>NC_135426.1:22985394-23356644 GCF_051991245.1 Festucalex cinctus
GATTATTCCGGTGAGGGGAATTATTTTCTTTTTTTTTTTTTTTTTAGGTGAGCAGTTGTCTGATCTCCCGGTGAACGTGGCAAAGGAAGTCCATGTAGGAGGTGCCGCCGTGCAGGCCTTTGTCCTCCACCAGGAACTGGCGGAACATCATCTCGGGCTTGTCCTTCTGCCTCACAATGTGAAGCTGGGAGGGGAACATCAATGACAAAGAAAAAAAAAATCAATTCAAGTTGTGCGGTGAGATGATGTCATGATGAGTCTCTTACCTTCATAGATCTGGGCCTCTTTTCCAGAAGGTCGTCAATGATGGATCGGACCTTCTTGGATAGCGGGTTGTCCAGCACCGGCAGCGAGCACTGAGAAGAGAGGGGTGGGAAGGAAACTGGTAAGTCTCTAAGTTTTGTGTTCCGAATTGACGAGTGAAAATATATTTATTAAAAAAAAAAAAAAAAAGTGATGACAAAGATTGAGTTTATGGCCATTTTTAATCTCCTGTTGTGGCGATGTGGATTGCACTGATATGTTAGAAACACTTGGGGCGGGGGGGGGAGTGTTCAACTTAATTTGCTTTTTCCCCCTTTAATAATAATTAAAAAAAACAGTCTGTAGTTATCTGTGTTTGTAAATCTTTTTTTTCTTTTTTTTTTTCTTATAGTCTGTTTTTTTTTCCTTCCTTCAATACAAAAATAGTCTAAGTATAGTCATTGTGTTTTTGTTTAAAAAAAATAAAGTTTTTTGTTTCTTTAATAAAAAAAAAAAAAAAGTCAAATCTGTTGGAAAATATAAAAAATATATATTTTCTCCTTCAATAAAATGTCTAAATATAGTCATTGTCTTTCTGTGTTTAAAAAAAATCTGTTTCCCCCTTTAATTAAAAAAAAAAAAAAAAAAAAAAAGTCTATAGAGATCTGTTTTGAAAAATATTTTTTTTTAAGTTAAATTTTTTATTTTGTTTTAATTTTAATTTTTTTTAATTTTAAAAAATCTTAAGTTTTTTCCCCTCCTTCAATACAAAAATAGTCATTGTGTTTCTGTGTTAAAAAAAAAAATATTTTTTTTTCTTTAAAAAAAAAAAAAAATTAAAATAAAAAAAATCTGTTGGAAACTCTAAAGTATATTTTCTCCTTCAATTAAAAAAAAAAAGTCTAAATATAGTCATTGTCTTTCTGTGCTTAAATTTTTTTTTTCCCCCCCTTTAATTAAAAAAATAGTCCAAGCATAGTCATTGCGTTTCTGTGTTGGAAAATCTAAAAAAAACAAAAAAAACAAGAACAAATGTATATATTATTGGGGGGTTTTCCCCTTTAATTTAAAAAAAAATAGTCTAATGTTGGATAATGACAGGTCAAATTTACCCATTTGAAAATTAAAAAAAAAAAAAGAAAAACACAAAACAAACAGATTTAGCTTCTTTTTCTAGCCTTGATTTTGTCCCTTTTCCCTTTTAAAGATCAAATAATTGATCTTGTATTGTTAAATCTGTCACAGACGCAAAACGTAGAACAGGTCACAATGACACATCATCAAAATCGGTCTAAACCCACACTGGGTCAAAATGACCCGAGAACATGCTTTTCGGTTGACGAGCGTCGAGGAACGTTTCAACCTTCAACCAACCATGTGCGCCGGCAGGTGGGCGAGCGAAGGCACGTTGAAGAGTCCCTGGATCACGTCCGGCGGGCTGGCCTGACCCAGCCACAGGAAGAGGGCGTGGCCGTTCTCCAGCAGGAACACGCCGCCGTCCGCCAGCCGCTCCTCGGAGCAGCGAACCGGCGCGGGCGGGGCCTCGCTGCCCACGTCCACGTTGTGCTAAGAAGGAAGGCGGAACTTGATGCGTCCGTTTTTCACCGCGCGTTTTGACCCGGTGACGTGGGACGTTTCCGTACCAGCGGGACGAGACGCGGGTAGAGCAGCAGCTGGGTGTCCTCCACCGCCATGGCCATGACGGCGAGCCTCTGATGGGCGCGCTCGTCCGTCGACAGCTCCGTGCTGCCGGTCAGCGGGGCCGTTTTCATCAGGCTGTTCATGTAGACCGGGAACACCTTCATGGCGTCCGGCAGGATCAGCTGCACGCAGCGCGAGAGAAGGTTACACCGATTCATCGGCGCTATTGAGTCATAGGTAAGAGCTTTTTGCTAACTCGGTTTCAGCAGGGGAACAAGATGGCGTCCATATGTCATGTGACCAGCAGTTGACCAATCACAGCGTAGTATAACTGCTGGTCACTTGACATATGGACGCCATCTTGTTACCCTGCTGAAACCGAGTTGGCCAAACTATCGAGCCAAGTATAAATACATATACATACATGTTTTGTTTTGTTTTTTTAGAGGGCGGGGGCAATATTGCAAATTTGCGACTTTCGCAAGTGCAAAATTTGCGACTTTCGAAAGTGACACATTTGCGAGAACAAAAACTAGTAAATTTGTGACTTTCTAAAGTGGCAAATTTGCGAGAAAAAAACTTTGTAAATTTGCGAGTTTAGAAAGTGGCAAATTTGCGAGAAAAAAAATCTAATTTGAGAGTTTAGAAAGTGGAAAAAAAAACTGATAAAGTTGCAAGTTTAGAAAGTGACAAAAAAGTGGCTAATTTGCGTGTTTAGAAAGTTGCATGCGAGAAAAAACTTGGAAATTTGTGACTTTCGAAAGTGCAAAATTTGCGACTTTCCGAAGTGACAAATTTGCGAGAGAGAAAAAACTCGGAAATTTGCGACTTTTGAAAGTGCAAATTTTGCGACTTTCCGAAGTGACAAATTTGCGAGAAAAAAAAAAAAACGTGTAAATTTGCGAGTTTAGAAAGTGGCAAATATGACACTTTCTAAAGTGGCAAATTTGCGAGAAAAAAACTTGTAAATTAGTGACTTTCAAAAGTGCAAAATTTGCAAGAAAAAAAACTCGTAAATTTGCGACTTTTGAAAGTGCAAAATTTGTGACTTTCCAAAGTGACAAATTTGTGAGCAAAAAAATAACGCGTAAATTTGCGAGTTTAGAAAGTGGCAAATATGACACTTTCTAAAGTGGAAAATTTGCGAGAAAAAAACTCTTAAATTTGCAAGTTTAGAAAATGGCAAATTTGCCACATTCTAAAGTAGCAAATTTGCGACAAAAAAAAACAAAAACCTAAATTTTTGAGTTAGAAAAAAACCCTCATAAATGTGCAAGTTTAGAAAGTGGCAAATTTGCCACAATTTGCTCGTAAATTTGTGAGTAAATTTGCGAGAATTTTTTTTTTTGTAAATTTGAGAGTTTTGAAAGTGGCAAATTTGCCACATTCTAAAGTAGCAAATTTGCGCAAAACAAAACAAAAACATACATTTTCGAGTTAGAAAAAACTCATAAATTTGCAAGTTTAGAAAGTGGCAAATTTGCGACTATTTTTCTCGGAATATTGCCCCGCCCTCTAACAAAATATATTTCTAATACGTAATCTATAATAATAATCCATAATCTAGCTAGCATAATCGAGCCATAATCTACGGCTCTAAAGCTGCATTCCACAATTAATTTTTATTTTTTTGTGGAAGCTCACCTGGCTGGCGACCGATGCGCCGGCGCAGTTCTTCCTGTAGCAGGCCAGCATGTGCGCCGTCTGCTTGACCAGAACGTCGCGCACGTTCTTCAGCGGCTGGTCGAGGACGGCGCGGTAGGCTGCGGGAAAAAAAACAATCGCCGTTTAAAATCTCATCGTTCAGCGAACGCGCGTGCCCGTGCGACTCACCGGATTTGGCGAAGAAGTTCACCAGCGCGTCCGTCTCGCAGCTCTTGTAGAGCTCGGACAGGTGCGAGCTGCAGTTGAGGCCGAGGTTGAAGATGCGCAGGCGGCGCCGCCCGCCGACGGTGGTGTACAGCAAGGCGCACTGCCGAGAAAAGCCGTTTGTTTGTTTTTTTCGGTCGTCGGCGTCGGCCCGACGCGTCGGTTGGCAACGCACCTGGAGGAAGGCGCCCGTCTCCTCGCCGAGCGCGTCGTCGTGCTTGAACTCCACCGTCACCGCCTTGTCGCAGTCCACCGCCGCCATCTCCACGTCGGTGGTGTTGTTCATGTGGATGGCGCCGAAGAAGTCGGTGGCTCTGAAGCCTGAAGACGGTTTGACGGATGCTTAATGCCGCTTTCACAAAAACTTTTCATACGTAACATTTTTTTAAAAAAGGGCAGATAATTAAAAAATAAACGGATATAGGATTTTCCTTAAAATTGCATAATGTTCATGGCAATATTCTGGCAACAGCAGGTATCGGCTGTCGTTTTGAGTAAATACCCGATACTGATACCTGGTATCGGCACTCATCCATCCCTAATCGATTAATCAGATAAAATTTTAATTTGCATCTAAGTGTATTGCAAAACTTTATTTTATTTTTTACTGGCTTTAGGCAATTATCTTTTTTTTTTATAGTTTATAATTTTTTTGGTTTGTTTTTAAGTTTATACCTGATTTAAGTAAATACCCGATCACAATCAAATATTTTCCAGAATCGGTTAGTTTATCGATTAATCGAATAAAATTTTAATTTGCATTCAAGTGCATTGCAAAACATTTTTTTTTTTTTTACCGTTTACTGTTATAAGCAATTATTTATTTTATTTATTTATTATTTATTTGTATTTATTTATAAGTTTTTTTGAGTAAATATCCGATAAAAAATGCAATGAAATAAACTGTTATCTATTTAATTCAATCTCCGGTGTAATAACCTTATTGATTGAATTTGTATTTGTTGTTGTTATTATTATTATTATTATTAATTCAATCTCCGGTGTAATAACCTTATTTATAGATTGATTGAATTTTTATTTGTTGTTATTTTATTTATTATTATTATTATTATTATTATTATTAATTCAACCTCCGGTGAAATAACATTATTTATTGATTGATTGAATTTTTATTTATTTTTTTATTATCTGTTCTTATTATTATTGCTGCAGAGGGAGCCATCCCAAAGGGATCAATAAAGTCAAGTCTAAGTCAATTTGTAGGAAATCTGCATTCATTGATTTGGGGATCGTTTGGAAAAGTGAAGCCGATTAATCGATTAATTTGGTCCACCCTCTTTCTTCCGCTAATGTTCATTCCTCCCGTGTCCAGTACACGTCTTGAAGTGAACTCGCTTCAAAGTGTGACATCTCACCTGTACTGGTCCGAACACGCATGACGGCATCAAAGCCGATGCTCTTCCGCACTTCCTTCCTCAGGTCTCGCAGGAAGTGCTCGCCGTCCGCGTCCACCTGCGACACCGCGTGTTGAAAAAACAAAACAAAACACAAGCGGGCGCGTATCGGAATCGAGTCGGGCGCCTCACCTGGAAGTTGTTGTACTTAAAGACGGAGCCGCCGGTGTGCGAGGGCACGTCGGCCATGGTGGCCACGTCCACGTACTGGTTGGGGAAGAGGAAGAGGTCGACGCAGCAGCCCTGAGCCACGCAGTCCTTGCTCAGCTGCTCGTACGGCCCCTTCGCCGGCTGGAACAGCGTCTTCTCCTTCTCCGTGTTGACCAGCTTCTTGTCGTCGCGGTTCTTCAGCTTGCCGGGAGCTTCCGCCGTGGGCATGGACGAGTGGAAGATGAAGAGCTTGCCGCTGCAGTCCGCTTCCTGCCGCCAAACGCCCCGCACGCGCGCGCGCGCTCAGAAAAGACGCTCAAATTGAAACGAGCCTTTCCCAAAACTGACCTTGAGCGCCTCCAGCCCAGCTTGGATGACGGGAGCGAAGACCGTTTCGCTCTCGTTGGTTTCCGTGAACATGTCGGGGATCTGGCTCAGGAGGCTGCAAAGTGCACAAAAAGAAAATCCAGAGTTCATACTAGGGCCCGGCCAATATACGTTTTGTTTTTTGTTTTTTTTTAGGCCGATGCCTATAACGATTTTTGGCAGGAAAAAAATAATGATTACTAGGGGTGTGCCAAAAAAATCGATTCATAAAAGAATCGAGATTCTCATTTATTAATCAAACCGAATCGATATTAACTCATTTGCTCCCAATAACGTGTAAATACGTTTTTTTTTAATGTTCTAAGTGTCCCAAAGACGTATTTATACGTTTTTTTGTTTTTGTTTGTTTTTTTTTTGTTTTTTTTTAATGCTAGAGCATACAGAAGGCTTTGATGCAGCCTCTCAACTGCAAAGAACGGTTGCAGAAATGGTAGTTATTACACAAACAGCCAGCAGGTGGCAGCAGAGCAAAGGAGATCAACCAGGGCCATGTACAAAAAAAGCTCAATTACAATTTTAAATAGATTTGTGAAAACCGATGAAACTTAGCTCTCTTCTAATGCTAATTGCTGCAAAACGGAAACAGATAAAAACATACTATTTTTTTTCCTGATGAAAGAAGAGACTCATCTTTCTTTTGGTACGTTCCATGTTTTTATAGCAATAGAACACAATATTCCGTGAGCCTTGCGAAATCAGTCAAAATCCAGTAAAACAGCCGGGAGCGAACGGTTAATCGGCGGCCGATTAATCGGCCGGGCCCTAGTTCATACTAAAGTTTTTCCAGCTTAAAAAATGAACAATAATAATAATACTAATAGGAATGAGGGTGTTCCTCACTTGCAGACGAGCGGCCGGGCCTCTTGGAAGTCGACCAGGAAGCCGTCGGGAAGCGGCACGTACATCTCGGCCACGTCCGACACCACCAACATCTGCGGCTGCGACAGCGAGCTCCTCACGTTGTAGAAGTGGAGCGTCTTGTTGTAGGTGGCGAAGCCCACCTTGACGGCCGACCTTTCCGCGCCCTCCTCCCTGGGTGAGTTCGACCACGTTAATACGAAATACGAGAGGTGTTCGCATTCTCGTTTACACTTTCCTCATCACAGGTGATGTCATCTTTAGTCGACAGTTAGTGGGGAAAAATGTGTTTTTTAAAAGTAGTAATTGTACAAGGAAAATATTGAAGTTATCAAATTCATCCTGGACAAAATATTAACTTTGTACTGCTGAAAATGGCTGAATGAGTCAAGTATACATTTAAATTGCTCGTCAGCAGCACTAGAATCAAACAGTGCCGCCTAGTGGACAGTTTGGGAAAGCTTGAAATGAAATCCATTTTTTTTTTTTTTTTTTTTTTTTTTTACTTGGGCAGCTTGTCCAGCAGCGTCTTGAGCTCGTCGCAAACGAGCCTGACCAGTCCGCTCTTGATGTTGTTGTAGGACACGTCGATCATGAAGACGTAGGCGGGCGGCTTGGGAGGCTTTTTGTTCTGCCGAGGACCAGGACAGACCACATTTAGTCCAATTGCCCCACTTGAAAGTTTGCTGCTTTGGAATTTCGAGTTCACCGAGCGGTAAATGTCAATTTCGTCAACATAATCTGCTGACAAAATCAAATACAGGGCCTAATAATAATGATTGTCCTGACTAAAATGTTGACATTTTTTGTTGACGAAAACTAGACGAATAAAATTATGTTTTCTTGCACTAAAATAAAGACTAAAATGTCGAATCATAAAAAATGTCTAATAAATAATAATAAATAACAATAATACAAATATAGAATGTTAGAATTTTGTAATTATAATATATATATATATAAAATTATAATATATATTAAAATTATAATAAATAAAATAAATGTAAATAAAAAATAAATATTTAAAAATAAACTAAAAATCATAATTATATATATATATATATATATATATATATATATATATATTACAAAATTATAATAAATAAAATAAATGTAAATAAAAATTAATACATATTTAAAAATAAACTAAAAATCATAATTTTATATATATATATATATATATATATATATATATATATATATATAATAAATGAATATAATACAATTTAATAAAATAAATAACAATCATAATTTATAATTACTAATATTTTTATAATTATAATAATAATATTAATAATAATAATAATGACTAAATAAAGACTCAAATAGTCGACTAAAAATGGACTAGATAAAAATGGGATGAGGTTGACTAACTGTGATAAAAACTAACAAACGGGATTGAAACCAAACTAAAATGGAGTCCAAATTTAAAAATGAGGGATAAAATGTAACACTACCGAGCAGTGCACGCGTTGCTGGAATGTCTGGAATACCTTGCAGTAGTCGAGCGTGGCGACCATCTCGTAGGATCCCAGCGACAGCTCCGCTCGCTCGTAAAAGTCCACCCGCCGGCCCATGTGATCCAGATGTTGGAAGTAGAAGACGGGCACTGCGCAGAGACGAAGGTCGCAACGTATCAAAAATAGCGGCTGACATTTATTTTCCTTGTTTCTGTTTTCGAGTGCGGACCTTCATTGACGCAGCTGCAAAAGGCGCACTGGAAGCGGCGGCCGCCGTCGAGGAACTGCATGTAGGGGCACATGTAGGCCTTGCATCGGTTGCAGCGGATGGGGCCGCTCTCGCCGTGGTTCACCAGGTACAACGGCGTCTGGCCACAAAGCGGGCGACTCACTCGCACGCGTGCGCTTTTCCCTCGCCGCCAGCGGCGGCGCTAGCTAACGTTGCCTAAAAAGGTTTGACGGGACGAGGCCGGCTCGACCCGGGTGTGGGAGGATGCCGGCTCGCTCCGCTTCGGAACACTTTGACCGATCCAAAAGGAGGTACATACGCCAAATAAGTCCAAATAAACCTTCCTGACACCAAAACTGCACTGCTCAACAGAGCATTTTGCAGCATTTCAAAATGGACAAAAAAACAACAACAACATAAATCACAATTAGGTGAAATTTGTGAGTGGCAAATCACAAATATGCAAGCCGGAGTTTGCGACATTTTTGACTGACGACGTTCGTTCGAACATGTTTGCAAGTAGCTTATGGGAAAAAAGTAGGGTTGGGTTTAAAATATCGATTTATATCGATATCGTATTTTCATATCACAATATCGATACTAGTGTTGTTACCATACCGTTTTTTTTAGCCCCCGATACCGATACCCAGCTTTGCAGTATCGGCCGATACCGATACCATACCGATACTTAAGGTTTTTTTTTTTTTTCTCAACATGAAAAAGCTGTCCTGCCATTGGTTCAGAGCATTCAAGGACCAATAGGATCTCTTAGATCGGCATGCAGTGAGCATTTCAACAACAGTAATCGATACATAAAACCATGTATCGATATATCCCCCAACCCCCCCATATCAAGGTGTTGACTTAAAAAAAAAATGCTATTTTTGTAAGCATTTGACCTCCGTTATATCAATACATCAATCAAACATAATTTATTTTCACATTTTTGTGATGTTATTATGCATGATTTCTGTTCATAATGTTTCCCGTGATTCCTGCATGTGCATGCCCCGTGGCATTATGGGAAAAATCATAATAAAAATCAAATGGGAAGAAACAAAGTTTACTTATTTAATTTACAAATGCTAAAAAAAATAAAATAAATAAAAAAAAATGTTTTTTTTTAAATTATGTCAACAATCTGTGGCATTATGGGTAAAAAAAATTTTTTTAGCATTTAGCCTACAAGTACATTTACCGGTACGCATATTTGCAAGTATGTTTGACATGTTTAGACATCTTTGCAAATACATGTAAAATATATTCATGTGTATCTATAATGTGACTGAGGTCTCACGTGTAACGTTGAAATGAGCGGATATGGAATTTACCTCATTGTTGGGCAAACGAGCAAACGGCGTGACAACGCACGCCAGGGGCACCTGGCACTGTTTGGCCAGCTCGGCGGTACACGGAAAGGAATACGTGGTGCAGCGGATGAACCTGGGACTGGCGTGGCCTTAAAGTGGATCAAATCTCCAGTCACGATGGGAACACGTTCACGTTTCCTTTTAAGGAAGGGGGGTCGGTACCTTGGTCTTGCACGGTGAAGTCGGTGGTGACCAGGGGTGGGACTTGTCCTCGGATGTTGGTGCTGAAGACTTTTCCGCCCAGTCTGGCTTGGTCGTTCTCGATCACTTGGGTCTGAAATCAAACGAGGGGATCCCGTCGATTGACTCACAGCGGGGACGGCGCCGCGACGGTCCACTCACGGTGCTGGGGATGGAGTCCAGATCCAGTTTCTTCTGGGGCGGACCAGCTGGTGGGCCCAATCCTGCGGGGAAGCCTCCCGGTTGAGGTCCTGCCATGTGGCCTCCCATGAACGGACCTATTCACAATTTAGGGCAAAATTCTTCATACTATAGGGGTGTTAAAAAAAAATTTAAAAAAAATCGATTCGGCAATATATCGCGATATTACATCGCGCAATTCTCGAATCGATTTTTAAACACCCATATTTGATGGAAAAATATTCACCAAAACGTCTAAGGATTCACACCTTAAGCATGAAAGAATGTTCTATTAATGGAACAGTTCGCCTTAATATTTTATTTCAATTCTGTTCAAACATGAAACCGATTACAACCTCTATAAGACTGAAGTTTCAAATAAATAATACATACAAATCTTACACTGTACATGTTTACTAGGGGTGTGAATTGCCTAGTACCTGCCGATTCGATCCGTATCACGATTCATAGGTCACGATTCGATTCGATACCGATTAATCCCGATATGAATTTACAAGTTGATTGTTGCGACTTTTTCTCAAATTTAGAAAATATTCATTATCATTATTTTTTTTCTTAAAAAAAAAAAAGAAAATAGCATTCAGTAAACTTGTACATGCACACTGTAAGATTTGTATGAAAATGTTTATTTGAAAAATATTTATTGATCTGAAACTTCAGTCATTAAAAAAATAAAATATTAAGTCTTAATGTTCCATTAATATAACATTCTTCCATGCTTAAGCTGTGAAAGACATTTTGTTGAATATTTTTCCATCAAAAAAGGATGTTAAAAAATCAATTCGGCTGCCTATTGAATCGATTCAAGAATTGCGTGCTGTCGTATCGCGATATATTGCCGAATCGATTTTTTTTTAAACACCCCGAATGTTTACTGATTAGTATTTTCTAAATTTGAATAAAAAACTAAATAAATCGCAACAATCGACTTATGAATTCGTATCGGGATTAATCAGTATGAATCGTGATGCGAATCGAATCGTCAGGTACTAGGCAATTCACACCCCTACTTCATACTGTACTTTTTTTTTCTCTAAAAAATAAACATAAAAACACCTGAATTGTACTTCACAGACCCACAAATGGAAAATGGGGGGCGGGTGGTCCTCCATCCATGTACCTGCTTGTTGCGGGTATCCAGGTGGACCAGCAGGCCCAGGTTGAGGCTGATGGAACCCCCCGGGAGTTGCTGCAAGAGGAGGAGGCGGTCCAGCGTAGGGTTGGCCCATGGACATGCTCGCCGGCGGGGCCATCTGGGGCTGCATGGGGGGCTGCGCGGCAGCTGCAGTGGGGGGTCCCCGGAAAGGCTGCTGCTGCTGCTGCTGTTGCTGCTGCTGCTGCTGGGCCATGGGGCTCGTCGCAGACGGGGGGCTCTGAACGGGTCCTGGGGGAAGAAAAGCGGCGCCTCGTTGGTTCGAGGCCGACCGATGACGCGTCGAGGATCGACAGGCTTACCGTAGTTGCCCAAGTTCATGCCGCTCATCTGATTGGCGAGCTGCATCGGTGGAGGAGGCGGGGCTGGAGAGGACATGCTGTTGTACGACGGCTGTGGGGGTTGCCCGTAAGTGGCTGGGGGGTACCTGTGGTTAAAAAATAAATAAATAAATGCTCGATTAGAACGTAAACGTCACAATTTCCAATTTTGTCACAGGCGAACGTGCAGACAGACCTCTGCATATGAGCTCCGTTCTGCTGGTTGTTTGGACTGTAAGGACCCGACCCGGGAGGTGGAGGAGGCAGGCCAGGACCCGAGGACGTCGGCGATTTCAGCACAGCTAAGCACACATAGGGAGTCCAATTTTTTTTGTAAGTATTTTTTCAAGCATCTGCACTTTTCAGACTGCATGTACGCGTAGGGGTAGACCGAATATCGGCCAGGCCGATTATCGGTGCCGATATTTGGCATTTTGACAAATATCGGCATCGGCCGATAAAGCTGGTAATCTCACTGAGCAGTGAATATTTGTGAACAAATCGCGAATTGGGGGTTTTCATCAGGAATTGTAATTTGTTGACAGTCAGTTTTGACTTGTCGTAAACACATTTGGAACATCTTCAGACCATTTTTCACTGCGGCGACCTTTTGAAACGTTTTACAAACCCTAACAAAAACCCCAAATGAGCTACATTCGCATGCATTTGTCACTCAGTGAGATGTAGGGAACTTTTCATTTATGGTCGATTTATATTTCCACTTCACAAATAAATAGGAACTCCCTACACTTTTTATTAAAAAAAAAAAAATTAATTACGAAATTATGTTGAAATTTTAGAAAACTTTATTTACAGTAGAAATCTTTAGGGATCTATTTACTTGCTTTTTATTTTTTATTGATTTATTTTTATTTAGCTTAACACATGCTAATGACTCTTTGTTATATTTTTTTTAAACAAATCTACCTATTTTATTATTTTTTTTAAAGATTTAAAATAAATAAATAAATAAATAAATAAATAGAAATTGTTTTCATTTATGGATCTATTTAAATTCCCACTTTATAAAAAATAGGAACTCCCTACACTTTATTTAAAAAAAAAATATGTTGAAATTTTAGAAAACTTTATTTACAGTAGAAATCTTTAGGGATTTATTTACTTGCTTTTTAATTTTTAGTTTATAATTAATAAATTAAAATAATAAATACATAATAAATCATATTTTTTTATTGTTTTTATTATTATCAATAATTTTATTATTATAATAACCCTGGAAGCTCACTGCAACTTTTGTTATAATTGTTTAAACAAATCTGCTAATATAGTTTAAAAGGATTTTTTTTTTTTTTACTGCAAAGAAAATCGGCTTGAAATATCGGTTATCGGCCTCCTTGACTACTAATAATCTGTATCGGTATCGGCCTTGAAAAAAACATATCGGTCTATCACTAATGTACGTTTTTTTTTTTTTTTTTTTTCCCCGGCAATCTGCTACACGGGATGTTTGCTCACCTGCAGGAGGCGACGCAAACGCCTGTGGTGCTCCTCCATAGTGTCCGTAGTGGGGCTGTGGAGGTCCAAATCCACCTTGGTAGCCCCCCAATCCCGGCTGGGCCTGGGAGTAAGGGGGAGTGGCAACGTAACCCTGCTGACTCATTTGGATGCTCTTCTCATGCCAAGAATTGGCCTGTTACAATCTGCAAAGATGCAAAAGTACAATTTAGAACTTTACCAAACTAATTACAATAATATTCAATTTCACATTCACTTTGGAATGCTATCACGAAAAATCAGTAGTCTGTATGTGCTCCACTAGCAGGTAGTTGAAGAGTTGACGTTCCAATGAGTTCAAATCCATTTTTGTCAACACTAACCTCATCTGCTACTTTACACGTGCGTCCATGTGCAACATGGACCTTTGAGATTTCTCGATTGGAGATAAAGCAGGCGGGCGTGTCAGCATGAAACTTTTGTTATCTATGGAAGGAGCTAAATAACAGAAACACACCTGTTGCGTTGTAGAAACGCACAATAGCAGCAAACACATTTGTCCATTCACGTTATATACTCGTGGCTAGAGGCCACTAGGACCACTAGGGGGCCACAAGAGCAACAGTGCCTGCTAAAGTAATATAATAGTAATAGTAATAGTAATAACAAAAATTATTGTGTGAAAGTGTTTGCGTTTTTTTTGCCCATCCTTTTGTTCATTCTGGTATGTCACTTGGTGCTTTATTGGCAATTCAGAGTTTACATCACAAGTCAAAATGGTGCTCAACTAGGTTAAGGAAGTTCTCCGCTCATTGTAAAGCATTGGACTTTGGATCCTTGATTTGTGAGGATTATTTTGATTTCAAAATGTGATTAAATGACGTTTGAATACTATTCACAGGCAAAAGCAACAAAATACGCCGTTTGTTTACACAATGTACAAGGATGCGTTTACATTGCGGAAATCTCGGAAATGCCCGGATGTTCGGAACAGGACTGTTGTGAAAACCAACCCGAGTTCGCTCCTTTTAAAATAAAACAAAATGAACGATCAACAATCAATATTGTGGGCCCCAAGATCAGAGTCGTCTGCTTGCGATGAATATTTGTCAAAAACTTGACTGTGGGTCGCAGCCTGTAGGTGTGCCTAATGAAGTGGCCATGTGTCGCGCAACTCGACAAATGCAGCCGCTGATTGATTTCCGCGACCCCCCCCCAACACTCTAAAAACGAAAGCAAAACGCATGACAGCTGCATGAAATTGCAGGCGAGTGCCACATTTGGTCGTTAAACGCCCTTTCTGTTCATCCACGCACAACAACATGCCACGTCAAACACTTTCGGACCGCTCCAAATTATTCCTGACCAGCACAACAAGGGTAAATAAAGTCTTCCAACACAATGACATTAAATGTATTATTATTATTATTACTACAAATCAACAACACTTTGTTTGGTCTATTTTTTTTATAGAGCGCATCCTGCTAGCTAGTTTGCATCCATTTTGAGCGTGAAGTTTGCCATTAAAAAGCAGCGCACGCGCGTTCGCAACACAAATAAACTCGCTCACTTGCGCGTGCGATGGAGCGTAAAGGTGGCGTTGTTGATATTTACCTGTGCGGTGGGTTTCAGCTGGCCTGCTCTGCTGTCTTCGCGGAATGCGGAGTGCCACGTCAAACTCCAAAAGCGCCGGGCGGTCTGTGTGACGTCTCGACTAGCCCGAGAGAGGGGTGGAGGGTGGAAGAACAGCCTATTTCCGGTTTCAAAATAAGACAAAGGTTCGGCGTTGAATAGATGCACAATATTCAAGCGAAATACTGCAAGAAGATGGATAAATAAAAACAAAAAACAAAAAAACGGAAGCATTATTAGTCCACGAATCTTTATATAAATTTACTATCAACGAAGAAAAGTATTTTAATGGATTCATATGAACGTCACGTTGAAGCTTGCATCGGTGGTTTTCTGTCAACTTGACTATACCAAATGAGTGCGCTTGCGCACAACGCACGTGACGTCAACACCGTAAACACAACATGACGCCGCTGAGCACAAATAAAACACATCTAAAAAGCTATAATATTATTAGATATTATTGTATGTCATATGTGTATTTGCGGTATTTGAGCTAAAAATATTGTTTTTATATTTTACATTTTATTTCGCATGCACACATGCAGAACAGTTAGAGACACTACACGTCAGCACCACATGTAATTTTGCTGGCGTCGGGCCAAAACGTCATAAGTCACAATTTGTTTACATAAATAAATAAATAAATAAATAATATACGCAAATCTATGCGATTGATCATCCCACACGTGTGGCTGTTATTTTTTGCTAATTGCCAATCTAAAGTGTTGAAAATGGCTTACTCTCTAGGATGCATATGTTATAATGGTTGAACAAACATTTTGAGGTCTCCTGAAATGTAACAATTTTGGAGGTACAAGGTTTTGGACATTTAACTCATTTCACTCGCCGCCATTTTCACATTTCGCAATCCCCGTTCGCTCCCGGCTGTTTTACTGGATTTTGACTGATTTTGCAAGGCCCACAGAATATTGTGTTCTATTGCTATAAAAGGATGGAACCTCTCAAAAGAAAGATTAAAGTCTCTTCTTTCATCAGGAAAAAAAGTATGTTTCTATCTGTTTCCGTTTTGCAGCAATTAGCATTAGAAGAGAGCTAAGTTTCATCAGTTTTCACAAATCTATTTAAAATTGGAAGTAATTGAGCTTTTTTTTCTACATTTTTCTACTTTTTTTCTGCATCAAAGCCTTCTGTCTGCTCTAGCATAAAAAAAACACAAAAAACGTATAAATACGTCTTTGTGACACTTAAAACATTTAAAAAACGTATTTACACGTTATTGGGAGCAAATGAGTTAATAGTGCACGTGTTTTCTCTTTTAGAACTGTATACCGACTTTTGCACCCCTGTATATACTGTGGAAAAACACACACCCCTTTCCCTACCTCCCGTGAGCCATGATGTCATGATGATGTCATCATGCGGGCCGGACTGGGCTCAGATGATGGAGTAGAGGATGGTGCGAGCGGGGCTTGTGGGTGTGTTATTCTCAAATCCTGCTTCCTTGCCCGATTTGTTCTGCGATCCGCTCCGCAGTGGTCCGGATGAGCAGCCGCACGCGCGCACAGCATGAGAACGGGGGATTTCGTCTGCATCACTTTGCAAGGTGGCGCGCCCTGGGGGTTCGCCCTGGACGGGGGCCAGCGGGACACCGACGCACCTCTGCTGGTTTCTCAGGTAACTTCTCCTTTTTTCGCGTACATTTCCGGAACGTCGTCACATTCCGCAAAGGGGAATGCGATGTATCTGAAATAGTGGCTTTTTTTGGCCACGTTTTTGTTTTGAGTGTGTGAGATTCCTCAGCGCCCCCTTATATGGTCAAGGCCGAGGACCAGGAGAGTGTGTGATGATCTGTTATCACTCCCAAAGACTTCAAAACAAAAAGCGGCCAGCCACAGGGTGAAAAGTATGCCGGTTATGCCTGTGCAAGAAAAGAAAAAAAAAGTGACTTCCTTACGTTCAATTTTGTTGAATTGTATTGAAACATGAAAGAAAAAAAAGTCAGCAACACACGTTTCTCATCAACTTCCACTCTACATTCCTGAGTATTACCTTCCTTTGCAACACTTTCAATTCACATTCTGCCATCGTAACACGCACGCACGCACGCAACATTCACAGCATTACAGCCGAGGAGCTTGATGGATCCACTTGTGAAATGTTCTGTCCATATAAGGGAACTTGTGTTTTCCCCTCTTCTGACCTGTGTACAAAATTGATGAGGTCACTTGATTTTTTTAAAGCAACAGAGTCCGAGTTTTAAAAAACGCAAAGGAAATTGTTGTTGATCGCACAAATAAGAGGACTCATGTCTAATATGGAAACCTTATGAAGCATCAGGGCAATTGGCAAGTGGCGTTTATGACAGCTAACAAATACTTGGTAAAATAAAGAGTAGGCAGAGTGGTGGCGGGTTTGGACTTTGAACACCAATGCTGTGCTGGGAAACATGTTGCCGCGATGCAAAAAAAAAAAAGTTTAATTGTTTAAAGCTGCTCTGGCCAGGAACCGCCGAGAGCTAGAAATTCATTTCAAGTGGATTTCTGGGTATACTTTGGGCTCTACTGTTTGGAGAGAAGGGCAACAATAAACGTTTCCCCTCCTTTTTTGGAGGCAAGTCCCAAATGGAAGGCACACGGGATGCCTTATAGGGCCGAGATGCACACCGGGGGGGTTTTATCAGCTCTATAAAGTTGCCCAGTAAAATTAAATTTCTCGCATACAAGGTACGGTTGTCTCGTTTTACGAGTTGCTCTTGTGGGATCTGTTTTGGTTGATGTGGCCGAGCAAACACTTGGTAGTCTACTAATTAACTGTACTGAATTTATTTGACTGCGATTGGCTGGCAACCAGTCCAGGGTGTCCCCCGCCTACTGCCCAGAGCCAGCTGAGATAGGCGCCAGCACCCCCCCAACCGCGACCCTTGTGGGGAATAAGCGGTCAAGAAAATGGATGGATGGATGGATGGATGGATGAATTTATTTGACCTTTTACGCTCAAGGCCTCCTCTTAATGTCACTGTGGTGAAAGGACGTCATCTAGTGGCAAAAAGGTTTTACTACAACAGCAGCTCTGTCCACATGCCATTTAAAGGGACTGACTTTTTATGAACAATTTGTTTGATCTAGTATAGTATGGGGACGTGAATTATTAATAAGCTTTGGCTTCTTCCTGTCATCCCTTTTTATTTTCAGGTATTTTATATGCTGTAATTGTATGATGAATTGTTCAGATTGTTACAATGATGTCCGAAAGGAAAAATGACTAAACCAAAATGTGCGGGCAGAAAAATAAATATTTAATAAATTATATAATATTTAAAAAAAAATTAACAATGATGTTAAAAATGAACAAATGCATTTCAATCGACACAATAAATATTTGCATTTTATTCTATTTTTAATTTATGGTTTAAACATGAAATTAATATCTCTCTGATAGCAGCCAGAATAGATGGTGGATATAACCAACTAACATATTTTTTAATTCACTGCACTTCTATGTTCGAGTCATTTCTTACAGCCGCCTCCAGCCTTATAAGATTTATGGCACGCTTATTTAAGTTGTCTTATTAATGAACCGTTTTATGGGCTGTGGGAAGCAATTACAAGGGAGCAAAAACATCCTTCACTGCGATAACTGCCCTTTCAAACGCATCACATTCGGACATTCATTTTTTTTTTTTGTCGTCGTTGGCAGGTGGAGGAAGGCTGCCGCGCTTCCCAGGCTGGCGTACGGGAAGGCGACGAGGTGGTGTCCCTGAATGGGGAGCCGTGTGCCGGCGTGACCCTTTGGCAAGCCCGCGCCCTCGTCAACGCGTCGGGAAGCTGCCTGCAGATGCTCATCAAGAGGTTGGGAAACCATGACAACTCATTTGCTTTATTTATTTTTTATCAGAATGACTGGCCAGCCACACAATTGAAAATGGATATATGGAATGGAAATTTGTTTAGCACCATTTAACTCATTCACTGCCATTGACGGAAAAAGACGTCAAATGATGCATTTTTTATTTATTTATTTTTTTTGTCTGGCAATGAATGTGTTAATAGCAACATCTCATCTCCTCCTCCAGATCAAAAGGCGAGAAGGAGCCTTTCAAGCCGAGGGAGCTCTACATATCCGAGTCCCAGGACGAAATTTCTGATGGAGAGCTCCACGGGGAACCTGGTGATACGCCCTCGTTGAGCCTTTCCCAGCAGACGTTGGACAACATGAGCTGTACCTCTCTCGGAAGCGCGCACGGCGTCGAGGGAGAGCGTACCACCACCGGCTCCGCGCGGGACGCACCTCCGTCCCCCGGCCGAAAGCCGCTCAGCCAGCACGGAGTGGTGCAAGGGCAGGCGCCGGCAGCATCAGCATCACCGGGGAGGGGCGTCGCGAGCGGCGAGGTGGGAGGCCCCCGGGTGAGCGCCGGATCCCGAGGCGTGGGAGGAGGGCCCTGTGAGCTTCCTGGCTCTTTTAGCGTCGCTTTCCAAATCCCCTCAGATGAGGGAACGCCCGCCGAGGAGCAGGATTCCGATTCGGATCGGGAGAAACCCAACAAACACCGAGCAAGGCACGCCAGTGAGTATTGGAATTGGTTGATTCTCAAAAGGAGTGCGTGTGCGTGTTAAAGGTTACTTGACAACATCATATGTGCATTCCAAAGCATGATGTCCAGTGTTCCCGAAAATAGCATGCAGCCGGCGCCTGTTCCTTTGAATCATCCGAATCTGAATCCAGTCCGAAGTGTAGTCACCAAATAAAATAGATATAATAGATCAGAGCCTAGAAAAGTCTTGATGATAGTTACCTAGGCGTGTTTTTTTTTTTTTGGAACGGTTGCGGAGGCCATAAATACACCGGCAACGCGTTTGTGTGGCCATTTGACGGACACCAACATGTGCGCCCCGAAGCTGTTACCCGATCCTCCCTTCCGACGGGGTTCTTTAACTGAGCTAAAAGAGTGAGCTGGACGCTCACTTGTGCTGTCCTCGCCACCTTCAGGTTAGTCCTGTAGGACATTCAAATGGCCCTCTTTTTTTGTTAAATAGTTAAAGATCGGGCTCATAGTCGATGCTAATACGTTGCAGACTTTGAATACTTGAATCTGTGTGAATGCTGATCGAATGAAACGGCTTCTCCGCGGCTTAAACACGGGTCAAAGACTTGTAATTGCTTTGCGGCTTTATGACTTACAGTTACAAATGAGGGCGAGTACTTTGCTCGGATGGTGAGATGGCATTTATGGACAAAGCAGTTTAATAGTTTGTTCCTATTTGTTGTATTGTATGTTGACAATCCATTGTGTAATACAACTCGACTTGACCAGAAAAGCCGTCAATCAATGTGAATGTGTCCCCCCCCCCCATCTCCGCAGGGCTCCGGCGCAGCGAGAGTCTGTCCGAGAAGCAGGTGAAAGAGGCCAAGTCCAAATGTAAGCGGATCGCCCTTCTCCTTAGCGCCGCGCAGCCCAACCCCAACAATAAGGGCCTGTTGATGTTCAAGAAACACCGCCAGAGAGCCAAACAGTACACGTTGGTCAGCTACGGCACCGGAGAGGACGAGCGCGACGACAGCACCGAAGAAGACGAAGAGAACACCCGGGCGGGAGTCCACGTTGTTGAGTTCACGCTCGCTGATCAAGACCATTCGGATTTCGAGAAGCACATCCTCACGAATGCCCGCGGCGGCAAAAGCGTGCTGACGATCTGCCTGGATAAAAGTCTCCTTGACATTGAGCGGAAGCCAACGCAGATGGAGTGTTTGCCCGAAACCAAGGGCAAAGGCGCCCTCATGTTCGCCAAGAGGCGCCAGCGGATGGACGAGATTGCGGCCGAGCACGAAGAGCTGCGGCGCCAAGGGATGCCCGTGGAAGCGGCGCAGAAAGTGGAACCCGCCGCGGAGGACCACGCGTACATGGACGTGAACCTGCACCAGCAGCAGCAGCAGTACCAGCAATACCAGGAGCAGCAGTACTATGAGCAGCAACAGCAGCACTACCAACAACAGCAGCAGCAATACCAACAGTATCAGCAACAGCACATGTATCGCCAAGACCAGCACGTCTCGGCGCAACAGCAAAGCCACGAAGCGCAGAGCTCTTTCGGCAATCGCACCGCAAAGCCCTTTTCGGTACAGAACCTGGCGGCCACACCTTACTCTCCCGCAATAACCGGGACTACTCAATATTCTACAGGCCAAGGAGAGCAGATCGCCTCGCGTGACGAGCGCATTTCCACACCTGCAATCAGGTCGGGCATTCTGGATTCAAAGAGAAAAAACGTTGCCAAGCCCATGTTCACATTTAAAGAGACACCAAAGATGTCACCGAATCCCGAGCTGCTCAACCTCCTCAACATGAGCTATAAGAAGATGGGTTTCGAGTCAGGACCCGAGGAAGACTACCTCAGCCTCGGCGCCGAGGCTTGTAATTTCCTCCAGTCCTCACGGTCGAAACACAAGACTCCGCCGCCGGTGGCCCCAAAGCCTGTGATGGATCCCGGCTCCGCCCCCTGGTCTCCACAGATGGAAGTAACCAACCAGGGCATGCCTCAGCATGCTGAAAATAGTGTGTCCGCACCTGCTGTAGCCCCCACCGCAGAGACCACCCCTCCAAGTGACCAAGAGCCAAGCTCCACTCTGCCTCCCCCTCATGCTCAACTGGAAGCCGCCGCCAACGCCCCCACGGAGCAACAACAATCATGGTATCCTTCAGTGCCAGAAACCCAACAACAGCAAGTCGCCGTTCAAGAGGGAAACGGTTATGTTTCCTCTTATACGGCACAAGTGCAGCCCCAGGAGCCACCCCAAAGTCAATCCTCCCTCCAGCCAGAGTGGCCCACCTCTCAACCCACTCACAGTCAACCCCCTGCCAATACTTGGACGCCTCAAGTTCAGGCCTCCTGGAGTCAAGCAGAGCAAGCACAGCCACACGCTCAATCGTCCTGGTGTCAACCCCAAGATCCGCCACAGTCTCAAACACAACCGACCTGGACGCAAGTGCAGCGAATGCAGCCGACCTGGGGTCAACCTCAAGAACCGATGCTGCAACAGCAGCAGTCACATGCTTCCTGGGCTCAGTCCCCACAAGTAGACTCTCAACCAACATGGGCGCTGGCCAAGTCCCAAGCGCAAGCTCCTTGGATTCAGGCGGAATCCCAGCCACAAGCGGCCTGGGGTCAACCGGCGCAGCAAGAAGCCTGGCCACAGACTCAAGCACCAGATCAACATTGGGCTCCAGCTCAACCACCAATTAATACCTGTCCGCCGTCACAGCCTACCTGGACGCAAACAGCCCAAGCTCAACCACAGGCGCAACCTCCAGCCGGTTCGAACGCACGGGCGCCTGTTCCCACCCAGCCCCAGCCGTCATGGGCCCATCAGCCTCCAGAACAGGTCCAGCGTCCCGCTAATTCCTGGGGGGCCGAGCGAGGTCCGGCCCAACAGTCCTGGGACCCGTCCGTTCGTCCGCAGCAACAAGCACCTTTGAGGCAGCAGATAAATTCGTGGCCGCCGGCTCAACCTCAAACCCCTGCCTGGGCGCCTCAGCCCCAGCAAGCACCTGTGGCCAACGCTCCGCCTAAGCCTTGGAATACCCAAAAAAGCCGTGGCCCGCAGCGAATTAGCACCTTCACCTCGGCGAAGAAAGTTTCCTCCCCTGTCATCAACCCCTTGGCGTCCGTCTTGACCCCGTCGCCCACCGGTTCATCCTACGAGATGCCGGCCGTCCGGGGGAAAGGAGCCGACATGTTTGCCAAGAGGCAGTCCCGCATGGAGAAGTACGTGGTGGATTCGGAGACCGTGCAGGCCAACCTGGCGAGTCGATCCACGTCGCCAACCGCCTCCTTACCAAACGAGTGGAAGTACACCCCTAACGTACGTGCTCCGCCCTCACGGGGTTTCAATCCCATCCAGTCTCCCTCTTATCCGCCGGGCGCGTCAAAGCAGCCCCCTTCGACTGGCCCCGTGTCCAAAGCCAAGAAAAAAGGCAAACAAGGACCCGCCCCCAAACCACTCGATGTAGTCGACGTCATGAAGCATCAACCCTACCAACTTAGTGCCTCGCTCTTTACATACGGCCCTGCGGCAGAAGCTGCAAAGGAGCCGGCTCCTAATTCTAGCTGTTCACCCCAAAACCAGCAACCGCACGAGCAAACGGTCCCGGTTCAGCCAGCTGGGGCGTTTAACGCGCCGTACCCCCAGCAGGCCTACGATGGCAACTACCAGCCAAGCCCAAACGCTTATCCGCCCTCTGATCCTTACCAGCAACCTTCAGGTGGTCCTTACTGGCAACCACATAACCAGCAAACCCCTCAACTGCCCAGTCCCCAGTACCCGCCCCCACAGGTCCCTTACCAAGCTGCTGGCAGTCCCCCTTACCTTTCACCCACAGCGATAGCCTTCCAGCAGCCGCCTCTTGCTAACGTAGCGCCGGGTTTCCCTGTAGCTTCACCGCCTGGCTCGATAACCAGCGGCAACGCCGGCGCGGCACCAAAACCAAAATTTACGGCCAAAAAAAGCTCCGCTCAGGTGTGGAAGCCCACGGTCACTGAGAGAGAGTGATTCTAGCTCCCCGTAGTCTGCGTGTACATTTTGTGTTTATTGGGGGGGAAAAAATGGCAAGTTAAAACTCCAAAGTGGTCACTTATATGAGTGCCGGTTATTTGAATGGATTTAAAATGAAGGTGGGGGGGGGATTCCATCTGGAAGTAAGCCGCAGTGATGTAAGATGATGTCATGAATCTCAGGTTGCAAATCAAGACAAGTGCCTCATCGTCCAAACTCAAAGGTGAAAATTTGAATCGACTTTTTGAGTCTTGAGTCTATTTTCCAATGCAGCACCTCGGTCAATTTATTTTAAGCTTTTTTTTTTTTTTTTTTTTTTTTTTTTTTTTGTCAGCTGTTGCATCATGCCGGCTGTTATATTTAAACTGAGGTGCTCGGATAGCCTGCTTGAATTTCAACTTGAGCCAACTATGACCCAGATTAATATAAAATATACAGTATATATTCAAGCAATACTGTTCCATGAATAGATAAAAATGAAGTTCTTACATTCATTTTATTTTGTGTTTGCTTCTCAGCTGCTATATGTTTTCCATGTTTTCTTTTCTTCTCCCTTTTTTCCCTTTGTGTGTTTCCTTCTTTGACACAGTGCACTTTCTGTATCATTCACTGCAGTGCCATTAAAACAAACTCTTATCCTCCTTTTGTCTTTCTTTTCTTTTTTTTCTTCTTTTTTTTGTCCGTTCTGCATGCCTTCTGGCTTTCTTCTTTGTTCCAAATAAATAAAAAAAAAAAATCACCTCTATTGAATCTAAAGCTGAGCCACATGAACTCGCTTCAAGCACATTTCTACACAATTGATATGTCTTCCCACCTCACTTTACTGGACACATAATCCAAAATCTAAAATTTACAGATTATACCAGAACAGAACAGTGGTGTCCAAACTACGACCCGTGGGCCATTTGCGGCCCGCCGTCCATATTTTAGTGGCCCGAGACATATGCTTAAAAACTCAGTTCAAATAAAATAAAATAAAAACAAAAATGTTTGGAGATGGTCAAAGTAAGAAGGGAAGGTGTCGAAAAACACAGATGCTATTAAAGGTTATTTTAGTTAACTAAAACTAACGAAAAAACTATAATTCAAAAAACAATTTCGTTAACGAAATAAAATAAAAACGAAGGTGCTTTTTAAAAAAAAGAAAACTAACTGAAACTACATTTTATGTTTCCAAAACTAACTAAAATAAAACTAACTGTAATTATAGCAAACATGTCCTTCATTTTAGTCTTTGGTAATTAATTTAATGCATAAGCCTTTGTGGATGATTTTAAATGTGATTTTTAGTACATTAATTTTGATATATACCGGAATGATGACGTTGAGGCCATGGTGTTATATTTATAAATATTGCGCACAAATAATACACATAAAAATAAATAAATAAAAAAACTAAAACTAATACTGAAACTAACTAAACTAAAACTAAGCATTTATTAAAGAACAAAAAGTAATAAAAAAAAACAACCTAACAGAACCACCATGAAAACTAATTAAAACTAACTAAATAAAAAAAAAAACTAAACTCAAAACAAAATAAAAACTAAAATGAAAAATTCCAAAACTATAATAACCGAATGCCATATTACAAATAAATTGGTTTATATACTGTAGCATTTTTTCTAAATATGCAAAAGCACAAATAAATGATTTGTACAATTTTTAGGACTAAACACAATTTCTCTTCACAACATTATGTGGCCCTTGCGTCCTTCGGATTTTCTGTGTGTGGCCCTCAAATGAAAAAGTTTGGACACCCCTGTATTAGAACAATATTGGGATTTCCTTGCCCCTCCCTCTTGTTTTGTTTTTTTTTTTTCCTGCGTATCATTTGCACCTCAATCTTTCGCCACATGGGAGCAGCATTGCACCTTCTGCATTCTGTGTAACCAAATAAGTGCAAAAAACATGTCCGGGTCTTTTTTTTTTTTTTTTTTTTATTACTCATTTCACACTTTCAAATACAACACAATGAATACAAAGCTCAACAAAACAAAAACAAAATTCACTTTCAAGGGGTTATACAAGAGTCGACAATAATACATAAATGTTTTCATATCGCTCAGACTTGTTACAATCAAGGGATTGTAAATATAACTCGAATTCTATCACAAAACCGGAAAGATGGGAGGTGATTTAAGAAGTCTTCGTTTGTGAATCAAGAATTTGGCTCAACATAAAATGAAATGATAGCACAGTTCGTTGTTCTTGTCATCAAGAAAAGTTCCAAATCTTACAATGTCTCTTGTTTATAAGTCGATCTCCGAAATGTCTTCGAGTCCAGTCAACATGTTTGGGTCTCCCCCCCCCCTTTTTTTAGGTAACCGGCAGGAGCTACTCCCTGTCGCCTCCAGGTAGAGCGCCCCCCACAGGCCGCCAGTCGCCATCTTCCCCGGCTCGAGCATCCAGGCTGGAGAAGAGCCCGAAATCTGTCACGCCTTGGGAGGCGGCGTCCCGCCATCCGCTGGGCCTGGTGGATGCAGCCTTTGCCTTCCAGGACCTGCAGCAGAATCTGGCCTCCAGCGTTCGCCTGGCGGCCCAGCGGAAGCTGGTCCCCGAGCCGCCTGCCCAGTGGACGGCCAGGGCGTCCCCGCAGAAGGCGGGCGGTCAATGGGGGGGCGTCGCCAGCTCGGGTCAGCGTGTTGGTTACGGGTCCCTGCCCAGACAGTGGCAGCCTCACAGGCCCGTGAGCCACTTGGGGGCCCCGTCTGAGGGGAAAAGGCCCCCAGTGGGACTGCACAAGTCTTCACATAGAACTAATTGGCAGCACTAAAGATGCAAAGACTCGAGAAACTTTGCATGCCATTTTATTAACATCACAGAGACTTTGACGTTGATTTAGTGAATGTGGCACACGTTCGTTTCTACTAATTCTAATTTGTGTGTCTCCCTTTTCTCACTTTTGTGTTCATTTCACTTCATTTTTGCAGTGGTAGTTGCTCGTATTTAGCATGCTGACGAGCCTCGTTCCAAATTTGAATATAAGTATTTTTTTTTTTTTTTTTTTACGTATTTTTGGTTTACTCCTTTCTTAAAAGCAGACTTTCCCAACCACTATTGCCACGATGCAGCAAACGATCCAATTTCACCTCATTGGATAGAAAATTAAATAAAATTAAACTTACTACTACAAGCAATTTATCGCCAACAATATCCCATCGATAGTGACATTTTGAAAAATTAAATGCTTGCTCCACTAGATGGCAGAATTAAGGTAGCTTTGTTGGCTGTTATCACTTTCTGACGATATGATAAGCTTGAGCAAAAAATATCACGATTTTATTTTATTGTGATATAGCTGTTACAGCTCTGACATGTGTTATTTTGAAATGTTTGGGTACAACAAGCACGTCTTTAACCATTTTTTTTTTAACTCTTTGACTGCCAAAAACGTTTAGTAACGATTAGTAAAATCACAATGTATGCTGCCATGAACGTGAAATGACGTCATCTACGTTTTTTTGGTTTTTTTTCTTAAATGGACGGAACAACGTCTAAGTGCAGCGCTGTCTGGTCAATGGGTTGTGGAATCAAAAACACCACCTACCTATGGCCAGCAGATGGCAGCATTGAGTCTCTTTTCAATGGGCTGCTGGTGCATGGAATTACACTGAAATGTGACGGAATCTGATGAATGCTCGTAATTGGCGAAATGGCACTGTGGAGTTTTTTTTGTTTTTGTTTTTTTTCATAACGGGTGGCAGTAAAAGAGTTAAGAGAGCTCAGAATTGTTCATCATCTACTGAAATTCAAACAGAATTCGCCTCTCCCTCCCCACTGTTTGTTGAACCAGTGGGTGTTGGTGTCTCACTCTGCCTCATCTATCCTTCCCTCCTTCCTCTCTTTAGTTTTTCCTCTGGTCTCTTGAGATCTCCTTAATTTGTCGGAATTTAGAGGTTGCTGGGGTTGGCGTAGGACTCTGATTTTGTAACCATGTTTGTGGCGTGAAGTGTTTAGTTGGTGCTGGATTTGAATTTGATTTATCTTTCTTTTCTTTGACCTTTCCTCTGGTCTCCCGACCTTCTGTGAACTTTCCGACTCTGGCGAGACTCGGAAGTATCCGGTTAAGGTGAAGGGTAATGGGATTTTTTATTAGATTTAGGTGAATTAATGAGTATAAATTTACACGTGTTTACATGCACACGCGCACACACACGCATGCACACATACACATAAAAAAAAAAAGAGTACAATGATGATAAGATGTTGAATCTTTAACCAACTTAACTTGATTGATTTTATTTTTAAAGAACGTTGTGAATATTTTTTGCATCAGGCAACTGTATACCATGCTAAGTTAAACATAAATAAAATATTAGAATCAGCAGTAGAATTTTTCCAAAATGAATCAAAAATAAATATAGCTTGTTAAGAGACAAAATCATGCAGTTCAACAGTAACATAAATATGGTTTTGTTTTTTTTGTTTTTTAACTCATTCCCAGGACATTTTCGCTGTTTTACTGAATTTTGACTGATTTTGCAAGGCCCATAGCATATTGTGTCCTATTTCTATAAAAAAAAAAAAAAAAGGTGGAACCTACCAAAAGAGATTAAAGTCTCTTCTTTCATCAGGAAAAAAAAGTGTATTTCTCGCTGTTTCCATTTTGCATCAATTAGCATTAGAACATGGCTAAGTTTCATCATTATTCACAAATCTGTTTAAAATAGTGGGGAAAATAGCTTTTTGATCTCTTATACTCTGCTGCCGTCTGCTGGCCGTTTTTGTAATAACTACCATTGCTTCAAGCATTCTCCTCAGTTCAGAGGTTGCATCAAAGCCAAAACGTATAATTACATCTTTGGGTGCAGGGTAATATTTAAAATAGAACGTATTTATACGTTTTTGGGAGTAAACGAGTTAATATATGCAGTCGGTAGCAAACATTTTGGATTCATTTCACCTTTGCTAGCTTGTAGCGGGTTGAAAATGTTCATTTCAATGCACCTCACACAACCAAATAGTGTGATAAAAAATGACTTTTTCCAACTTTAAAATTGCCAACGGAGCCCATCTGCAGGCCACATTTCACATCAAGTCAATTTGTGAGTAACTTGATCATCATTATTCCATTATACGTACTTTTGTGACCTTTATTTTTCGCGGGGACGCTGAAATGTTTTCTAAAGTAAAACGATAATGGTTGGGAAGCTCTGCTTTCAAAATTTGACTGATTTTGAACGGGCAGCGTGTAGCCCGCCCCGCTGAGCAAGAGACTCTAAATTTAGGCCCCCTTTAACTTGTGAGCAATAACAACACCCTTGACGCCCACCCGCTCATTCAGTCACTCCGTAAGGTCAGCCGCAGACCCTCGACCCCTTCCCCTGGCCCCCGCCGAGTGTGCCCACTCCCTTGACACTGTCCACCTTTTTTCCTGCACTTCCAGAGAATCCCCCCCGCGCCAGCAGGGTCCTTCAGGGCAGGTAAGTTACACCCCCCCCCCACTCCGCTCAGGTAATGCTTCATTAAGCATGTTTTTTTTCTGTCACGGATGTGGACAAAACTATTGGGACACAAGCCCCAATTGAAGATTTCTTTGCTATTGCTTGGCCATCATCCACATGCATCGATCGTCCGGGGTCCTGACGCGGCCGCTTCGCGCTGCCTGACGAGCGCCGCGCTTGCAGTTTAACGGCCCGGGGTTATTTAAAGAAGATGTGCTAACTTTGCCCTTTTGTCAGTCAGCTTGATGTCGTGCATCGGCTTGTCCAGGTCACACTAATCTGTTGTCGCCAATTCCCAGGGGCAGCCATGTCGCTTTTCTCCACCTTGACGCCCGGCGAGAGGAAAATTCAGGCCGCGGCAATCTGCAGGGAGATTCAAGGCCTGGAAGGTAACTCGCCATTTTTTTTTTTGGTGTCAGAATCACTCTAATGTCAGGAAGTAGGGCTGTGCAATTAATCGAAATTCAATTACAATTTCAATTATTACACTCCACAATAACAAAATCAGCATAATCGTAAAAAAAAAAAAAGATTATTAATACTCTTTTTTATTTTTTTTTTTTTTTTTTTTTTTTTTTTTTTTATTTTTTTTTTTTTTTTTTAGTTGAATACATTTTGTTTCATCCAAAATAACTTGCATAATTATATAGAATTTTGTCTTAATATCGTTTTATTTGTTTTTTTTATACTTGAAATTTTCTTGTTTTGTACCAAAAAAAATCGTTTAAAAAAAAAAAAAAGATTAATACTTTTTTTTTTTTTTTTAATTGTTTAAAAGCATACATTTTTTTTAATTAATTTAATACATTTTGTTTCATTCAAAATAACTTGCATAATTATATAGAATTTAATTGGCTTAATATTTTGTTTTATTTGTTTTTTTTTTATGCTTGAAATGTTCTTGTTTTGTACTAAAAAAAGATCATCCTGCACTCAATCTTCAAGTTTTTGTCAACATAAATAAATAAATAGACAAATAAATAAATAAATAAATAATAATAATAATAATAATAATAATAATAATAATAATAATAATAATAATAAATATTATTATTATTATTATTATTATTATTATTATTATTATTATTATTATTATAACTTATGTTTGGTCCAAAGGTAACTTACTTAATTGTAGTGTTTCTATTAAAAAAAAAAAAAAAAGTTTCAATATTTTTAAATGCTAAAACATTTTCTAGTTTTGTACCCCACCCCTCCAAAAAAAATAATAATAATCGTTTGAATAATCGTGATTTCAATTACTTCTAAAATAATCGTGATGATTATTTTTTCCATAATTGAACAGCCCTATCAGGAAGTATCAAAAATACAAATATGTGAACTATTTGTAATGAGAGTAATAGATGGTAGGGTCTAATTGCTGAACTCCAATGTAACTGTCATTACCATATTCATTCACACAGTCGCACCGTATTAAGTGTACCGACTCGAGCCTGCCTATAAATAACTCAATGAATCCCGATCTTTTTTGTCATCGCGGTCTCGAACACGTTATTTGAGGCGAGGACAACTGCCCGTCTGGCAGCGAGAGGCTCTGAATGCCAGAGGCAGCTGAGAGACGCTCGCGCGGCGGCCCCAACCCGCTCTGGCCTTTTTTTTGTCGCGCAGACGTGGAGGTGGACCTCGGCAAGAAGGTGAGCGTGCCCCAGGACATCATGCTGGAGGAGCTGTCCCTGGTGTCCAATCGGGCCTCCCGCCTCTTCAAGATGCGGCAGCAGCGCGCGGACAAGTACACCTTTGAAAACGTCAAGTCGCATCTCAACGTCGGCACGGGTTGCATTTCGGTGCGTACCTCATTTTTGGGCCTGTCAATCATCTTTTAATGTTACCACGTCACCCTTTTTTTTTTTTCCTTCCAAAAAAAGTGGCTCCAAGCTGTTTATTGCCACTCCCAGTTGAAATTTTCTCAAAAAAATACACATCAAACAAGCAATATTTTAAATACACCACTTGGCCCCCCGCTAGCTTAACGCGATAAAGAACAGGCTAGCAAATAGCATTTGTATTTGACCAGTCTCAACAGGATATTTAAACGAAGAAACACAATTCGAGTGACAAATCTCACAAGCACTTCTCTCCTTTATATAGAAACATACACGAGGTCCATCTGTGCCTGTATTATACTGCCCCTGGTGGTCAAGGTGTGTACTCTAAAGAGTGGCACAATATCCATCAAATTGAAGTAAAAATTGCGGCAACCATTAATGTATTCCTTTACAATTCTATTTAATTTAGGGGTGTCAGGCGATTAACATTTTTAATTGTAATTACTTGCACGACTTCAATAGTTAAGCACAAATTTTATATCTGTTCTAAATGTACAAAAAAAAAAAAAAATCAAAATTTTCATATTTTTGTTAACATAAAAGTGGGGGAAAAAAAACAATAAACACTAATAAAAATATGGCTGCATGTTTTTAGTCATTGATACAGTAATTTTACAATAATTCATAAAATTTATTTAAAACTACAAAGATCTATTGTACTGGAAAAACTCAAGTCAAGTGTGATATTGATTTGTGTTGGTCATTTTTCTGCCACTAGATGGCATAATTGCATTTGTCAGACGTTGGCGACAGCTCAGCGCATTTTTCTTTTCATATTCAGAGCTATCTAATCTTTAACATGAAGCAAGTTGTGAAATTCTTAGACTTAGACTTGACTTTAATGATCCCTTTGGGATGGCTCCCTCTGGGAAATTTACATGTCCAGCAGCAATAAGAACAGATAATAAAATAAACAAAATAATTCAATCAAACAATAAATGTTATTACACCAGAGATTGAATTAATAATAATAATAATAATAATAATAATAATAATAATAATAATAAAATAAAAATTCAATCAATTAATAAATAAGGTTATTACACCAGAGATTGAATGAATAATAATAATAATAATAATAATAATAATAATAATAAAATAAAAAAGAAAAAGTCAATCAATCAATAAATAAGGTTATGCACATTTCTAAATTTCTAAAATACAACACCAGTCTCCAGAAATATATGCATAAATATTATTACATTTATTACTGCTAAATTTTTGACGTGGATGTTTCATGCTGCGATGCGACTGGAATTCCCCCGGTACAGGTTTTCCAAGCAAGGGGTGCTTATTATTAATCACGCATGAAAAAAGTTCTCTGGCGTTGAAGGAACTTTAAATTAACGCACTCATTTTGACACCTATAATTTAATTATGTTTAGTATATACAATATTTCCTGTTTTTCTTGGTACCGATTTTAGCACGGATCATGTAAGTTTGCTTTTTTTTTTTGCGGGCCATATAAAATGATGTGGTGGACCGCATCTGGCCCCCAAGCCTTCAGTTTGACACCGATTGTATAATACTTACATTTTTGTGAGTGTTCCATATTTGTTTTGTCTGTTTGTGTCAATTTTGGCTTGGATTTTAGTGGCAGGAAGCCCCTCCACTGCACTCCCTTCTTATCTTTCAAGTGAGAAGGACTCGCATATTTCCGCTTTGTTTATCGCCCGGAGGCGAATTGGAGGGATTTAGTTTCAAGTTGTCAACATTTCCTCGGGAAGTTCTGGAGTAAATCACCATAAATATCCTTGACGGGGGATGACTGGGACGCGGCAGGTGGGAAAAAACTATTTGTTTTCGTCTCCTTCTAGAACACGTCGACGACGGCGACGGCGGCGGCGGCGGGCTCGCGAGCCGATAACGCGAGTTCCGCGAAGGAACGCGACTCTGCTGAGAAAGACGCGACGGGCGTGGACCGGGCCCGCGCGATGCAAACCGTAACGGTGCCGGATCCACACAGCATCGCTCCTGGTGGGCCACGCCAGTCTTCTAATGAAAATACAGTGAAAGAGATTGACATTTAGTTATTATTTGTAAAAACTTGGTCTCACTGCGAACTGAAAATGACGTCACAAGTTGCTCAGGTCTCAAATAACGACCAATCACGGCTCACTTGGCTTGTGAGTTTGGTCATGTGACATTTGCAAGCTGTGCCGGGATTGGTTGCTTACCTGACCCATGTAACTGTGACATCATTTTCAGTTGACTGTAAGTGACAAAATGGCTGCCCCCTGAGATGGACAAAAAACAGGTGGATTTTGTTGCTTTATTCATATTCCACAAACACAATATTAATCAGAATGTTTTTGTTTTTTTTAGAAAAAAAAATGGGGTTGACTTCCTCTTTTAACTCTTCGACCGCCAAAAACGTTTAATAACGTTTAGTAAGATCATGATGTATTCCGCCATAAACGTTAAGTGACGTCAACTACTTTTTTTTTTCTTTTTTTTTTTTTGTGTGAATATATCAGTGGTCAGTGCAACGTCCAAGTGCAGCGCAGCCGGGTCAATGAGTTGTGAAATCAAAAACACCCACTAACTACGGCCAGCAGATGGCAGCGGTAGCTGCTCGGGCCCTAACTAGAGCTGCGAATTACAATGAAACATGACGCAATCTGATGAAATCGAACGTTTTCAAGGCTGACGTGAATGATCAAAGCCTTTGTAACATCAAACCTAATCTGACGGAGCGTCACTAAACAAAAAATATTAGTATCAAAGTCACTGTTGTGGAGGAAATGTATCTTTTCTTTTCAAATGACCTATTTTCAAATGGTGATTACTAAAGAACGAATAAGGTAGACACATACTTTTTTTTCTAATGATAGAATGGAATGCGATCTTTCATGTGGTACCCATGTTTATGCAGGAAAAATAAATAAATAAATAAATAATAATATACTGTTTGCTTCGAAAAATGAGTTAAAATGCTCAAAACCCGCTGGCATTGGGGGTTGTTTTTTGCCAGGGTGTCCTCTCTTTTATACCTCATGCTTCGCAATCATCCTGGACTCGTTCTGAGTGCTCGTGATGCCCATGCTGAGCATTTCCTGTTTGAAAATGCCCCCCCCCCGCCCCCGCCGTCACCACATGAAGCGTATTCCATGAACTCAGATCCTCTCCTTCCCGAAATGCTGCAGACTTCCCCACAGGTCTGTTTGGTCTGTGCTGCTTCCCCCCCACCCACCCCGAGGGCAAAACATAAACTCAGGAAGGAGGATTGTTCATTGTGAGCGCTTCGGACGTGACACGAAGCCCCTTCTTGTTATGTAAGCCCCCCCGCCCAGAGTGAACGCTGGCTTTGAAGGATAGTACTAAGGAAAGGCCTTCATCTTTCTTTCCAACACTTGCGCACATGCTACTGAATGAATTGAATTAGCCTGGCTGAAAATGTCATGTTGTTCCTGAAGGAATTCTTCTTCTTCTTCTTCGTTATGATTCTTCTCCGCAAACTATCGCATTTTTGAGACACTAAACGTAAACGAAAACTCACCGAACTTTACAAACGCATCAGGCCTGGCGAAAAATTTGATATTTTAATTAAAGACGCCATACATAACAGAAAAATTGTAATTTAATTCAATTTAATTTTAATTTTTTTCCGATTGTATGATTCAGCCAGATTTGTGAAAATTGTGACAGATACCTATCAATCTAAGAGCTACAAAAAAAAAGCATTATGTAGCCATATGCTAAACGTATTTACAATTGAGCCGGTTCTTGTCCTATGAAACAGTACTGCAACGTGGCCCGGGTTGGGAGGGCCCTTTATAGCTGCCCGCAGCTCTAGTTAGGGCCCGAGCAGCGACCGCTGCGAGGTTGATATTGTTTTTATTTGTAATATCTTAAATATATTTTAAAAACATTTTATTGTTCATGTTTTATATGGCAATAATAAGGATACGGGGGTCCTTTGAAAGACGTCCCTCCGGAGAAGTTCAACAGCACAGCCATCCCTAAGTCTTACCACTCGCCGTGGGACCGAGCTCGCGTCAGGGAACCGACCCCGGTCGACGCGCCTGCCGCCTGCCTGCCTAAACCGGAACCGCCGGCCGACCTGCCGGGCTACAAAAGCTTCAACAGGTGAGATGGGCGAAGGGTCGGCAAGCGCGGCAACAAGTGTCCCTTCACTAACACGCTGTCGCTTCCAGAGTGGCCATCCCGTTTGGCGGCTTCGCCGAGGCGCCCGACGCCGTCCGGAGCATGAAGGCGGAGCTCGCCGTGCCCGACTTCCCCGAGCTCAGAGGTCGGCCCTGCTTCAACAGGGCTGCTCAGGGGTGGCATTCGACGGGCGCTCTGATCCCCTTCCGCGCCGGCACCCCGGAGGCCGCGCTCGTGCCTGAGTCAGATGACCTTTGAACCTGTTCAGAACACAGAACGATAAGTTACAATTCATCTTTACGGTAATGACGCTCTCATCATATGAATCAACTTTTCAAAAATACCCTATTGCTACTCTAATAGCCATAATGCAGCAACAGTGTTATTCACATAATCACACATTACAAATATTTTCAGGTTTTGTGATATTTGAAGCAAATAGAATTCCAAGTCAAGCCAAACATGACACTCCAGTCAGAGTGAGATAAAACAACTGGTTAGCTAGTCACACGTACGCTTACATAGATGGTAAATGTATGATAATGTGCTGAGATATTATTTTTGCTCAATAAAATTGTGTCAAATTCACGAGTTGACTTTTATTGCGGGAATGCTGGAGCATTCCCACATATGTTATTGTGATTTTTATTCCTCACACTTTTTTTGCCGCGTAACAACTCCCACATAATACTTCCAATTTACATTGTTCAAATTCACGTCTCCCGGGGTATATATCGTCTGATTCCACATTACTTTTAACATTTAATATCAACTTTTCCCCATTCATTTTCAATGGGACAGACATTGAACTTTTTCTAAGTATCACTTTTCCACGCCCACTTTTATACATACAACTTAGCATCATTACCAGGTGTCTGATACTGCTTGGTGGCACAGTTGGTAAAGTGCATTGTCCAGTAAGCAGGAGGTCATCATTTCATCATTTATCTCTCCATTTACTTCATAAGCATTCCACATGCATTGAAAATCTGAGCATTCAGCTCTCAGCATTCCCACGCAATTTCTCCAGAAATTGCACTTAGTGCAGTTTTCTCAGGTGTTACTACGCAACAACCCATTGGATTTTGATCCAAATCTGTAATGAATATACAGGATTTATTTTCATCTTTTTAAGTTGGTTTCTAACCCTAACCCATTGTTGAAAGTACAACCACCAAGCAGGGTCTTTTTTTTTTTTTTTTTTTTTTTTTTTGGGGCCCAGGAAATAAATTTAAACAACATTCCCTGCAATCCAAACACCTAAGTGGTCGGATTTGCACTCGATGAATGTGCCGATCCAAATTAGGATATTTTATCCTTGGCGGAGGCTTGCCCGTTTCCATTTCAATTGCAATTTTAAATGTTAGGCCCAACTCACACGAGGCTTTGCAGACATGCAGTGAATACATTTTAAAAAATGCGTATTACCTCTCTTGAGTGAAATGTATTTTATCGCGCCAGGAATGTGCTTCTCATATTTCATATGTCAGAGACGGCTTGGAATGTAGCCACTCCCTTCCCCAACCCACTCCTCGTTGTCCCATATCGAATCTGCTCTCTTTCAGGAGGATCGTGATTTTAGCGTTTATCACAAAGTCCGAACGGGAAATAATATTGTCACAGGCTGCGGGGGGCGTAATTCCAACGGTCAAGAAGGGTGAGGGGAGCCAGACAATTCGATTATTAGTGTCTGACCGCTTTCCCCTCAGGCGCGTTTCACTTGGCATGAGTCAGCGGAATCACCATCCGACTCTGGATTCTCAGCTATGTACTCGGTGTTGATTTGATTTGTTCGAACCAGGAAAAATACTTTTTTTTGGATAATAGTTCATTCAAATCAAACATTTTTTTTTAATTGAAATTTTTCATAGTCATGTTTGTTTGCGGATGTGCCTGTAAGCCAGAGGTGTCCAAACTACGGCCCGGGGGCCATTTGCGGCCCGCCGTCCATTTTTTTAGCGGCCCGCGACATATGCTAAAAATGGCATTTGACTCAGTTCAAATAAAATAAAAACAAAAATGTTTGGAGATGGTCAAAGTAAGAAGGGAAGGTGTCGAAACACACAGGAGCTATGAAAGGTTCTTTTAGTTAATTCAAACTAACGAAAAAACTAAAATTAAACAAAACTATTTCGTTAACGAAATAAAACAAAAGCGAAGATGCTTTTTTAAAAATGAAAACTAACTGAAACTACATTTTATGTTGACAAAACTAACTAAAATAAAACTATAATTACAGCAAAAAAGTCCTTCGTTTTAGTCTTTGGTAATTAATTGAATGCATGAGCCTTTGGGGATGATTTTAAATGTGACTTTTAGTAGATTTATTTTGATATAAACTGGAATAATGACGTCGCGCCCATTGTGTTTTTTAAATGTTGCGCACGAGTAATACACGTTAAAAAAAAACTAAAACTAATACTGAAACTAACTAAATAAAGCTAAGCATTTATTAAAGAACTAAAACTAATTAAAAAAAATAAAATAACAGAACCACCCTGAAAAATAATTAAAACTAACTAAATTTAAAAAAACAAAACTTAAACTAAACTAAATATATAACTAAAATATATGTAACTAAATATGCAAAAGCACAAATAAATTATTTGTTCAATTTTTAGGACTAAACACAATTTCTCTTCATAACATTATGTGGCCTTTGCGTCCTTCTGATTTTCAGTACGTGGCCCTCAAATGAAAAAGTTTGGACAGCCCTGCTGTAAGCATCGTTTTGCATCAGGTGGCCGCCCTTTCCCTGCAGCTCCATCAGCAGTTTCCAACCCCCCCTTGTTCGTCTCCGCTCCCTCGGGCTCCAATCAGCGGCTCAATGCCAAGCAAAGCGCGCTGACGGCGGCTAAACGACACCAATCCCCAAGCGTACGCGAGGTCAGGCGGGGTAAAAGCCGCAAGGGCACACAGCGAGTGACATCTTGGTCGGCCCGAGCGCGTCCGGATGGGGTTTTGAACTACTCCGACGTGGGTAAACTGGCTTCAGCTGATGGACAGTCGCAGCAGGTGTCGGTCCTCACGGGAAGGCGCAAAGCTTTATGGGATATCTAAAAATACACGCGGCTCAGTCGGGGCGGTGTTTGGTGACTTTGCGAGCTCCTGGAATGAAGTGAAAAGACGCACCTGGCCGGAGCGTGTTGCCCATGAGGTCATTTTGAATCATTGTCGTAGAAATGTTCGTTAGGAAGCTTCGAGGGACCAATTCGAGTCGTGGTAGAACCACAAGCAGCAGCCAAGGGACTCCTTGACACACCTGACAATTCACCTCCCATTCGAACCAATTAGAATCAAGAGATTCTCCAAATGTGGAACTACTAGTGCCATTTGTGGTACATGGGCTCCCTCTAGTGGTATGCGAAAGAATCACTGAATTAAATGTTTAAACCGCATGCTTGATAGTAAATGACAGTTCGGTTGTATTTACCTTTTAAGCACATTCATTTTGTATTTAGAATTGATTGTTTTCAAACATTTATTTAGGTCACAGAGGCACACAGTCCATGGCAGTCTCCCCCTGTTGGCTGCACACCAGCAAGAGAGTAAACGCGGTCAAGTGGCAACAAGGAAAGCGATGCTTATGTCATCCACTTTTCTGCAGTCAGACCACAAAGAAGGAAAAAGCACATCATCGACGTGCTCTTGGTGAGTCAGGAAATAATGAATAATGAAGTCATCACGGCAGGACACAAATGTGGTGTCATAAAGCAGCCGAAATTTGGAAGGAGGAAACGTGTTGTTCTTGAAAGACAAAAGCAAACAAACAAACAGAAAGACATCTTCTCATCTTATAAAGCAACTCGGAAATATAAGCAATTCATTCAAATATTTTGCGCTTTCAGGACACATTGGATGTAAGTTGTCATTAGTTATTTATTTTTTATCTGCGTTTGTTATATATATATATATATATATATATATTAGGGGTGTGAATTGCCTAGTACCTGACGATTCGATTCGTATCACGATTCACAGGTCACGATTCGATTCGATACCGATTAATCCCGATAAGAATTTATAAGTCGATTTTTGCGATTTTTTTTCATTCAAATTTAGAAAATACTAATCAGTAATCTTGTAGAGTGTAAGATTTATATGAAAATGTATTATTTATTGATCTGAAATTTCAGTCTTATAGAGGTTGTAATCTGTTTCATGTTTGAACAGCATTAAAATAAAATATTAAGGCTTAATGTTCCGTTCATATAACATTCTTCCATGCTCAAGGTGTGAATCCTAAAAAAAAAAAAAAAAAAAAAAAAAAAAAAAAAAAAAAAAAAAAAAAAAAAATTGATTCTGCCGATTATTGAATCGATTCGAGAATCGCGCGATGTAGTATCGCGATATATCGCCGAATCAATTTTTTTTTACACCCCTAATATATATTTATTTATATATATATATATATATATATATATATATATATATATATATATATATATATATATATATATATGTATATATATATATATATATATATTTTTTTTTTTTGTCAGAATTAGCTGCCGTGTTGTGCAGCCCATCTCAGCATGCATTCAATATTATTTATGCTTTCATGTTTTGATATACTTTAAACTTTTGCACTGCCTTAGACTTTGGTACTTGTGCAGGAGTGATGAATAATTTGAATAACACATTTACATTAATAAAAGTGCATAACATGAGTGTTTTTTTTTGTTTGTTTTTTTTATTTTATTTTTGCAGAAATGTTTTTTGCTGGATGTTTGCGACTGTCATAACATTACAGTTTTTGTTTCAATGTTGTATTTAAATTCTAATTTTAATTTGTATTTTTTACATGTATTATAATAATGTTAACAATAATAATAATTTGTATTATTATAATTCCTCTTGGGCACACCTTGTGCTCTGGAGTTCTCCTAGTGGCGAGAATGAAGTTTGGCAACCATTGTTAGCAATTCTTGCACCCACATTAAAGCAGTAAACTAAAACAATATTGAACAGGCATTTAATTTTTATTTTATTCGGTTTATTTTTTATTTTAGTAGGGTGACATTTTTATTTCGTTAGGGTGACATTTACGATTTGTCTCGGGACTGCAGATGAAAAAATAGCCTTTTGGCTAATTCTGGCATATTTACTGAAATGTTTATTAATATGTACTGTCCCTGATAAATCAATCAATCAACTATTTACAATATTCATAGCCCAAAGAGACAACATGGGTCTGACTTCCAATGGGCTCAACACATTTTGAAAATATAGTCATTAGTTAAATACATTTGAAAACACTTAATAAATATTATTTATGTTTAGTATGTTTCTAAAATATTCGCAAATGTAGCAGAAGAGTTCCTGTTGGATTATTTTGGTAACACTTGCTCTATGTAATTTGAGCACCTCTGTGAACACACGTGTGCTCTGCAGAGCCCTCTAGCGGTGAGGAGGAAATATAGCAACTATCGACTCACATGCAGATAGCAGGAAGTCTATTGTAAATTATAGCACAAAATGAATAAATGTTGAAACTTATAATCGTGAGGAAGAATAAGAATAAATACATAAAAATAAAATGATTAAACTATAGAAAATATTCTTTTGAAAAACATATTCCCATGTCGTAAAAGGGCTTCCGCCATTTCAACACATTATCGCCACGCTCCGAAACTTTAAATTATTTCCAACGGAAGCGTTATATGTCCCTCAGGGAAATGCGTGGAAGGAAACGACTCCGTCTCTTCAATGAACTCCTTTCAAGTACTTCCTGGGGAAAGGCTGGACTGCGCTGATACATTGTGACCCCCTCACCGCATGAATGCTAAATCATTGCTGTTTCCTTTTGCTTGAAAGTGGATTGACATGACTTGCAAATGCAGTGGGACCCAATACAAGCACTGTGTTGCAGTTAAAATGCTCACTTTTGATTTTTAACTATCAATGAATTGAATGATGTGTTTAAAATTGAGCATATATGCATCTTATGTGCAGGGGTGTAAGGTAGGGCTGGGTATTGACGCCAACCTCACGATACGATACGTATCACGATACAGGGGCCACGATACGATATGTATCGCGATACATATGTATCCCAAATAAGACACTTTTTTCTTTTTTTCTTTTTTAAACAAAATATAGGAAAATTGGTCCACTGAGACACGTGCCATGTTAAGTTTATCAATAAATAAATGTTGACATTCGTCCTCTGCTTTCATTTTTCTTAGCAAGACACAGTGTCCAATCACCGGTGAGCTATTTTTGCATTAATTGAAGGCAATTAACTTCAAAGACGCTGCTGGTTTTTATTTTTTAGGTACAATGCAAGCCGCAAAGGCAAACGTGAACTGCTGATTTAAAGTTAACGAGCAATATCGATTCTGACGCCTGCGTATCGATACGTGTATTGTGATGAGGCCCGCAACGATATATTGCCGTATCGATTTTTTGAGCACACCCCTAGTGTAAGGTATCGTGAAAGTTTATTAAAGTCATTAAAGTATATCAAAACATTAAAGCAAAAATAATGTTGAATGCACGCTGAGAGGGGCTGCACAACACGGCAGATAATTCATACAAATAAAAATACAACAAATGCAGATAAATATAATAAAAATAAATGAATAATGCTAACTCAAACCGCAGACGGCGTTTGCTGAAACGAGAGCCTGCTGACGTCACTTTTGTCTCTGTTGGAAAAAAAATACAAGAACAAAACAAAACAAAACAAAACAAAACAAAACAAAACAAAACAAAACAAAACAAAACAAAACAAAACAACAGCAACAAACTATGCAACGGTGCCACGGCCAGTCAATATTTAACCCCTCTCTCCTCCTCCCCGTCCCGTTTAATCATTCGCTGACACACGACTGGTGCAGAAATATAGCAAATGTAACATGCAATGTGCAACTTGTACGCGTGGACGCGCATGCGCGTGTGCGTAGCACGCCGCAGTAACGAGAGTAGAGGCGGAAGGGGCGTGACTTGACTCGGACATCTCTCCTCGAAAAACATCTCTGATCCAGTTCAGGTGCCGAAAGCGACAAAAAGTGGACGCTGCCGTTTGTGGTTCCTGGTTCGGGACGACCGCCGCCGCCTCCTCCTCCTCCTCCTCCTCCCTCTTCTTTCCCCAAACTCAGCCTTCAAAACAAATCCGCTTCAAATTTCACCGCAGAGGGGATTATTTGTCAGAAGAAGGGCGACGTTTGGAGTTGAAAACAAGGACGGAAGTTTTTCGGCGTTTTGATCACGTCTCCTCCCGCTTCAATTTCGCAACTCCTGCTTTTTGAAGAAATTGCAGCACATGTGGATCTATTTCCTAATATCCTTAAGGCAATTTGATTTGTTTTTAAAAGTCTTTTATTTCAGTATTTCATGTTTAATCGTAGTTCCGTGAAGTGGAAATGTACCTGAACCGCAATTCAGGTAAGTGGAAGAAACAGGAAGTCAGGTCGACCAGGTTGTAAAGCAAAATAGCTTCGAAAACCATTAAAAAATATAACAAACTTGTAAATTAACCAAAAAATAAAGCGACATCAACCTTCAATTCGCGCAAAGTTTGTTGTTTACAGCCTCGTGGAATGTAGACTGTCAGCAAAGTCAAGTGCACTGGTGTCTTAAGTATGGGGGGGGGGGGGGGGGGGGGGGAATTACATAAACTATAAACACCATAAATGTACTTAACTATCCGCGTTACTGATTAATACGAATATTTAAGTATGAATAAAACGTGAGTTACAAAAACAAACAAACAAAAAAAACAGGTGTTGCCTACGCTTTTTAGTAGGCTTCACTGCGGCCTTATTTTACAATGAATAATTTATCAATAGTCGACCAAATGTATCAAACGTAAAAGAATTATTATACCATATCCCCTTCCAACATTGTGTGGATTGTAAAAGTGGCCCAGAATGTTCTCATATTGGCAGATTTAAGAGTCTGCCTTTGTAAATAGTGCCAGTGGTGAGCATGCATGCACTGTACAGTGGGTTTTGGGTTCGAATCTCAGCTCTCATCATTCCTGTGTAAGTGAATGTGTTCTTACTGTGTTCCTCCAACAGTCCTAAAACACTTTGGACGCATGCTAGGTCCGATGAAGACTAAATTGGAATGTGAATAATATTTGTTTATCAATATTGGACCTGACGAGGTGACCAATCCAGGGTGTGAACTTACTTTGCCTCAACCCGCAAGTGGAGCAGAAAATGGAGGGATTAGCAAGCATCTATATAACCTGCATGATACAATGTTTTGGTAGTTAAAATAGCTCCAATTAGCTGTACCGCTCATCATGAATGTTGCGACTTGTGGTTTGTCTTCTGTCCTTCATTAATGAGTCGGAGGCACGTCGAATAACCTGTTTTGTCTCTTCTGTTTGAAGTTTGTTTGCCTCGAGAAGTCTGCAGCATTGATGCTAAAACAGCACAAAATAGAGGTTACTGGGGGGCAAGATGGTGGCTGTTGAAATGACACACTTGAGAAGTAAATGGCAGCCGATTTGCTGGAGTTGTTGACACGAAAAGCAGCGGTAATGTAATGTGTGTGTGTGTGTGTGTGATGCCCCCCCCAAAACTCCAAGCATGGATGTATTCGCGTTGCTCTGATGTTGTTGCCATATAGCACGTAGCTGTTTTAAGGCCCGCCTCAAAAAAATCCAAATCCAAAAATGTATTTTACCTGTTTCACTTGAATGAATTGTTTCTTATTAAGCAAAAAGGAAAGGAAAGTTCTTGTTTGTGCATTGTTGGAGTGGGAAGTCTTGTATCCTGGAACATGTGCTTTTGTTTTTGTTGTCGCTTTTCCTCTGCCGGACAACAGTGAGGAATAGCGGGTGAGTCAGCGCCCTGTGGGTGATGTTCTTGTTCCGTGGGCCACAATGTGGCATTGTTGTCCCAAAGGCTTGACAACCTCCCCTCAGTCTTTCGGGGATATTACAAAGCGCATTTTAGACATCTGAACAGCAGTTCAGAATAGTCAGAGAGGGAATTTTTTTGCCCTGGTACGGATTTGGATCGAGTCATCGTGAATTCCTGCCTCCCGTGCAAAAACAGTCCTTCCTAATGAGCTCGTCCATCAGTCGATCAAACGCCGATGACTTGGCGGCAAACCTTCAACTCCCTCGGCCCCGTCCGGACTTGCTGATGCGCCTCTCCGGGTGATTGCTCCAAGGCGCTAGCTCGTGCATTTTCTAAATGACCAGGGAGGAAGAAGCTCTGGACTTTTTTTTTTTTTTTTTCCCCCTTGACACTTCTGGGCGAAGCTTTTTATTTGCAGTCTTCCAGACTTCCTCTGCTACCTTAAGGGGAACAGAACAAATCATATTTGCTTATAAAACTGGGCAGCTCAGAGTATTCTGTCATTGACTATTATTATTTTTTGGTTTTGTGATGCATTTTAAACCTGCATGATTGTCTTTTCAAAAGTTGGAGCGTATACTCATTTTGACTATCGTTCCTTCTATTGAGTTATTTTTTTTTTGTGTGTGTTCTGATCCAGCTGATGCAGTGACCCAGTTTCCACACTGGGATCAATGGTTCCCTTTTTATTGCGTGTTAAGTAGACTGCTCTCGGATCTGTTGGCACCCCATGAGTCAGCACTCGGGCGAAATGTCATTTATTGGAGAGAAAATGATCATTTCTGGCCACTGAGCTGTCAGTCATGTCAAAATATAAACAGAAGGTGATGACCGCGGCATTGAAATGGATTTAAAGGGGATCCATTTTCTGATGGAGATTGGGTTTTATTAGACAATCGTAAAATGGCAGATTATGCCATGCTGTAAGAATGCTGATACTCTCTCACTATGTGACACTTTAACCTCTGTGGCTTGTAACCTGGTCTGGCTGAGTCTAAAAATGTGCCCCGGGTCCATTTTGTTGGACAAAAAAAAAATCATAGCTCGCTTGCATGTGTGATATACTTTTCTTGGGTCTACTAATACAGGGTGGCAGATATATTTTTGTATTGATAGCCTCCTATCTATTAGGGTTGTCAAAACGATTGGCAGTTGTTTTCATACAGACCCTTTGACCCCTCCCTCACACCTTATCATAGCTGCTGTTTTTTTTAGCGATGTATAGTAGGGGTGGGAACCTCTGGGTACCTCACGATACGATACGATCTGCGATACAAGGCTCACGATAAATAACGATTATCTCTCGATATGACGAAGCCGCGATTATCGATAAATTGGTCAGGTATTAAATCCTATGATAATCTACGAAAAAACTACCGTAAACATAAAATAATGTAATATAAATAAATAAATAAATAATAAAAATTAATTCATATAATAAAAAAATACATAAATATAATCTAAACATATAAAATAATAAATAAATGTATAATATATAATAAATATATATAAATAAAAAAAATATATAAAATAATAACAATAATAAGCTCATGTGTCTTCTTCGTCTCAAGACTTCCGTACATTTCGCCACCACTCTTATGAGGGGCTCCCCCTAGCGGCCCACCAAGGAATTGCCCAATAAGTAATGGAGCCGTTATAGTGGATGAATATTAACGACAAATATCGCGATACTTGCGTAGGCGTATCGATAATCTATCAGGAGACAAAGTGTCACGATTTATCGCGATAGCGATATATCGTCACTCTCCCAATGTATAGTAGTGAGAGAACGGCGCCACTTTCGCTCTTCCCGCCAGACCTGAAATTAATCTGAAAAACTTGTGGCTCTTAAGCAACTCTGAGCTTAAGTGATTGCTTTGGAATCCTGTTGCCATGGAGGCCAGCTGCAAAGTGCGGGCCCGCAATCCCGGCGCCCTTTAATTGAATTGCATGAGGATGATGACTGTAAATGCAGTCTTTAAGCACTAAACTCAAACGGTTCCTTAAGTGTTCCATGCTTGCCATGTCGTCATCTGTCAAGGATTCCTGAGATTCTAAAGTAGCAAATGTTGCCTGACTGGTTTTGGTTGAAACTGTGTGCTAAGGTTTGTGTTTTCTTTGAGTCTTTGTGCCTAGATAATATGTTGTGTAACTTTTGGTTTAAATAGTACGTTGTGTGAGGCATGCACCTTCCTGAATATGTGTGTCATTTGGATATTTCAAAATGTGCCTGGCCGAGACGACGAGTGTTTGTCCGGGCATTGAGTAATGTAATAAAAGCCACTGGCACACTCTGTTCTTTCATCAAACTTCATCATCTGCGCAAGTCACCATTTTGGTTTCGTTTGCAATTTATGTTTAGGGATGAACGAGTACTGATACGAAGTATTTGTACTTTGTGCTGTATTGGCCGCCCTATTGTGGCCATGTTAGAATCAGGAACTAGAAATTAAAAGAATAGAAAAATTCAATTAATGTCATGTAATTTTAACTCTTTGACCGCCAAAAACGTTTAATAACGGCAAGTAATATCACGATGTATGCCGCCATAAACGTTTAATGACGTCATCTACGTTTTTTGTTTGTTTGTTTGTTTTATCAATGTTAAGTGCAACATCTTAGTGCAGCGCTGCCTGGTCAATGGGTTGTGGAATCAAAAAACACCAACTAACTATGGCCAGTAGATAGCAGCATTGTGACTCTTTTTCAATGGGCTGTCGGCGTATGGAGTCGGCTGGCACTGTGGGGGGGGCGTTGTTTTGTTTTGATAACGTGTGGCAGTAAAGACTTTCTTTAAAATGATCTGTTGGCTAAGTTTTTCTTTTCATTCTTCATCCAGCTTCGTAAATGTGTAGCGTACTTGTGGAGATTAATGAATGACAATAATGAGATTCAATTGGTGACATGTTCTGGCTACTGTGTCCCTTTTTTTGTTTGTCAACGCTCAGTGAAAAAAAAAAAAAATGCCTGTGGGATCAAGTGGCCGTGAACGCGCCGCCGTTGCCGGGTACACGCTCCAAGTCGACCTTGGCCTCTGTTTTAAGGGCTGTTTATAAAAGTTAATGTGCAAGCTTTGTTGACATTCCTTAAAATCTTTAGTTCAGCCAGGGATAGAGAAAATTTTTTACAATTTCTAAAGTGTTGACATGTTAAACTTGCAAACGCATGTAATAAATGTTAATGATATGCAACATTCCTGGTAAGGTTGCGAAATCCAAATGGCCTCATTGTTGTTGTTGTTGTCTTGGACAGAAGCCGAACGTGGATCCGGTTGGATTCTGTGCGTCGTCAAACGGACCGCTGAATGTCCTGAGCCGCATCACAAATATGTGGCAAGACGAGTCACCTGTGGTTAGAAGACATCGCACCTGCGGACCTGTCAACCTCACAGACTTGCTATTTGGATTATAACTTATTTTTTATTTTTTGGAGACCTTCCTCGTGCACGCAAGACATGGACTAGTGGCCCATGTGTAGCAGGGCATCATCTTCAGCTCGCGGGATCACATAGTCCCAGACTTTTTTTGGGGGGGGGTCACTTTACTCCTCCCGCCCCGGTTGTCTCCCCGCTCGGAGCCGTTGAGGAGGGCTTGACCCCGGCGACCAAATGGCGCTGCTCAGGTTGTTCAGGAAGCCGGGGACCAACCTGGGGAAGGGCTACCAACCGGGGAGCATGATGTCACTGGCCCCCACCAAAGGACTGCTGAACGAACCGGGCCAGAACAGCTGCTTTCTCAACAGCGCCGTGCAGGTACGACTTTGCTTATTCTTGCCACATGTTGGGCTGCTCGAATTATGAAAAAAAAATAATAATAAATATTCGTCACGATTAATTTTTTGGTAATATGGTAATTGAAATCAGGATCATTTGTTTTTTGCTACAAAACAAGAGAATGTTTAAATGTAAAAAATGTAAAGACAAAAAGTGTGGAGTGTAATAATTGAAATTGTAATTGAATTTTGATTAATTGCAACTGCCACATGCGCTCGAAAATGCAGCTTACTGACAAAATCTAGCCACCGTCCTAGTTAATTAGATCAGTGATTGTCAAATGCTGTGCCTGACATTAGTTAGCATGAAGGGATTATTCGCTTCACCGTGGGATTTTGCGGAGATTATTTTCAGGGATAGACCGATTATCGGCTGGGAACTATTCATTTCAATTTTCATTTGACTTCATAAGAGATGCTGCTGACGCTGGGAACTCTCGGCACCGTCGGGTTTTGTTTGAAATGAAATCTAACACATCGAAATGTAACATTTTAGATGGTTTTAAATTTAGAAATCTTACTGTACAAAACAATAGGGAGCTATTTAGTTTTCTTCATTTTTCATTTAACTTTTTAGGACCTGCTGATGACCCTGTGACCTCCCTCAATGTTTTGTTAGAATTTTAATACAAATGTCTTTTTTTTTTTTTTTTCTAAGAGGATCATTGTGCAAATCTGAAGTTTTTAAACAAGCATATGCTGAAAGACATTACAACAAAAAGTTGACTTTGTTTTTTTTTTATAAACTCTGGCGGCAATTTTTTCCCCATTTACTGAAAATTATATCTAATATTTATCAGCCTTCCGTGTGGGGGGGAAAAATCCCACCGGTCTATGTTTTAATTATTTTCCACATGGCCTATTACTGCAGAACAATAAGATGTCCCGGTAATTTTTACTTATAATTCAAAAGGCCAAACATTCAGTCACAGATTCTAGAACATTGTAGAACATGCGACAAAATAATCCCTGCACCTCAGATGTATGTATTTTGTCTGTTGTGGGCATGGTTTGGAATGTAACCACTGTGATAAAAAAAAAAAAAAATAGGGATTATATTGTACTTTGAATGACATTTCTTGGGTGGTGTGCCAAAAAGAAACAAACAGGTTGGGAAATTCGGAATTCGATGATGTCAGAAAAGTGATACTCGGGAGTCAAACGTCGCACACCTGTGCCAGAATTGCGCCATTCCTTTAAACTCTACCTCGACTTTTCTGACGTCCAATTTCTAAATTTGTTTTTTCGTCTTCATGCCAAAGCTGTACGGCCCCTCCCCAGTTTGACATCTTAGTCACCCCCCCGAGTTGGTCAGGCCTTTTCTGGGGCGACGTAATAATAATAATAATAATAATAATAATAATAATAATAAACTTGAAGGTTGTGTCTTCTGACTGGTGGGGTGTCGACTTCCGGCTTGCCTCGTGGTTTTCCAGTCAGCGGCCCGCAAGTGAGGTCACCCTCCAGCTCTGCGTGACTCACTGGGGTGAGGCGGCAGATGAGCACCCTCCCCCGTCGGGGTTGTTCCTCTTCTGAAGGACCTTGAAAATGCAAATTTGTTTTGTTGTTGTTTGCGTCCAACTGCGTAGGTCCTGTGGCAGCTGGACATTTTCAGACGCAGCTTGCGGCAGCTACCTGGCCACTTCTGTTTAGGCGAGTCGTGCATATTTTGCGCGTTAAAGGTACAGTGTTTTTCCGTCAGCAATTGTTTTCCTGTTTTGTCTGCGCACCAACCCCTCCTCATCCGTCTCCTCAGGGCATATTCTCCCAGTTCCAGCACAGTCGGGAGCGTGCGCTGCCGTCAGACAACCTGCGTAACGCCTTGGCGGAGACCTTTAAGGATGAGCAGCGCTTCCAGCTGGGCTTCATGGACGATGCCGCAGAGTGCTTTGTAAGTTCCTGCGGCATAACCCCCCGTGGGAAGGAGAGTAGCATAAAGGGAGAGTGAAATTTGTGCGTATTGCAATCAAGTCTTCGGCGAGGTCACAGAAAAAGAGCTTCCGTCCCTCGCATCAACCCCGACCAGGTTGCCGCGAAATATCAGGATGACGGATTATGTAAGCGCCGGGGATTGCATCACTTGCGCGCTACGCTGGATGCGTTTGTTGAAAACTAAATAAATGGGGCTATTGTGGAGAAATGCAGTGAAAACGGCAGGGAGTGAAGCAAACGGGCCCTTGCTCGCCGCTGCCGCTTTGGTTCAGTGTGTTTAAAGGGGATGTCAGCACCAGCATTTTCTTTCTAGTCTAAACGCATCATTCTGATTAATATGGCGTTTATGGAATATGAATTAAATGGCAAAATCCACCCATTTTGGTCTATCTCAGGGGGCGGCCATTTTGCCACTTTGCCTGAAAATGACATCACAGTTATCGGCACGCAGGGTTCAGCCAACCAACATGGCTTAGCTTTTTTTTTTTCTTTTTTTTTTTTTACATTATTATTTTTATTGTATTTATTATTATTATTATACTATTAATAGTATAATATATAATAGTAACTATTACTATTATACAATATTATTTTATTATTATTATTATTATTATTATTATTATTATTATACTATTAATAGTATAATATATAATGGTAACTATTACTATTATACTATATTATTTTATTATTATTATTATTATTATTATTATTATTATTATTACTCCTTGCACACTGCAGTAACCTCTGAAGGCATGCTACGCCATCTTTAATAATTGATCACGCGGAGACCTGAGAACACCCGAGTCGCTGGGCGCTAGCCTTCCCTGCTTTGAAAACCTTTTGCCGAAAATTGCGCTTGCTCGGTCCCAGTCTGAGCTGCACATGAGAAACGAGCAGACCGTTGCACATGTGAACGGACATTCTCTCTTTTAATGGCTTTTTTGTTGTTGTTGTTGTTGTTGTTGATGATTAATGTCATATTGTGTGCCAGGAAAACATCCTGGAGAGGATCCACTTGCACATCGTGCCTGAGGAGACCGACGCGTGCACCTCAAAGTCTTGCATCACCCATCAGAAGTTTGCCATGTCGCTTTACGAGCAGGTGAGTGGGACATCAACTCGATGTCGTTTCGGCTTTGCCAACGTTTGAACGCACGCGCGTGAATCAACGTCCGAGACCGTTTGGGTCCAATTCGTCATATCCCGATAGGCAGGCGGACTCGGTGGAATAAAGCACATTTGATTGTACTCGCGTTCTTCGATGCAGCGTCAGCAGAAGCCAGTAAATGACAGATGGTGTCGTCAGGGGTGGCGAGATCCGGTCCTCGATGGCCGCAGTCCTGCCTGTTTTGGATATTTCCCTTCTTCAACACAGCTGATTCATGATCAGCTCATCAGCAAGCTCTGCAGAAGCCTGATAACGAGCCTGTTAATTGGAATCAGCTGCACTTCGAGTAGGGAAATCTATAAAACCTGCAGGACTCCGGCCCTCGAGGACCGCAGTTTGCCACCGTAAATGGTTGGTGATAAATCTCATTTTGTGCCCCTTTTCACAGATAAAAAAAACAAACATACATTTTATACAAAATGTCCCTTTTAGCCTCTCTATTGTTTATAGTTAACTCATTCACTTGCAGCCATTTTCACTGTTTTACTGTATTTTGCAAGGCCCACAGAATATTGTGTTCTATTGCTAGAAAAATATGAAACCTACCAAAAGAAAGATTAGAGTCTCTTCTTTCATAAGGAAAAAAAAAAAAAAAGTATAATTGTTTCCGTTTTGCAGCAACTAGCATTAGAATATAACTGTTTCATCAATCTTCACATTCCCGGTGAAAACACTGACAAAAAGAGCTTGTGGCTGGATTGTCCTGCCACCTGCTGGCAGTTTTTGTAATAACTATCATTGCTTTAAGCCACCTTTTCATGTCAGAAGCTGCATCAAAGCCATCTGTATGCTCTTGTTTAAAAAAAAAAGAAAAAAAATAGTGTAAATACGTATTTGGGAGTGAAGGACAACGCATTGAAAAAACGTGTTTACACGTTTTTGGTTTTGAATGACTTAATTCTCCAAAATCCCAATAATTTTTTTTTTTTTAACCAAACCACTGAATCAGGTAGCTATAACGGGGAATGTAATAGACAGGAAAATGATAGACATTTTTGGTCATTTGTTGTTTTTTTTTGTCTCCCTGTCCGCAGTCCGTGTGCCGTAGCTGTGGGGCATCCTCTGACCCGCTGCCGTTTATAGAGCTGGTACATTATGTCTCCACCACCGCACTCTGGTAAAGCAGCGGCAACATGAAGGCCCAAAGTGCTCGTCACTTTTTGCTGTCTGCCTCACTCGTCTGTTTGAACCCCCCCAAACTCTTCCTCAGCCAGCAGATGTTTCAGCGCAAGGACGATTCCTTTGGAGAACTGTTACAAGCGGCGTGTACAGTTGGAGACCTTCGTAACTGTCCTGTAAGTGGCAAAACAGAGATCATCATTTTTTTTTTTTTCATGATTGCAATATCGACCAATCAGTGTGGAGGGGGAAAAATGGAGGATTTTACTTTTTGTTTACTCCGCTCTGTTGCTCTAGAGCAAATGTGGCCAGAGGATTCGGATCAGGCGCGTCCTCATGAACTCCCCGGAGATCGTCACCATCGGCTTCGTGTGGGACTCGGACCAGTCGGACCTGACCGAGGACGTGATCCGCTCACTGGGGCCTCACCTCAGCCTGTCTGCGGTGAGCGCCGTCCACACCGCGCACGCCTCCAACGCCCGCCAGGGGCTCGTGTCCGTCGTCCGCTGCCGCCGCCGCCGTCGTCGTTGCGTAATCAGCCAGTGACCCGTTGGGGGGTCTCCCTGCCACACTGATCAAACCCCCCCCCCGCCAGTTGGTGTCAAGCGGTTCAAATACCCCTCCCTAGCAGACGAGCTTGAAAGCCATTGGCGAGCAGGATAGCGCTGCTGGAAATCAAACCGGGGCGGGCTCCTCGCACGTTACATAACTTCCGCAGTGAAAGTGTTCGTCGTGTTTATTTGGCAGCCCCTCCCTCTCGCATGTTTGTCCAGCTCTCGCCGCAAAAGCCTCAATTCATTTGGGAGTGTTGAATGTGACATTATTGGGTGTTAAAGGCAGACCCACCAGCGCCGCCCCCAATTGTTTGCAAGCTATTGTTCGCGAGGGTGGGAACTGGCTGAGCAGGAAGCGCACGAGGAATAAACAAAACTTATTTCTTGAGATGCTGGGTGCCTTCTTCACCTTTTGGACGGTTCTCTTTTTAATGTTAAAGTACAACTTTTTTTTTTTTTTTGGTCCCGTTTTACGCAAAGCCTTATTTGCTCATATGAAGTCTACTTAGTAATTTTGTGAGGAAATCCTGTTTTGTTTGTATGTTGGAACTAGAAGTAATGCAACGTGCTGTTTTCAAAGTTTAATTTGTCACATCATTTGGCCTATTCACTAGGGATGGGTATTGATTTCTAATTTCCTCAATCGATTTGAGTTTGATTTACAAGAGTTCAGTTTGATTCAACTTCGATTTGTCTTTTTTTTTTCCCCGATTTGATTCACTTCAATTAAAGTCGATATCGATTAATTATGGCACATCAATTCTTCTTAAATGTCAAGGACATGATAAAAACTCCACAAATATAAATAAAGATGACTTGACTTGACAAATATTACATTTCAAAGTAAAATTTACAGAGGCAGTATCTGGTGAAATTATTTTATTTTATAATTATAATAATTTTTTATTATATTTATATTTTGTATTTATTATTATTATTATTATTATTATTATTATTATTATAATCACTGAAGTGTTACACATTTACATCAGCAAGGACGAGATGAAAATATTTTCATAATCTAATTCAATATTTATAAATGTACATTTAAAAGTCAGGTCTTTCATAAATGTAATAATAAAATGCTTTTAAATTCATGTACAAAAGCAATTTGGCCTTTAAAATTAAATTTATATAAAAAATTAAATTTAATATATATAATATAATATAATATAAATATAAATAATTTGATATGGAAGAAGCTCACAAAGATGTTTTTTTTTTTTTAACTATTTTTTTCATTCTTTAGTTCTTTTCCAACAGTGATTTAAAGCAATTGTTGTTGTGCAGCTTTTCTACAGGGTGACCGACGAGCACGCTGTAAAAGGTGAGCTGCTGCTCGTGGGGATGATTTGCTACTCCAGCCGCCACTACTGTGCCTTCGCCTACCACACCAAGTCCTCCAAGTGGGTCTTCTTCGACGATGCCACCGTAAAAGAGGTGACGAAAGCACACCAACCAGAACCACATTCAGTAATAATGTGTTATTTAGCCCCTCATTGTGGAACAAAAAGCAAAGTCCGACACTATGAATGCGAGCCAGCCATTTTATGTCCACCTCGAGTCGCACTGCGCAGAGCTCTGGCTGCTGCCAAGTCCGCACAATCCTAATTTGAAGCGGTGCCAAATTGTCCATAGAAACAGCAGAACCTCTGACGTTGAAGACGTTCACATTCCGCTTCACTTCCAAGTTGTTCTCATTTAAACACTTTTTTATTTTTATTTTTTATTTAGATATTTTTTATTTTTTTTCTAGAATAAAGTGCAATTGCACCTCCAGTACATTAGGGGGCAGCCTGCTCATTATTGGCAGAGTGTGCGCAGGGAGCATTCGCTCGGTGGTGTAGGGGTTTTGTTTGCACTGAGCATGTGCGCTTTGCACAAAAACAAAAAACAAAAAAAAATCAGCACAAATTATTTTATGTTTTTGTTTTGCAGGTAATTTTTTTTATTTATTTTTTTATATATATATTGTGCTCCTGAGTTAATGTTGGTGATGAGTTTGAATTCATTATTATTTATTGATTTTATGTAATTTTATTTTTCCGTATCATATGGTGGTCAGTCAAAAAAAGTTTATAGTTTAATTAAGGATTTAATTGTATTTTTGAATTTCAGATGCACTTTAAATCTTTTCTGTTACAGTTAATAAAGCTATTCTTTGTTGTAAGTTGGTCCATAATTCTACTTCAAATTAGACTATTTATAGACGTGGGGGTGGGGTTGGCGGGGGGGGTGGCATGACAGGAAATAATTGAGAAGCACTGCTATATTGAAACCATCAATTTGATATGACTCATTTGATTTGTGGCTCTTCAGTGTGATTTTTTTTTTTTTTTTTGTGAAGATATTCAGTGTGACAGTTGTGTATTTTCCTCTTAAATGGTGCCAACAATTTTGTCCATGTCTTGATAGAGTTTACACGTAAGACAGAGACGTCCTCCTTTGCGCTGCATCTGCTATATTTCGATTTGTTCGTCGGCCGCTGCTGCTCGTCCTCGTCTCTCCGCTTGTAATCTTCATTTGCTTCATTAAGAAGCACGCGGGCATCTGTTAGCCCGCAGCTTGCCTTTGTGGCGTCTCGGCGGCGGCACCTGACGAAGCCGCGCTAATGTGATTGTTCCGCCCGCTCGCCAGTTGGACTGTTCGTCCTCGTTTTATCTTCACTTCCGGTTTGGCGTCTGTTCTAACATCTGCTGGCGCCCACAGGTTTAATTTTCGTGAACGATCACACGCTGTCCTTTTCTACTCCTGTTCTTACTTTTTAGGTCGGCTCCAGGTGGAAAGATGTCGTCGGCAAATGCATTAAAGGTCACTTCCAGCCCCTTCTGCTGTTTTACGCCAACCCGAACGGCAGCGCCATCACGGCGGAGGACGCGCCTCGGCAGACGCCGAGCCAAACCCGTTACAAGAACCTCGAGAACGGAGAAGGCAAGTCGCGCTCGTTGGTGAAGAGATGCAATGGCGAGCTGAGAAATGTGATTTTGCACGCACGTTAAGCGGCTCGTGCAGGCAGTTGAGCGAGAGAAGCGAGCGCAACATCTCGCTCCTGGATTATACACCCCGGGATTTGTGCGCTTGGGGGAGGTTTTATCCCCCGTTTACAGATCCTCCTCAAAACCCTCCAGGCTGGCCGGAGCCCAGGTCCAAGCTGGGTGGCAGCCGGCCTGACGGGGCGAGTGACGAAAGCAACGATGTCATGGTCTCACTCACGCGTGCAAGCAATGTGCTTTCAACGCTACTTAGACCAGTGGTGTCAAAAATGCGTCCCGCGGGCCGGATTGGGCCCGCAAAGGGTTTTACCCGGCCCGCGAGAAAAATTTGTAACGTCGGACCAATTAATCAGCTGGCCACAATCAAAACATATTAATTTATAATTTCACAAGCAGTCCTCAGATGAGCAAGTCAGCTTGTATGGGGAATCATCCCGGATGTCATTATTTTACACACAACTTAAAGTTACGATTTGTTTGTTTATTTATTTATTTTTAAATCGTAGACCGACATAAACATGTTAATAAATACGACACAAATTATTTACTGGTAACACAATAGATATGATAAGGATTAACATCCTTATAACATCTTTAACTCACTTGCTCCCAAAAACATATAAATATGTTCTATTTTAAATATTAACAGTGTTCCAAATACGTATTTTTTATTTTTCATTTTTTGATAGAGCATACAGAAGGCTTTGATGCAGCCTCTGCACTTAACTCATTTGCTCCCAATAACGTGTAAATACGTTTTTTTAAATGTTCTAAGTGTCCCAAAGATGTATTTATACGTTTTTTGTTTGTTTGTTTTTTTAATGCTAGAGCATACAGAAGGCTTTGATGCAGCCTCTCAACTGCAAAGAACGGTTGCAGAAATGGTAGTTATTACACAAACGGCCAGCAGGTGGCAGCAGAGAAAAGGAGATTAACCAGGGTCATCTAGAAAAAAAGCTCAATTACTTGCAATTTTGAATAGATTTGTGAAAACTGATGAAACTCTCTTCTAATGCTAATTGCTGCAAAACGGAAACAGATGAAAGGAGAGACTAATCTTTCTGTTGGTAGGTTCCATGTTTTTATAACAACAGAACACAATATTTTGTCCGTCTTGCAAAAATCGCGGGGAGCGAAGGGGGTTGCTTCAGTGAAAATGGTGAAAGTGTTGCTGCGTTACATTTGCATTCATGTTATTTTTTGGAACAGTAATTTAGGGTTAGCCCACAAATAGCGAAAATCTGCGTATAATTGACGGCAAAAGTTGTATACTATACCATTATTTTACCGATCCGGCCCACTTGGTCATATATTTTCCTCCATGCGGCCCCTGAGCTAATCTGAGTTTGAAGACTGTATAAAAATGTGATCTTTTCTTCTCGCCCACTTAGGCGTGACATCTCCACTTCCGTCCCCCAAGAAGCTGGAACTGACCAAGGAGAATCTGAACGCGCTGCTGGGTCTTCAGTCCTCCTTAAATCAGAAAACCCCTTCCACTTTTAGCCGCGGCAGCGCCCACACTAGTGGCGGACGGGGGACAGGTAACAGTACAAGTGATTTGACTGAATTAGATGTCCACAAAAAGGAACAATGTTCAATTTCTGTTCAATCATGTCTTCGATAGTGAAAATTGGCGCCAGCGATCCCAAGCGTCAATTCCGAGAGATTTTCAGGGAAGTTGTGCAGCGAGCCGGCGGCGAGGCGCGTCCAGCCGGAAGAGAGTCCGATCGACGAGGTCAGCGTCGGCCGGAATCGCGCTACAGAGGTCGGTGTCACGGATCCTCGCGTCCCTGCCCCGCCCACACCGCATCAAACATGCGTGGGGAGAATTCCCAGGCTTTTACGACACACGACATTCTGCCGGCCTTATTACGTAAGCGACGTGTCAGAAAGGGGATTAACTGCTGACGTCCGTTTGAGCTTTCTTTCATCCCGCTCTCTCTGAGTTGGAATTCTCTTGATTCCGTTCCTCACAGCCGACAAAACGCACATCGCATACATATCCTGTTTGCAATTATTTTATTTGGATTTTTTAGTCCTGTTAAAGGTAGCACAGGTCGCGTTTGCGCAATAAACATACCAACGTGCATTGAAGTAAAACATTTAATAAACGTTTGCATACGGCATTAAGAATATTTGTTCAAGTTAAATTATTTTTTTTTCCATTTTAAATGTAAATAAGTAACTGATTAGAAACAGCGGAGGACGAAGCGTGTGCATTGGGTCAAAAAATGTTGAAGACCTCATAACGTTAAATGTCAAAAGAATTAACATATAACAGGTGCTCGTAAAGTTTGGCAGGCAAAAACTGTTTGATTAAAAAAACCTTTTTAATTTAAATTTAATTTTACTTTACTGTACTGTACTGTATTTAATTTAATTTATTTAATTCAATCTCTGGTGTAATAACCTTATTTATTGATTAAATTTGTATTTATTATTATTATTATTATTATTATTATTATTGTTATTATTATTAATAATTCAATATCTGGTGTAATAACCTTATTTGTTGATTGATTGAATTGTTTTTGTTTTGACAGCTCTAGTATTTTTTCGTCACGTTCTTGAAAAGCGGCCAAGGTGATGACTCAATATCCTGAGAATAGACTATTGAGGTTGAATTGTGTTTAGAAAAAAAAACAAAAAAAACATGGAATTGGACTCCCATTGACTGTAATTAACACCTTTTTGTGTCCTTTCATGCCCTTCCTGTTTTTTTTGTTTTTTTTTTCCTCGCCAACCTGCTGTGTTCTTTGTCAAAACATCGCATGTGTAATAAATTGATATCCTATCGCCTCTTGAACATGTCATATACCTGCACAAGCTAAAAAACAAAAAAAAAAGCCAGTCTTGATTGCTCCTTCCACTTGTGACAATTTGTGTTTTATTCTCACACAGATGTGGGTCAAGACCGCATCTACTCCCGATCTACCTCCCCCCCGGAAAATGGTTTCAAGCAGCACATGGAGACTCATCTGTACAGCAGCCAGGGAAAAGGTCCCACGCGGAACGAGCGCCCACCCCAACTTGGCACCAAACCTTCTCATGTGGCCGTGCGCTCCAGCTCAAGGGTTCAAGTGCTACCCAGCGTGCCCATCGGGAGAAACGCTCACTACAGCAGGAAATCGGACACCAACGGCTACGAGACGGACAGCAGCCAGGATTCTCGCGGGCGTTCCGGTCGCAGCCGAGCCGATCGTCTCTGGAAGCCGATGCGGGAGGTGCTCAACGTGGACAGCGTCGTGAGCGGCAACGGCCAGGCGGCCGATCCGGAGCGGCTGCAGCTAAGCCCGCGGAGGTGGCCTCGCAGCAATTCCCCGACGCGAGCGTGGGAGGCGATGCGGGGAGGCCGGGAGGAACGCAAGTCCAAGAACCTGATGACCATTTACGAGGACGACCAGAGGCACGAAAACGGCAGCAGCCGCAGCTCGCTTGAGTCGCTCGGCCGCGGCGGCTACGGTGACAAGGACAGGCCAGTCGCGGCGGCTCGTAAAGTGTATGGCGACAACTGGAATATCCAGAGAACGGAGTCCGGCTATGAGAGCAGCGACAGAAATAGCAATAGCTCGGCAAATCTGGACTCACCCGTGGTGGAGAACTTCCCCCCCAAAGAACTACGGCCAATACCTGAGCTGCAGCTGACCCGGTAAGAAAAATGAGTTGAGCATTTTCATTAACTGTACATTCACTCGTTTGCTCCCAAAGACGTAATTATACGTTTTTTTTTTTTTTTTTTTTTTTTTTTTTTTTTTTTATGATAGAGCATACAGAAGGCTTTGATGCAGCCTCTGAACTTTATAACAAAGCAATTGTAGTTATTACAAAAACTACCAGCAGATGGCAGCAGAGTATAAGAGATGAACCAGGGCCATGTTGCAAAAGGCTTTTTCCCCACTGTTTTAATTAAACAGATTTGTGAATAATGATGAAACTTAGCTATTTTCTAATGTTAATTGCTGCAAAATGGAAATGGATAGAAATATATATTTTTTTTCCTGATGAAAGAACATACTCTGATCTTTCTTTTGGTAGGTTCCATGTTTTCATTGCAATAGAACACAATATTCTGTGGGCCTTGCAAAATCAAGTCAAAATCAGTGAAAATGGTTGGGAGTGAATGAGTTAATAATAAGTTGTAATGCAGTGCCACCATTGTACAAGGGTGTCTATTTTGTTGCACATTTTTCTTGGAGCCTATGAACAGGTAGCACAACGTAGCTCCGCCCCAGGTATCACGATAAACGCAAAGCCGTCCAAAGCGTATCGCAAACATATTTGGAAAATTTTTATGGAAAATTGCATAACACGTCTCTTGTAATGTTCAATCCCAGCACGTGTGATTAATTTTCACTTTTTTTTTTTGCTTTTAGGGATATATTCCCTCCAAGGGGAAGTGATGATGACATATCGCAAGCTACCTTTTGGACTGGTAAGTCACTATTATTAAAAGAAGGCACTCAAGACTATTCCGATGTATTTTGTAAACAATCTGAAGAATCAAAATAGTTTTTTGTCCTACGGTATAATAAGAGAAAAAAACAACAACAACAAAATCTTCAGGAAAGAAATCCAACTTTTAGCCCTCTTATGTAAAAACTAATTCCCCTCAACGTGAATGCTGAGTGAGCTTGTAAGGGCCACCAGCTGTGCTCAGCCGGGCAGAAAATGCCACGGCCGGCCGGGCCTGTCAGAAGGTGGTATTCAGACGGCAAGCCAACAAACTGCAGGCATGTTTATTGCCAGGTCATGGTGAGTTTCAAAATGAAGCGCAAAACCGACTGCATTACCTCTGCCAAGAATGTTTTTTTACAAGTCTAAGATGAGGGTAAAAAGTTTTTTTTTTTTCCCCCTCTAAATTTTTGACTATTTGATTTGATTTGATTTATTTTATTTTTTTTACTGTCCTAGAATAAAGTGCAATTGCACCTCCACTACATTGGGGGGCAGTGGCGCTCTCATTATTGGCAGAGTGTGCGCAGGGAGCATTCACTCGGTGGTGTCGGGGTTTTGTTTGCACTGAGCATGCGCGCTTTGCACACAGCAAAATAAAAATAAAAAAATAAAAAATCAGCACAAATTATTTTAGATTTTTGTTTTGCAGGTTAAAGTTTTTTTTAAAATATTGTGCTCCTGAGTTAATGTTGGTGATCAGTTTGAATGCATTATTATTTATTGATTTTATGTAATTTTATTTTTCCGTAACATATGGTGGTCAGTCAAAAAAAGTTTATAGTTTAATTAAGGATTTAATTGTATTTTTGAATTTCAGATGCACTTTAAATCTTTTCTGTTACAGTTAATAAAGCTATTCTTTGTTGTAAGTTGCTCCATATTTCTTTCTTTTTTATATTCTCTTATACGTTAATACGGATACAGTGTTATGCATTGGTGTGCTTATAACAATTTTATAGACAATTGATACTATTTATAGTCATGTGGGGGTGGAGCACGAGATTTTATTTTATTTTTTACTTGGGGGGGCATGACAGAAAACAATTGAGAAGCACTGCTTTAATACAAATAGTCAGCCGAAGAGGTTGAACGTAAAATCTTGAAACTTGTTTAACCTGTTTGGGGGGAAGTACTAGATGTGCATGCGCATTAACACAACCAGAATAATGTATGGCTCGGATAGCTCAAGTTCACTTGTATAGAAAATAGATGAGATGGATTATTGCATATGGCGGCCACGCCCCCTTTTACACTCCAGCAAATAAACATCCCCCAGCCACTTTCCAGTTTGTGTAAAATTTCGAGTATGAGGTATTTGTCTGCTTCTCATGCTCACTGTATTGACGAGCTTGCATTTCAGATTCAGATTCACTTCAGATTCCCATCCAAAATTGAGACTAAATTGAGGCGCAGACATGGCGGGACTGACAACTGGCGTAAAAGGGCCGCCTTTGCCATGGAAACGGTGCCGTGTGAACTATGATGTCGCCGTCGCTAAATCATCATTGGCTGCTCCAGCATCTCGCGGAGGCCGTTAACGCTCCCGTTTTGCAATTGACCGCGCGACCCGGCGGCGCTCGCGCGTGACGCAAATATTGTTGGGATGAGTTTGAACCTGCGGGCCAATCGAATGGACTCCCTTCTCCTCGCTGTTTTGCATAATTGTCTGTCCTTGAGTTCGCCGGCCGAGGCCGAGCTTGAATTATGGCTTACCTGGCCAGACATTTTTAACGTACAACAGTGGATGTAGAATCTTTTTATTTATTTTTTCTCTTCCAGTCTCTAGCAAAGAGGTGTGCCGGCATTTTCTTTATTTTTGAAGAAGGATCACAGATCAGCAGCCTCAAATTGTGAATTGCCTGATGGATTTAGCAGCTTAAAAACGCAATAGCGTTGTGGAGACAGTGGGCGGGGTTTGCTCTGACCCCGGTGTAATTGCATGCCAGCACAAAGGATTTAGCCTCTAATGCTTTTGAGAGAGCGAGAGAGTGTGCTGACGCATCGCAGATGGCCGCTCTCGCCTTTCGTTTCGTCCGTTTCGTCAGCTGTTCTCGCGGATCGCGCTCACCATTTTTTTTCCCGACGCAGCTCGCTGATACGGACGCCGTCCAGGGATCTGATGACTAGACAAGAATTGTCAGGTCAGGATTCCGCACTGGCCAAACCGAATCAATCCAATTTAAGAAATACAGTCAAACCACATAATCCGTTCCAGAAGGCTGTTCAAAAAGCGATTTGTTCGAAATCCAAAACAATTTTTCACATTAGAATTAATGTAAATAATTTTAATCCGTTCCAAGTCTTAAAAACCCCCCAAAAAACTCTTACCAAGTTTTTTTTTTTTTTTTTTTTTTTTTTTACAATTTTACACCATAAACTGCACTGTAAACTGTTTACCATAAATAGAAAAGGGTAGAAATAGACACTGTTTTATTTAGATATCCTATCTAAAATGATGAAAAAAAAAAAATGCAAACATTTCTTTTTTTAAATTCAATAGTATCCGTATTCACGTATAAGAGAATTTAAAAAAAAGAAAGAAATATGGAGCAACTTACAACATAGAATAGCTTTATTAACTGTAACAGAAAAGATTTAAAGTGCATCTGAAATTCAAAAACAAAATTAAATCCTTAATTAAACTATAAACATTTTTTGACTGACCATGTCAAACCATATGATACGGAAAAATAAAATTACGTAAAATCAATAAATAATAATGCATTCAAACTGATCTCCACCAACATTAACCCAGGAGCACAATATTAAAAAAATAAATAATTAAAAAAAAAAAACTTTAACCTGCAAAACAAAAATCTAAAATCATTTGTGCAGATTTTTTTTTTGTTTTTTGTTTTGTTTTGTTTTGTTTTTTTGCTGTGTGCAAAGCGCGCATGCTCAGTGCAAACAAAACCCCGGCACCACCAAGCGAATGCTCCTTGCGCACACTCTGCCAATAATGAGAGCGCCACTGCCCCCTAATGTAGTGGAGGTGCAATTGCACTTTATTCTAGCACAGTAAAAAAAATAAAAATAATCTAAATAAAAAAAATAAAAAAGCATGTTCCCCGAGGTCAAACGCGCCCCCTTGATGGAGCCTCGCGCACCCGGGGGGGGGGCACTATTTGAGAAGCACTGTAACAAACTACTTGCTCAAATAAACGTGGAAGCCATTGCCTTTAATTAGCTCCAAGCTAGGAGGGTCTGAGTATATCTCGCCTTCCGCGCTCCTCCCCAAGGCCGCACATCGCCAGACGAGCCGCTCTGATGCTTCCTGATACCGCGTGGTTGACCCCTGTTAGATAACACGTCCTAAAACGTCATCACATAGTCCCTTTTGCGAAGATATAAAGCCGCGACAGATGTCGGCTAGCTTTATTTCGGACCGTTTGGTGCTCGAATTAACATCTGGGAGCTTTTTTTTTTTTTTTTTTTTTCTTTCTTATTCAGGTGAACAAGGGAAAAGGTCTCCGGACCTGCATGACCCACACAAACCCTTGCAGAGGTAAATATATTTCAATGCATTCATGTAGCAATTAGGGATGTAACGATATCCAAACATCAAGATACGATACTGTCACGATATGAAGGTCATGATACGATAATTATTACGATATTGTGGGGAGGTTGGCGATACAAATACTGTTAAAAAAAAAAAAAAAAAAAAAAAAAAAAAGAGCTCATACTTAATAAATTACACATAATATTGACGTAGCCCGTAGGCAATATCTTATTTTGAAATGACTCGGTCAGAACCATCAAAAAGCCCAAAACGGGTCACAATACTGCCGACGGGTTAATATTGAGGCACTTACTTGCTAAAGTTCCTCCACATATTGACTCGGTTCACAAGCACATTACGTTCATCTGACGATTCATGTGGATTTGAAACGTAGAAGGGCCAAAACATGCCTTGTGAAAATTAAACTGCACTACAAAACTAGCCACCAGAGGGTGCTAGAACTGCACAAATGGAACTCTGGATGTGCTGCTTTTAATATCGTGACATGATGACGACGATATATTGTGACAGTTTTAATATCGTGATATCGTTACATCCCTAGCAGCAATGGGACGCTTATATTGTTTTTTTAATAGAAAAAGAGCCTTCCGATACACTCCTGGAGTCTTACAGCATAACGGGCCGGACAGCGAAATTGATAGTCCAGTGAGCCCGGTTCCGCATGACTTGACAAAGACGAGCAGTTCTGAGTGGCTCAGCTCAGACGACCTCGCCGGACCCTTCTCTGAACACGAGGAGACCCGCAGCGATGCCTTTCCGTACGACTCCCCGCCTCCGCTGCCCCCTAAAAACCACTTCGGTACGGAGCCGCCGGAAGTCCCGGCCCGCCGTCCCAAAAGCCCCGCGCTCTCGCACAACACCCTGATCCGCTGGATCGAGACCACGCCGGCCGAGCGCAGGCTCTCGTCCGACGCCAGCTCCAGCAAGTCCTCAGATCAGGACCGCAACGACCTGTCGGCCAGCGAGAGCGAGGAGAGGGCGCCCGGCCGAGACGGCGCCGACTCGCCTGAGGCGGTCGGATGCGTGCCCACGACTTACTTCACTGTGGATAACTGCATGACGGACACCTACCGGGCCAAGTTCTACAAGCGGCCCGCCTTGCACATGAGAACGGAGGAGCACACGTCCTCAGGGGAGAGCGATGCGGACGTGAGAGGACTTCCCGGGTCAAATGCCGAGTCATCAGAACTCCCTGCAGACCGACCACAACCAGGTACCTAAAAAAAAAAAAAATGTTTTTGGGTTCGCCTTTACGTCCGCCTTCTTTTTTGCAGGCTATTCGGCTTCGACCAAGCCTGTTGCAAAGTGGAACCCGGTTACTCCAAAAGGACTCGACGAGCATGGGTTCCTTTAGGTGGCGCTACAGCAACAACGAGCCTGTGACGGGTTAACCGCAAAAACAAATGACTGTATGACTGTTGAATGTGTTGAACAAGAATGTGGCAGCCGAGCAGATTCGCTCCTCAGAACAAGGTTGAATGAATATTGAATTTGCACAACCAAGAAAGGTACAGAACAAAAAAAAAGAAAAAAGGAATGATCTTCTTTTCAGGGTTATCAAGTCAACAGTACATCTATACCGACTACTGAGCGAGTTTCTACTGTGCCGGTACATTAATGGATCCAAGGGATCCGTCCGTATAAACTGGGCAGGACACAAAATGGGCCAAGGTGAAATCTGGTGTGAATGTCTTCCTCCTGTCTCGTTTTTGTTAATAATAAAGGCCGGGCAGAATGACCCTCACGTGACGGGTAATTAATGCTTATTTGCAGCAAGTCTGTCGCACAAACAAAAAGTCTTAGCACTGGATCACACTCGGAACTGTACAAACGTACTTTTTCTTTGTAGTAAAAATGAGAGCATTTTGTTCTGGGTAGGTGTAGTCATAACATGTTGTCAATATATGTAGTTATCTGTTCATGGTTCAATGTTTAATAAGTGATACAGTGCCTTTTTGTATATATATTTTTTAGTGCCAAAGCAAGGTTTGCTTTGAATCGGCTGTACTTTGTAATTTTTTTCCTTTTTTTTTTAATTCCAGAGAATTTATTTTATTTGTATTGATCGCCTCTTGTTGAGTGAAATAAACACTTTTGATTAACCTATGTGTTCTTTTTTGTTTTTGTTTTGGCTTTTTTTTCCCCCCCCCAACTTAAAAAGACTCGCCTGTAAACTGCTCACAATGTTTTGCTGCCACCTGCTGTTATGTGCACCACATTACATCCAAACATTGATTCACATGTAATCGTTTTTTTGTTTTTGTTTTTTTTTTACGTTGGCAGCACGTCTGGGAACTTCATTTCCGCAATCCTGCAACTGTAAAACACAAATTTTACAATTTAATATCTATATACAGTAGTTAGCAGTATTCCAGGTAATAATGAATACATATTTATTTACCACTAAAAAAACAAAATCTAACTTATGTGATATTTTGTACTAATCACCGGAATGAGCTTCTTCAGCAGTTAGCAATTCAAGTTAAACGAGGCCAAAGAAGCCATTTAGGTAAGTAAGTTGTGCATCCACCTGATAATAAACTTTTATTTTTTTTTATTTATTTTTTGCTTACAATATGGAGTTATGAAGCCAATTATTGATTTTAGGGGCCTTGTGTTTTAGGGACGTCTTGAAGTGGAGAATTGGGTCTTCTGTCGCCATCTTGTGTTTGACGAGGTCAAGGTGAGTGACTTTTTTTTTTTTTTTTTAAATATATATATAATTTATTTATTTTTTTTCGCGATATTTCACTCCAATTTGATGTTTTGTAACACCGCCTGATTGTGTTGCACATTTAAAAAAAAAAAAAAAAAATGCCATCCTGTTTTAATCAACTTATCCGAATGGATTGTAAGACAGGAAAAAGAAGGTGAGTTGTGAAATTTCATTCACAATGAAGGGAGAAAAAAAAAATTGGGCTAACTTGCAAAATATTTTTTATTTTATTTTGTCTATTAGCTTTGTCGTGGATTTTTGGATTTATTTAACCTTTTCTAAAGTGAAATGTTGATAGGACTAGCACTATTTTGAAATCGTGTTTATATTAAATAAAAGGGGTATGAGTGTTTTTATTAACCTACCAAAATAATGCGTGTCTCTCTAGTATCTTTTAGCCTATGTCTCTTTTCCATGTTACTATTTTTAATACACTGTACAGTGTAAATAAAATTCATTCGTCATTCTTTTTGGTCTGTTAAATATATTTTTTAACTTCAAAAAAATATTACAGGTCAATTCGACCTTCACAAAACAAACAGGAGTCTTACAAGCTTTATTTTACGACAGCACCATCTGCTGGAGGTGAAGAGACCTACCTCATGCAGAATTTTGTTTGGCGCCGAGTAGAACCATTAACTCTTGCTAAAGTAACATCAAAATGTATTTGAACGCAGCATGACAAGCAGTTGAGTGTATTTGCATACTGTGATTCCCTTTCGTCTGATCATTAATCACGACATTCTCTTTTGTGAAATAAAGCATCGAAAGGAGGCTTAATGAAAATGAAGTTGTTTATGATGCGCTTGATCACCAAAGGTGGCTTTCCTCGCTGAAGATGAGCGATGGGAGCCTCCGGGACCGCCGCCAAGCGTTCAAGCAAGGTGTGCACAGGTACTCTGTCATCATGTGAAAACGTTATGTTATTGACTTTAAATAACTCGCACTTATGGACGAGTGTTCTGCTGTATTTACGGCGTAGCTGGGGGGACCTCGATTCGAAATGATGCTAGTTTCCTTGGTGCAACAGAAATGTTTGTGGTTAAATAATAGACCAGTTTAATCATCAAGAAATGAACTTTTTTTTTTCACATGTTCGACATTTTTCAATGTTTTTTTTTTCAGAGGAAGGGCAGTAGAGAAATCTACAACTCACAGAACGTAATACTTAATGATTAGCTTACAGTAAACAAACAAAAAAAAAAAGCCATCTTAGATGTCAAAGAATCAAAAATAATTAAGTGTCCCAAAGACGTATTTATACGTTTTTTTTGTTTTTTTTTTGTTTTGTTTTTAATGCTAGAGCATACAGAAGGCTTTGATGCAGCCTCTCAACTGCAAAGAACGGTTGCAGAAATGGTAGTTATTACATAAACGGCCAGCAGGTGGCAGCAGAGCCTCTTCTAATTCTAATTGCTGCAAAACGGAAACAGATAGAAACATACTTTTTTTTTTTTTCCTGATGAAAGAAGAGACTTTAATCTTTCTTTTGATAGGTTCCATGCTTTTATAGCAATAGAACACAATATTCTGTGGGCCTTGCAAAATCAGTCAAAATCCAGTAAAACAGCCGGGAGCGAACCGGGATTGCGAAATGTGAAAATGGCGGCGAGTTGAATGAGTTAAATAGAGATTAAAAATGACATATTTGTCTGGTCTCGTCGTTCACGTCTGGTGTGTTTATATTGCTGCTGACAAAGTACAAGTGAATCTTCTTTGACCCTCTCAGAGCGATGAAGCAACCTAGCGAGTGCGTTGGTCACATTAATTCATTTCGGGTCCCGCCGATATGAGCTGTGATTGCCGGTTGTCAGAGGCGCGATGGCGGCCGCGCCGGCGCGCGCGAAGCAATTGGACGAGCGCGCCGCCTTCCCATTATCTTGTCCGTTGCATTGCAATTATCACTGGTGCTCTTTCTGCGCCACCTCTCCCGTCTCTCCCCCGCCATTGTAATCGTGATTGACTGGCGCGGCGGCCAAAACAGCGGCGTTTTCAAAAGGCGTCCTGCCATTTTGATCCTCTTCGCCGCCTCCGCCGCCATCGTCCCCTCTCGCGTCTTCGGCTCCAACGGGGTTTTTCGATGCCACCCTCGGCGTCGTCCTCGTTCTTTGTAATGACAGCTCACGCTTGAATGGATGCCGCATTCTTAATTTCGATCGTATACAGGATGTCAAACAATTAAGTTGTTTAATCGAGTGTGCCGCGCGATGCACTTTTTAGCTTGTTCAATTTCACCTGTCGCTCGGAGGGGATCTCGAATTGCTGTGATGCATTTTTGTTTTTTTTGTCGTCAAATATAGCTCATAGTGATACCTGACTTAGGAGTGCGCCAACTTACCTGCTTAGTGAAGTGGAAAAAAACAAAAAACAAAAAAAACAAGAGTGCAATTAATGCCCTTGCGTGTGGGCAAGGAGAGCCACAGTTAGCATTTATTGAACAGGATAAACAGTCAAACACACAAATACAGAAGCTGGCATGGAGCTGACAAATCACGTCCTGATACTTAACTCATTTGCTCCCAATAACGTATAAATACGTTTTTTTAATGTTCTAAGTGTCCCAAAGACGTATTTATACGTGTTTTTTTTTCTTCTTATGCTAGAGCATACATAAGGCTTTGATGCAGGCTCTCAACTGCAAAGAACGGTTGCAGAAATGGTAGTTATTACACAAACGGCCAGCAGGTGGCAGCAGAACAAAGGAGATCAACCAGGGCCATGTTGAAAAAAAGCTCAATTACTTACAATTTTAAATAATTTGTGAAAACTGATGAAACTTAGCTCTCTTCTAATGCTAATTGCTGCAAAACGAAAACGGATAGAAACATACTTTTTTTTCCTGATGAAAGAAGAGACTTTAATCTTTCTTTTGATAGGTTTCATGCTTTTATAGCAATAGAACACAATATTCTGTGGGCCTTGCAAAATGAGTCAAAATCCAGTAAAACAGCCGGGAGCGAACGGGATTGCGAAATGTGAAAATGGCGGCGAGTGGACGAGTTAAATGCAGACTTATCAGCTGACTAGTGCCCAGCCCCTTAAGTCTCTTGCTAGGCCACGCCCCTTAAAGGTACACATGCAACACACAAATGCTATCTTACAGTAATACACTTGTATACAGTGCTGTTTTTCTTGTTTGTTTTTGTTTTTTTGGGTGCAGAAATAAACAAATGACATTCCAATGGGGAAAAATTAATATTGGTGTGAAATTAATTATGAGCGTGGTCACCGGACAAATTAAACGCTTAAATCAGGGTAACGTGTCGAGGATGGAATGTAATGAGAGGCAATGTTCTGCGGTTGCCATGGCAACACAGGATCACCCGCTGTTGGGGTCTATAATAAATGGTGGTCGTGCTACGACTGGCCACGTTGCTTCAAATGCACTTTTTCGCACCTTTTGTCGTCAGAATGGTGGCTTAAAATGACCCCCCCTTCTCTGCTTCTCAATTCTGTTTCTGATTAAATGACATTTGCGATTAATAGGACTCCGCTTAGCCACTTTTTCTCAACATTTGCACCTTGGATCTTTTTCGGGTTTTTTTTCTTTCTGTGGTTTGGAATGCAGTGCTGCCCCCGTGACAGCTTTTGAGTGATACACCTTGTCACATAGGGAAGTTCATCAGTGGCCACTGAGAGCGCCCATCGATTGGGCTGCCCTGAGCCCTGCCAGATAATGGATTGGATTAATCCCTCGCTGGATAGGACTTTGTGCTTTATACACACGCGCACATGGATGGTGTGTGCATAGAAAAAAATAAATAAATTGCCCATTACCCAAAGGGGGGGGGGGGGAAAATACTTTTTTTTTTTTTTTTTTTTTTGCCCGTTACCCAAAGGGCAAAAAAAAGCTTCTTTTTTTTTTTTTTTTTGCCCGTTACCCAAAGGGGGAAAAAACAAAAATTATTATTATTTTTTTTTTTTGCCCGTTACCCAAAGGGCAAAAAAAAGCTTCTTTTTATTTATTTTATTTTTTTTTTTGCCCATTACCCAAAGGGGGAAAAAAAAAAAATATATATATATATATATATATTTTTTTTTTTCCCCCGTTACCCAAAGGGCAAAAAAAAGCTTCTTTTTTTTTTTTTTTTTTTTTTTTTTGCCCGTTACCCAAAGGGGGAAAAAAAAAATATATATATATATATATATTTTTTTTCCCCCGTTACCCAAAGGGCAAAAAAAAGCTTCTTTTTTTTTTTTTTTTTTTTTTTTTTTTGCCCGTTACCCAAAGGGGGAAAAAAAAAATATATATATATATATATTTTTTTTTTCCCCCGTTACCCAAAGGGCAAAAAAAAGCTTCTTTTTTTTTTTTTTTTTTTTTGCCCGTTACCCAAAGGGCATGTAAGTATCAGTAAACAGAGGCAGTGATGCATCGCTGACACTACATTGATTGATTTTCGTCAGGCATCAACCTGTGCTTACTTGAAGCGTTCTGAGACCGCGACGTGGAAGAGTCGCAGGCACCCCGAGTTTTCTCCCCTGTTTAAAAACAAACCCCCCAAAAAAATAAGATACAAATGGATCTAAAGCTGATCATTCTCAGCGAATCGTTGGGAGCATCGTTTGGGCATTTATGACGACAAGGGTAAACAGATTGAACGATGCAACGCGGTCTATGAAGGCGGCGTGCCGCTCGCTTCGCCCCATTTTTTTTTTTTTTTTAAAAAGAGGCAATGCATCAGCGACGTGTCCAAGCGCAGCTGAAGAGCCAACTCATCAGACTCATTTTGTTGCCAGCGGGGTTTACCTCAAATAGTTCTAATCTATGGACTGTAATGTGATTCGCCAAGCACTTAGTGGCAATTCATCTTCCCCTGTGCCTGCCAGGCAGTGTTGTGTGTGTGTGTGTGCGTGCGTGCGTGTGTACATGCGTGTTTGTTCATTGTTACAAATAACAAAAAGCAAACTTTATTGATGAGCATCGTGAATAGAAGATTGTGCACATTTGTGTGTTTACTGCTAGTTAAAATAAAGTTGCATTGTTTAATTACAAACCAAATTAACTCATTTGCTCCCAATAACGTGTAAATACCTTTTTTTTAATGTTAAGTGTCCCAAAGACGTATTTACACGTTTTTGTTTTTCAAATGCGAGAGCATAGAGAAGGCTTTGATGCAGCCTCTCAACGGCAAAGAACGGTTGCAGAAATGGTAGTTATTACACAAACGGCCAGCAGGTGGCAGCAGAGCAAAGGAGATCAACCAGGGCCATCTAGAAAAAAAGCTCAATTACTTACAATTTTGAATAGATTTGCGAAAACTGATAAAACTTAGCTCTTTTCTAATGCTAATTGCTGCAAAACGGAAACAGATAGAAACATACTTTTTTCCCTGATGAAAGAAGAGATTTTAATCTTTCTTTTGATAGGTTACATGCTTTTAACACAATATTCTGTGGGCCTTGCAAAATCAGTCAAAATCCAGTAAAGCAGCCGGGAACGAACGGGATTGCGAAATGTGAAAATGGCGGCGAGTGAATGAGTTTCAAGTGGAGCTTTTTTTGGGCAAGTGTTAAAACATCACAGACATTTCGATGGGTCAAATGTTGGCCCATACCAGCTTATTGTGGTAGATATTTTTAACTGAAACTTAAACGAAATATTCTAGGTGCAGGTAACAGACAAAAACCGGACCCAAAACTCAATTTCTTCCCAATCCATCATGCAATTATCAAAATTGCTTCCGTTGTACTTGAAGTTGACGCGGCCCTTCCAACCAGACTTGTCATTTGTGACAGACTTGTCATGTTGCTACTGAAGCCGATGAGCTGATCTGCACCTCTCTTCAGGGCAAGTTCGTCACGCTTGCTTGTTTTTGAGTCGTCAAACTGAAAACAGAAGTGCAAGTCGGCCATCTTCTTTTTGGGCACGAGTTTTTCCCGTCTTTTCGTGTTAACGATAGACGCGCCTTCTGTGTTTCACAAGTGCAGGTGTTTCCAATTTGGACTCCCTAATACCCTTTTGGCCCATGTATGATGATTTTTTAGCTGGCAGATGGCGGCATAGTCGCAGTCGTCATAGCCGGTCAGAACCTCTGCAGCCTTTACTAATGAGTCGCCGTGGCCGAGCATCTGTCTTGCTCGTCGAATGTCACTCGCCATGCGGAGGACACCGCGCGCCGTCTGGCTTGAGTGTGAATGTTGTCGTTTATCCTTCTATGTGTAAACCTTTTGTGGATTCTTGCTCTTCCTTTTCTGTGGTTCTATTGAGAAAACAAAATGAGCAATCTCCACAGGCATCCTCTGTTCCCACAAATGGCGGCGCACGGCCCGCTAATGCCGGCTATCAAGAGCTCTTCGGGGGCCATTTTCCCTCGATGGAAATCGGGACGGCAAAGACGAGCCTCGGCGCATAAAAGCTAATGAAGCACCCGCGTCCTCTCAGTCGCTAGTGCACTTGGCTCGGAGGGAAAGGACGTTCGCCATGCGCCCACTTCCCCGAGTGCGTAATCGCGGTGCTTGATTACGAGCGGCCATTAGAAGCTGACGTTGGTTCCACAAGTACACTGTGAGGAATTACGGCCCGCCTGATTGAATTCAACATGTTTGCCCCTGCTCGACAAAAGTGCTCGCCAAAGGGCAAGGAAGCACAGAAAGACCTCGTTTTTGTTTGGTATATCACATTGAGCGAGTGTAAAGGCTTTGTTTACTTTCTATACATCTACATGACAAGCGCCATGATGCTTGCTCACTTATCACAACACAATCTCATAAAAACAATTTACATTCAGGGACGCTGAGTGCTACGTTGGGTCTATGTTGTCATTTCAACGCGTAGCGACAAAACAAAATTAACTGACGTCAACGCAAATGAATCAGGCGTAATACGCATTTCACCGCTAGAGGGTGCTAAAAGTTAACATAAATCACTGAAACATAAACGGAATAAAACTATAGCATCACAGTTGTCACCTTCTTATTAAGCTTTTTAGTTATGATTTTTGTAGCCAATTCCAGCCTTGTGTAGTTCAACGCATTATAACAACCTTGTTGCGTTGTACCTTATCAAGACCAAAAATACAATACAGCACATTAGCACAGTACTATCAATCCAATCACAAATGTAAAGAAATAATAATCACCAACAAGTTAATTAAACAAACAACACAACTAAGGTACTCTAACATAGTTAGCTCAAGACCGCTAGCATAAAAGGCTAACGAATGCTAATATCTTCACTGACTCGTTTTTAACACCATTTTGAATTTACAAAACATTCAAATGAATCAGGCGCAATACGCATTTCACCACTAGAGGGTGCTAAAAGTTAACATAAATCACTGAAACATAAACGGAATAAAACTATAACATCACAGTTGTCACCTTCTTATTAAGCTTCTTAGTTATGATTTTGTAGCCAATTCCAGCCTTGTGTAGTTCAACGCATTATAACAACCTTGTTGCGTTGTACCTTATCAAGACCAAAAATACAATACAGCACATTAGCACAGTACTATCAATCCAATCACAAAATGTAGACAAATAATAATCACCAATAAGTTAATTAAACAAACAACACAACTAAGGTACTCTAACATAGTTAGCTCAAGACCGCTAGCATAAAAGGCTAACGAATGCTAATATCTTCACTGACTCGTTTTTAACACCATTTTGAATTTACAAAACATTCAAATGAAGCAGGCGTAATACGCATTTCACCACGAGAGGGTGCTACAAGTTAACATAAATCACTGAACATAAACGGAATAAAACTATAACATCACAGTTGTCACCTTCTTGTTAAGATTCTTAGTTATGATTTTTGTAGCCAATTCCAGCCTTGTGTAGTTCAACGCATTATAACAACCTTGTTGCGTTGTACCTTATCAAGACCAAAAATACAATACAGCACATTAGCACAGTACTATCAATCCAATCACAAATGTAAAGAAATAATAATCACCAACAAGTTAATTAAACAAACAACACAACTAAGGTACGCTAACATAGTTAGCTCAAGACCGCTAGCATAAAAGGCTAACGAATGCTAATATCTTCACTGACTCGTTTTTAACACCATTTTGAATTTACAAAACATTCAAATGAATCAGGCGCAATACGCATTTCACCACTAGAGGGTGCTAAAAGTTAACATAAATCACTGAACATATAAACGGAATAAAACTATAACATCACAGTTGTCACCTTCTTGTTAAGATTCTTAGTTATGATTTTGTAGCCAATTCCAGCCTTGTGTAGTTCAACACTTTTATCCTTGACATTTTTTGACAGCTCTTTGGCCTTGCCCATGTTGGAGATGTTGGAGTCTGTAGCCAAGAGGCTTTTTTTTGTTTTTGTTTCTCATGCAGGTATGTCTTGATTGAGATTCTGAGTATGTCAATGGTCTGTGGGAGCCAACATTGCTCAAAATTGTTAGGGGGTCAAATACTTATTTCCCTCCATATTTGAAAGTTAAAAAGCTGCCAAGCAAGAGTGCTGACCGCCTCATAATCTCTAGAAATCAACAGTGTTGTGACTTGTACAAGAGTAATCATAGGAAATCTGCAAAAGATGTGCTGTTGTGAAGATAGGAACGGCTCAGCTCGTCCTTTACCATGACGGTACAGAACAGAATCGTTGAGGGCGTCCTTGGCGGAGTCCAACCCTCACTGGGAACAAATCCGACTTGCGCTTTAAGTTTGTAAACCGCGTTTCAAACCGTGAAACCGCAAATGTGGCATTAGAGCATGCGGTCGCGCTAGTGTGCGAAAATGAACACTTTTACCAGCGCATACTGAAAAGTTGCGTTCTTGATTCCCTGTGCTAGTACAATCACAGCAAATTGTTGCACCCTGCAGCACAGGTGATGATGTCAGCACCGTGAATTAATGCTCCCAGCATACCTAATGTTTGCCTTTTGTATCGTTTTACATGTAAGAAGAGCTGATTATCTTCCCGATTCCTCATGCCCCCGTCCTCCTTTGCCGGCCTCACGGTGCCACCGCATCCCCCCCCAGCAGCACACCTGCTTCATCCAGCTGTCAATTACCGTGCCCAATTACAAACTGGCACGCAATTAAGGTCCGCCTCCCGCGCCGGCCCACGCTGGTAATGAGTTTCCTCAGTCATTGATGAAAGTCACAATCACACAAAAGCAGCCCAGAGTTTCCCAATTATCTTTTTTTTCCCCCTGCGCTGCCGCCTTGACCCCTCTTGAGTCTGTTTCTATATTTATATGCTAAAGCATCAGTGTTTTCTACCCAAGGGGAAGGGGAAAAAAAAGGTAATCCTATTTCACTGCTATGGATTGACAATATTTGACAGAGGGGAGCAAACATGTTTGCTCGCTCGCTCGCTCACGGGTTGTATTTCTCAGCCCATCTTTTGCAGATTTTCCTATAATTATTCTTGTCCAAGTCAGAACAGTGTTGATTTCTAGAGGTTATCTGAGGTCGTCAGCACTCTTATACGCACCTGTGTCTCATGATGAAAGTGCATATGAGAAAAGAAAAATCACTGACAATATATGGACTCTCTGAAAATGTCATCATCAAAATTCTAGCGATCATGTTTATTTGTAGTTTTTTTTTTTTCATGACCACACCAAATTGACCTTTTATACTGAAATTGAAACATTTGAGACTGCATTCAATTTTCTTTACCCCTTCTTTTCAAAGATGGAAACATTGTCTTAATTGACAATTAAGCACTTTTTGCATATTGGCACAACAAAGCTAATCACAACTCATTTTCATACATTGTGAAATGTTTTTGGAGAAGTACTACTTTGAGCTGCTAATTGTGGAGTATTGACAATAGGGGTGTGCTCAAAAATCGATACGGCAATATATCGTTGCGGGCCTCATCACAATACACATATCGATACGCAGGCGTCAGAATCGATGTTGCTCGTTAACTTTAAATCGGCAGTTCGCGTTTGCCTTTGCGGCTTGCATTGTACCTAAAAAATCAAAACCAGCAGCGTCTTTGAAGTTAATTGCCTTCAATTAATGCAAAAATAGTTCACCGGTGATTGGACACTGTGTCTTGCTAAGAAAAATGAAAGCAGAGGAAGAATGTCAACATGTATTTATTGATAAACTTAACATGGCACGTGTCTCAGTATACCTATTTTCCTATATTTTGTTAAAAAAAAAAAAAAAAAAAGTGTCTTACTTGGGATACATATGTATCGCGATACGTATCGTATCGTGACCCCTGTATCGTGATACGTATCGGATCGTGAGGTTGGCGGCAGCCCTAATTGACAATATCTGAAACTGTTTAAAATGGTAGATAGGAAGAAAGTATTTTTACAAACAAGCCTGTGGGTCGCAATATACCGAGTGAGGTCGTCTTTCAGGCACTTGAGAATTTGCTATGCTTTGGATGGTAAATAAGTAACTTTTTTTTTTTTTTTTGAAAAGGTTCCATAATCATAGACAAAGATGGCGGCACAGGGATGACGCTGTTTGTTTGTGTTTTTTTCTATATTGTGTTTTTTTTCCCCCCTCCTTCGTAAGATGCGAAAGTTGCTGAAGCGGGATGGAACTGAGCTAAAGCGCGGCCGCTCCTTGGCACAAGTTTGTGTGACTGACAGCCTGTTTGGAGATCCCGTTTGCACGTTGCCGCTTCAGTGAAATTGCTTTAGGCAAACGACGACACCGTATAGGACTGCCCGTTCTTTTTCCGTATTGAATTGAGTGTCGCTGTTTCCAATTTCCATTTAATCTCGCCTGGATTCGGTGAAAATATTTAAAAAAAATAAAATAAAAAAAAAAAAGCACTCAAATGGAGCATTCATGGGAAAGCAAATGTTTAAATTTTGGCTCGTGGCACTGCAAGTCAAGGGAACAAGGTTGAGTAATGAGACGAGGAAGCGGCGATAATGGAAATCTAAATGATTAAAGCGTGTTTGTTTGGGGTGGAGTTAAGTTTTGCTGAGGAAAAAAAAAAATTACATTATTACTGCATATACTGCTATCTCGGATGATTTTGTTACCGTATTTTCCGCATTATAAGGCGCACCTTCAATGAATGACATATTTTAAAACTTTTTTCCATATATAAGGCGCTACAGTAGAGGCTGGGGTTACGTTATGCATCCATTAGATGGTGCTGCGCTCAAGGGAATGTCAACAAAACAGTCAGATAGGTCAGTCAAACTTTATTAATCGATTACAAACCAGCTTTCTGACAACTCCATTCACTCCCAAAATGAATAAACAGCTGTTTTATTATTTTCTATGAGGTAAAGTATTAGCATTAGCTAGCGATCCAAGATGGCGGGATCTTCTGCGCATGCGCGTCACCGATCGTGCAGGGTCACCGACAGCGTCTTGACAGCGGCTCAATATTGATCCATATTAGGGGTGTGAATTGCCTAGTACCTGACGATTCGATTCATATCACGATTCACAGGTCACGATTCGATTCGATACCGATTAATCCCGATACAAATTTACAAGGCGATTGTTGCGATTTTTTTCATTCAAATTTAGAAAATACTAATCAGTAAGCTTGTACAGTGTAAGATTTATATGAAAATGTATTATTTATCTTAACTTCAGTCTTATACAGGTTGTAATCTGTTTCATGTTTGAACAGCATTAAAATAAAATATTAAGTCTTAATGTTCCGTTCATATAACATTCTTCCATGCTTAAGGTGTGAACCCTAACCCAAAGTAAGACATTTTGTTGAATATATTTCCATCAAAAATGGAAGTTTAAAAATCGATTCAGCCTCCTATTGAATCGATTCGAGAATTGCGCGATGTAGTATCGCGATATATTGCTGAATCGATTTTTTTTTAACACCCCTGATCCATACATAAGGCGCACTGGATTATAAGGCGCATGGCCAGCTTTTGAAAAAAAAATTGCAGGCTTTTAAGGTGCTCCTTATAGTGCGGAAAATACGGTAATTGTTTGCCAAGAAGTTACCAGTTTGACCTAGTTCAGGTTAGCTATTGTTTGGTGGTCATAAGAATGCTCAGAATTGAAATCAGTTTTTCTCTACCGAACGTCTCAAAGCAGGCTCGGAGGAAGACGAGTTTGCCTTGAATGGCTCTCAGCATCCATTGTTGTCCTCAAGGTGGCAGCGGGCTCATTAAAAAGGGAGGACTCCTGCCTGTGTTGATTTGCCTTTTTTTTTTTTTTTTTTTAAGTGCAATACATTCCCCAGTGTAATGAGTTACGGCTAATCAAATTAAACGGCACTGGGGCAGTTTTCCAAAAGGCTGGGAATGACCTCAGCCATCCACTTCCTGCCAGTGTGGCAATGATGTACAGTATGCATATCATACACAACCCATAAAGTATATTCACATAAGCAATCTATTGGAAAACTCATTGTGAGTGGGGGAAGGGGGAGAAAATAGTCAAACCAGCGCGCGCTCCGTCAAACTATTTGGCTGCATCAGCGCAAATGTGGCGTTCTCCTCTCCACGGTGAAATTTATTGCCACTGATGACTGATTGCATTTCTCCCGCCTCACACGGCTTTTTCCAAAGTAACCTGGCTGCGCGTTCATTTCTCCGCAGTCACCATTTTGAGCGCGCTGGCCTGCTCGTTATGATTGAATGCTCCCCAAAAAAAAAGGCTTCATCGTATGTAGTTGCGTGAAAGAGACAATCAGGCGCAATTGCAATCCAAGTCGTCAAACGTCTCGAATGATGACACGTGTGGCGAGCGTCTTGTTGGTGACCTCTGGTAGAACATGTCACGAGTCAGTTACCAGTAGAAATGACAAGGAGAGGTGTCGGCATCAACAGTGTAGTTACCATGCAAGCTAGCAGTTAGCCTAGCTTCTTTTCATTTGTGCTTCTAACGCCGCTCTTTTCATTTTCGGGCCTTTTCTGGATGGCTGATGGCACCATGCGACCTTTCACACGTCAACTTTTTGGTACTTGGCACATGGCTCCCCCCCCCCCCCCCCCTCTTCATCAAGTAAAGATGTTAAAAATCAGTTTTTATTCTGCTTTAATGCTATGGCAGCTCCCATTTAACTCATTCACTCACCGCCATTTTCACATTTTGCAATCCCGTTCGCTACCGATTTTGACTGATTTTGCAAGGCCCACAGAATTTGTGTTCTATTGCTATAAAAGCATGGAACCTACCAAAAGACAGATTAAAGTCTCTTCTTTCATCAGGAAAAAAAAGTATGTTTCTATCTGTTTCCGTTTTGCAGCAATTAGCATTAGAAGAGAGCTAAGCTTCATCAGTTTTCACAAATTATTTAAAATTGTAAGTAATTGAGCTTTTTTTTTTACATGGCCCTGGTTGATCTCCTTTGCTCTGCTGCCACCTGCTGGCCGTTTGTGTAATAACTACAATTTCTGCAACCGTTCTTTGCAGTTGAGAGGCTGCATCAAAGCCTTCTTTATGCTCTAGCATAAAAAAACAACAACCCAAAAACGTATAAATACGTCTTTGGGACATTAGAGCATTTAAAAAAACGTATTTATACGTTATTGGGAGTAAATGAGTTAAGGTTTAGGCAAGCAGTCATATTCGCAGACAACGATGTATTAGCACTCCTTTCTTGTTACTGACATTTGCAGCGCTTACTTGTGTCCAAAATGGAGTGGACAGCAAACATGGAAGTTTTACCATCAATGGCTGAGAAGTCTGAAGATCACACGCATGTATTATACATGTATGTTGGTTTATTATGCTTGCGCTCGCTAAAGTCAGCCTGTTTTGTCCGGACTCTTGTACCCTGGCCACGCTGCATCCCTTTTTTTTTTTTTTTTCACCCCCCCGGGTGCGTCCTTAAGTCACGGCAAGAGGCACCGTGCGGTTATTTGATGCAGGATTTGATAGATTTGTTTGCCGCCACATTCATTTGCTCTGAATCACGGAGCTGACAGGCCGTAAAATGAAAATTTGGCGTAGATTTTCAACACGGCTGTTTGGGGGCAAGTGTGAAGGAACCCAAGTACATATTTCTATATATCTTTAGAGTGCGCGAGCACACTGTACATGCATTGTCAGATTGTGTCTCTCCTTGACTTAAAATGATGCTTTTCATATCTTAACTGAACTTGTCTTGAGTGTTTGGGCCAGCAAGGTGAGCCTTTTGCCGTTGCGCGCGAGGTGCAAAAAAAAAAAGAAAAAAAAGGGAGCAGTGACGCCATGAGGGAGCGGAGCTGGCAGAGATGGCGACACCGCATTGCTCTTTCCACCCCGTTGCTCCGGCCGCTGTCAGGCCGGGCGTCGCATGATGGAGCGCTCTCATTCCGACTCCAGACAGAGTGCTGAAGGTGAGAGCCGACCGCGGCAGCCGCTTCTTTAATCCCGTTTCGGCTCGCGCCACCTCGTTGTCGCAGATAAATGGACTTGAGGGCAACCGACGGATGGCATCGCCCACCTCGGATTAAGGAAAAAAACACTTACATAAATCCATCATGCGATCATTTGTTAGGCGCTCTTTCCGTATTCCGACAAATCGCGATGCAGTGGGACTCTTCTCGTAGAACGTTGGCAACAATTATTTAGCGAATGATGATTAGAGGCTTGACGTCTTGTCGCATGTCAAAAAAACAACTTTGACAGCCATTTGTGCGATCGCCCGTTTCCTGCTGTGAGGAGCTCACGCCAGCCGCGGGCATGCAATTTAATGGCCGACTCCCACACCTGCCCTCGCAACAACACAGCATTCACACAAGCAACATGCCGACATACGCAAACGACGCGTCGACACAAAAACGTCCCTTGCCAATGGGAATGTTTCATTTCCAACGAGCGAGTTTGACCAACTGCCCTTTTGTCTTATTGAAAATAAAACAATAGAAGGAATTTGTGCAATGAGGTGTAACGATGAAATCAGGTAGCGCACTTTCCGCCGCGATTACTTGTAAAACTAATATCTGTTGCAGTTACTCTTGCTTCATTTATTTTGTGATTCACTGTGCGAGGAAATTGTTATTGATTTTTGCCTATTCCTTTTTACCGTGTTCAACACTGTTAAAAGGAAAAAAGACCACATCAACCAAGACTTTGTCGAGACTAGAGTGTAACATGACTGAGATGAGACCAAGAATTTTGAAGGCTGACACTGGGACAGACTTTTGGAGGTCAAAAACTGAGATAAGACCAAGACTTTGGGAGGTCAAAAGCCGAGGCAAGACCAAGACTTTTGGAGGTCAAAACAAAGCCGAGACAAGACCAAGACTTTTGGAGGTCAAAAGCCGAGACAAGACCAAGTCTTTTGGAGGTCAAAAGCCGAGACAAGACCAAGACTTTTGGAGGTCAAAACAAAACCGAGGAAAGACCAAGACTTTTGGAGGTCAAAAGCCGAGGCAAGACCAAGACTTTGGGAGGTCAAAACAAAGCCGAGACAAGACCAAGACTTTTGGAGGTCAAAAGCCGAGACAAGACCAAGACTTTTGGAGGTCAAAACAAAGCCGAGGCAAGACCAAGACTTTTGGAGGTCAAAACAAAACCGAGGAAAGACCAAGACTTTTGGAGGTCAAAAGCCGAGGCAAGACCAAGACTTTGGGAGGTCAAAACAAAGCCGAGACAAGACCAAGACTTTTGGAGGTCAAAAGCCGAGACAAGACCAAGACTTTTGGAGGTCAAAACAAAGCCGAGGCAAGACCAAGACTTTTGGAGGTCAAAACAAAACCGAGGAAAGACCAAGACTTTTGGAGGTCAAAAGCCGAGGCAAGACCAAGACTTTGGGAGGTCAAAACAAAGCCGAGACAAGACCAAGACTTTTGGAGGTCAAAAGCCGAGACAAGACCAAGACTTTTGGAGGTCAAAAGCCGAGACAAGACCAAAACTTTGGGAGGTCAAAACAAAGCCGAGGCAAGGCCAAGACTTTTGGAGGTCAAAAGCCGAGACAAGACCAAGACTTTTGGAGGTCAAAACAAAGCCGAGGGAACACCAAGACTTTGGGAGGTCAAAACAAAGCCGAGGCAAGACCAAGATTTTTGGAGGTCAAAACAAAGCCGAGGCAAGACCAAAACTTTTGGAGGTCAAAACAAAGCCGTCAAAACAAAGCCAAGGCAAGACCAAGACTTTTGGAGGTCAAAAGCCGAGACAAGACCAAGACTTTTGGAGGTCAAAACAAAGCCGAGGCAAGACCAAGACTTTGGGAGGTCAAAACAAAGCCGAGACAAGACCAAGACTTTTGGAGGTCAAAAGCCGAGACAAGACCAAGACTTTTGGAGGTCAAAAGCCGAGACAAGACCAAAACTTTGGGAGGTCAAAACAAAGCCGAGGCAAGGCCAAGACTTTTGGAGGTCAAAAGCCGAGACAAGACCAAGACTTTTGGAGGTCAAAACAAAGCCGAGGGAAGACCAAGACTTTGGGAGGTCAAAACAAAGCCGAGGCAAGACCAAGATTTTTGGAGGTCAAAACAAAGCCGAGGCAAGACCAAAACTTTTGGAGGTCAAAACAAAGCCGTCAAAACAAAGCCAAGGCAAGACCAAGACTTTTGGCGTTCGAGACCAAGAATAGACTAAGACAATTTTTTTTTTCTTTTGCATGTGAGAAGGGATATTTTGAGTGTTTGTTCACACAACCAGTTGCGCCACATCAGTCTGTCCATCTTTTGCGCATCCGTCTTGCCCCTCGACCATCTACCTGAATAAAATTTGAAGCAAGATGTGTCAGTTTCCAGTCAAAACGTCCTCTTTCTTTTGTTCCTGGTGTCTCTCCTCCATTTTTCTTTCTTAAAATCTAAGGCAAAGAAAAAAAAAAAGACACTGTTGACAATATTGAAATGAACCTCCATGCCTCAACACAATGGGCTATTGTGGCCTTCCATGCTTCTCCGGTTCGTCCCTGACCACGTTTCTGATTTTAATTAGTTCCCATTTTGGAGTTTGGAGACTTTAGAGTCTTTTCATCGATATGAGCAGCCACCCGCCCGCTTCGAGCGCCATCCAAAAGAATGAAAACTGATCTTGTTCCTTTTTACTGCACTTCAGCTCCCCATTTGATTGCTTATCTCTTTTATTAGCTTGATGCTATTACTGGCACGGCTTCTCGACTTTCATTATCCAATTTTTATGCCGCAATATTCCCCCGGAATTGTTATTGTAGGCCAGTTCGTCTTGTCGCGTTGTTTTATGCGCGATTGATTTGTGGGGCCGCCGATCGGCCGCCGGTTGCCGACTCGGTGCCCTGACAAGGTTACTTATTTGCCTATGATGATAGACATCTTTATTAGGCGATGGCAGTGCTTTAAAAATCTAAAGCGCAGGCGTTTATCCCCGAGCGTCTTCAGTCTCTCCAGCGCCGACGTGCCCTGAAGCAGTTTATCATTACTTGGCCGACGTCCCGAGTTCGGCCGCTTTGCCCTCTTTGTCAGAAGTTGTTTGTTCCTGCTTCCAGTCGAGATTATCGCCTAAGGTCTCCAATTCCGAGTCTCTTACGTAAACATAAGATTGTCTGTTAAGGCAATATAGGCGATTAACCACCAGGGGGCAAAAATTGTACTCAAGTAAAGCGTAGCGTTACTTCAAAAATAATATTACTCAAGTAAAAGTAAAAAGGAGTCATTAACTCATTCACTCCCGGTGACAAGTATACTCGTCAATTATATTTTTCAGAGTGGGGATAGATGGGAAGAATCTGATTATGCTCCACTGTAAATGACAAACTTGGAAACAACTTTACTGATGCCCAACCACCGATAGATGACATCATTGCCCCATTTTATATGAAGTAAACACAGTTTCAGAGTCCATGGGAGAAATGGCTGTATTTTGGCAAACCTATATTTTTCTACTATCAATTTTAAAAGAACGGGACAGCGCAAAAATTATTCTATTCTATTCTGTCATTTGGTAGATTCGGCTTATATATAATTATTGAACGTAATGTCGCGTGGGTATTGAAAATTTTTAAATTTTCCAAAATGGCTGGTAGTGAAAGAGTTAAAAAAAAAAGTAAACTTCGCTAAAACGAATCCTCAAGTACTGAGTAACTGCTCGAACAATGTCTGATTTATTTTTTTTAAAGTTACTCAAGTACATGTAACGGAGTAAATGTAACGACCCACCTCTGTTAACCACTGATTGGGTAAGCAAGTTATATAATCTACTGTATGCCAGTGTTATGTTTTCTTTTGCTATATTATCTATTCCTGGAATGATTTGAGTACAACAACTGTGCATAGTTTTAACGTCAATGGCCAAAACATGCATCAACGCAATTTCAGAGCACCAAAAAGAATAAATCTCCGTTTTATCTTTACGAGTTAAATGGCCGTCCCCTCTCCCACACAAGAACTTTAATTATTCATAGATATTAAAGTTTAACTGTAGTGGCTCTTCTTGGTATGCAGCCTTTGAAGGAAAGGTTGTTAAGGATGTTAAGCTAACCGTTAAAACGGATATAAAAAATTTATTTTATGGTGGTTGGACAGGATAACCGATCTACAGTATTTACCAAATATATAGGACAGTAATATTATATGAGCTTCTTGCTTGGCTAGCTTTACTAGCTAGCTCTGCTCAGTTGTCTGCTAGCTCGCTAGCTGCTTAGCTAGCTCCACAGCACCCACATAACGATAACACTATCCTGATGTCCAATCATGTGCGTTAACCCCTTAAAATTCGGATGGTCTCTGGCGGGCAAACATTCTTAAAAAAAATATATAAATTATGCCGATACTCTCAATGGTTCAGGAACAGCTTCAAATTTACTTTGAATGCAACTTTTTTTTTTTTTTTTTTAAAAGCATTTTCGGCAAAATTGTTCGTATGATAAGGGGTTAATATTTGATTATAGGGGTGTTAAAAAAAATCGATTCGGCAATATATCGCGATATTACATCGCACAATTCTGGAATCGATTCAATAGGCGGCCGAATCGATTTTTAAACATCAATTTTTGATGGAAAAATATTCACCAAAACGTCTTAGGATTCACACGTTAAGCATGAAAGAATGTTCTATGAATGCAACAGTTAGCCTAAACATTTTATTTCAATGCCGTTCAAACATGAAAACGATTACAATCTCTGTAAGACTGAAGTTTCAGATAAATAATCATTTCATACAAATATTACACTGTACATGTTTGCTGATTAGTATTTTCTAAATTTGAATAAAAAAAAATTAAAAAAAATCGCAACAATCGACCTATGAATTCGTGTCGGGATTAATCGGTATCGAATCGAATCGTGACCTATGAATCGTGATGCGAATCGAATCGTCTGGTACTATCAATCAATCAATCAACTTTATTTATATAGCACCTTTCATACATTTAAAATGCAACTCAAAGTGCTGGACATCCATAATACAATAAAAGAAAAGAAAAAAAAAGCCCCCCCCCATCCCCATGATCGTACCCACAGACACACTCAAAACCCAACAAACAAATGAAAACCACAACATGGCGGGGCACAGAAGTACCCTGTAAGGAAAAGGCAATTCACACCCCTATTTGATTATATTCCGTAATGAAATTACTGGCGTCCTCAATGCATCTTTTGCTCAATTTGTATTGCGAGGCCCCGCGTGGCGAGGTCGGGGTGGGCTGGTGAAGTCTTGGATTCCGTGAGGCGTCCTGGATTGTCGGCTAATGGAAATGTCACTCTTCCCCACCGATAAAAATCCACCCCCAGCGCCACAAACGCCCCCCCCCCCCCCCCATCCGCTGTCCTTCCTGTCATATCAAAGGGCTTATAAATTCAACTAGGTGGCAAGTCGATAGCTAAATGTCATTTGTGTGCTTTTCGTATTACTTCGGTAGATGTAACCTGAATATTTTGTGCAAGAATCCACGCAGCAGTAAGATTGCCAACGATGGTTTAACATGAAAATGTATTTAGAAAAAAAAATGGTTGCGAGGTGTAGGTGGCTGACTGACCTTAATCCTGTGTGCTGCTTTCAGTTTTTTCTATTTCAAAGTAGGTACTTTAGTGCACGTTATTTTGAAACCGCCTCGAATACATCGAGGGGTCAGGCAGACATATTGTCGCCGTTTTCAAAGTCGGGTGAAGCCTCTGTTGCGGCAGCTTTTCATCAATCAGGTTGCTTGTGGGTTTTTTTTGGCACTTGGGCTTGGTCGACATCCCGAACAAATAAACCTGAACAAGCCTCCCCCATCTGCCCCCCCCCCCCCCCGCATATGTCTTTCTTATGGAAGCTGGGACGAGAGCCACGATGCTGATTGCGGCGTCTGTGCGTTCACATTGATCAGTTATGAAAATAAATCAAGGTCAAGTTCAAAACGGCTACGTTGTAGGTAAATACGCAGCTGGGCACAAACTCCAGCATTTCCGTTTAACTTCACTTCATCTCTGGGAATGGTGAGAACTCCATTTTGTGTGTGTGCCCCCCCCCCCCCCCCACCACCACCACACAAATAAACTTCATTTTGCCATTTAATTTCTGCATGGAAAATGTTTGAGATAAAAATGTGGAGGAAAAATCCCTTCCCCTCACGTTTTTCCATTATTTTTTGACAATATGCGCTCATTACTTATCATAAACACTACTGACAGTTAGTCTGAGATAAAAGTATATTATTTTTTGGAGTAAACAAGAGATAACTGAAATCTTTTTTTTTTTTTTTTTTTTTCCCCGCCTCATAACCTTGGCCCCGACCTGGAGCTTTAGATAATGAATGCAATTAAGGCTGCGCGGCGCTAAACCAGCTGGTAAACAGTGGCCATAAAAGCTGCATAATATGTACGAGAGGTCAGAGCGGCGGCGGCAACTTTTTGGATGCACTTTTTGTGACAAAAGGCTTACGAAATTACCAAATGATTTGAGTTGGTTGCATTTAATAATACTTTTTGAATTGGAATGAGTCAAGCAAAAAAAAAAAAATCTTGGCCAATTCTGAGCTTCAAACTTTTTATGAACATATTGGAAAAACTACGGTACATTTGTGCCATTTATCATTTAAATGGTGTTTATTATCTCATCAAGTATGTATTAGGGGTGTGCTAAAAAAATCGACGCGCCAATATATCGTTGCGGGCCTCATTACGATACACGTATCGATACGCAGGCGTCAGAATCGATATTGCTTGTTAACGTTTGCCATTGCAGCTTGCGTTGTAGCTAAAAAATAAAAACCAGCAGCGTCTTTGAAGTTAATTGCCTTCAATTAATGCAAAAATAGCTCACCAGTGATTGGACACTCTGTCTTGCTAAGAAAAATTAAAGCAGAGGAAGAATATTAATATTTATTTACTTATAAACTTAACATTGCACATGTCTTAATGTACCAGTTTTCCTATATTTTGTTTAAAAACGAAGTAGAATGTTTTACATTAAAAAAAATGCTGTTTTTGTTTCCCCAAATATTTCAAATAAGCACATTTTAGAGCTGTAATTTTAATACGTTGATATTTTTGCTCATATCGGCTCATGCCTATCAATAATTGTTCCCGGTAGGGCTGCACAATATATCGAAAAAAATATCGATATCACGATATTGGCCCTTGCAATATGCATATCGCAAAGGCATGCAATAAGTTTGATATGGAATTTTATGCTTTTTATATGAATTTGACCAGTCAGATGCTAACTAAAATGTGCATCGCCATTCAATAGTTGAAAATTATCAAGACATGATTACAATTAATTAACTAAGATTACATGAAGGTTGCTTATTTTGCCACATGAAAAATGTTTTTCTTTCCTTAGGTAATAAAAATGTAATTCCTTGAGGTACATGTTAAATATCGCAATAATATCGATATCACTATGTTCAGCAAGTATATCATCGCATATCGCATGTTTTTCCAATATCGTGCAGCCCTAGTTTTCCGGTGTGTCTGTGAAAGCTGCAAATTTAGACCAGGCACGCCGCTTTGGTGGTCAGCCAGAAGAGCTGCTAACAAAAATATTTTTTTTGTCATTCAGCATAACAAACATATCCTTTAGGCATACATATGACTATTATAAAATGCAAGAAAATTCATGTGACATATTGAGATGCGTATCGCCATGAAGATCAAGTATTGGGATACATATGTATCGTGATACGTATCGAATCGTGAAGCCTGTATCGTGATACGTATCGTATCGTTTTTGATAAAACTACAAGTAAATGAATGTGAAATATCGGGATAGGTATCGCCTTGAAGGTCAAGTATTGGGATACATATGTATCGTGATACGTATCGAATCGTGACGCCTGTATCGTGATACGTATCGTATCGTTTTTGATAAAACTACAAGTAAATGAATGTGAAATATCGGGATAGGTATCGCCTTGAAGGTCAAGTATTGGGATACATATGTATCGCGATACGTATCGAATCGTGACGCCTGTATCGTGATACGTATCGTATCGTTTTTGATAAAACTACAAGTAAATGAATGTGAAATATTGGGATAGGTATCGCCTTGAAGGTCAAGTATTGGGATACATATGTATCGCGATACGTATCGTATCGCGGCCCCTGTATCGTGATACGTATCGTATCGTTTTTGATAAAACGACAAGTAAATGAATGTGAAATATCGGGATAGGTATCGCCTTGAAGGTCAAGTATTGGGATACATATGTATCGCGATACGTATCGTATCGCGGCCCCTGTATCGCGATACGTATCGTATCGTGAGGTTGGCGGCAATACCCAGCCCTAGTCTGTATGTTGTTGTTGTTTTTACCCCAATCCCCAATTTTTTTTTATTTTTTTTTTGTCTGTGCAGGTGCTCCACAAATCTTAAAAGCGCGTGACGTGCCTCCTTGCCTCCTTGACAGCAAATAACTCGGCACTGGAAGATATTTCCACAAGACAAATGACACATAAAAGGCCTCCGGATGGAGCGAATGGAGGCGTGGAAGTGAAGCAGGAAAAGCAAAGTTTTTTTGCCGCCCAGGTTGTAGTGGAGCATTGAGGGTGACTTGGGAGTAGTGATACGATTTGCATGCAGGTGCCCGTTTGCCGGAGGAAAGACCGTGGCGGATCGGCAGGTGGGCTGAATAAAAGCCATATTATTGGTCAGCGAAAAACAATCAAATTATAGCAGATGACACCTTTCAGAAAAGCCGGTGAGGGGTCTGTCAGCTTGATGGAACTCTAATTTATCTGCACCATTTGGCAAGTGCGTTGCGCTCCTTTCTGTTCTGCTCCGGTGACCACGCTGACGGCGACGTGATATTTTCCACAGAAATGCAGCGAGGTGCCGTTCGCAACCTCCATTGATGTGATCAGGATCGGTCCTTCTTCGAGTGTTGCCAAAGCTGCCTGTTGTTGCCGTTTCTATTTGTCGGAAACTGAATTTCGCTTTAAAGTGAGGTTCTCTCAGTGGGCAATGAAGGCTTTCTTTCAAACTTGGAAAATGTGACCAGCAGGTTTTATTAGTTTTAGTTATTTAAATAAATGCTTAGTTTTAGTTAGTTTCGTTTTACTTGTTGCCCTGCGATTGGCTGGCGACCAGTCCAGGGTGTACCCTGCCTACTGCCAAGAGTCAGCCGAGATAGGCTCCAGCACCCCCCGCGACCCTTGTGAGGAATAAGCGGTCAAGAAAATGCTTTTACTTGTGCGCAACATTTAAAAAAAAACACCATGGGAGCGACGTCATCTGAAGGTGGTTTTCTATTGGCTGCTGCTAGATGACGTCACTTCTGTGTGACACACTTTCAAAGGTCCTTATTCCTGTTAATATCAAAATAAATCGACTTAAAATCACATTTAAAATCATCCCCAAAGGCTCGTGCATTAAATTAAAACTCATTCACTCGCCGCCATTTTCACATTTCGCAATCCCGGTTCGCTCCCTGGCTGTTTTACTGGATTTTGACTGATTTTGCAAGGCCCACAGAATATTGTGTTCTATTGCTATAAAAGCAAGCACCTATCAAAAGAAAGATTAAAGTCTCTTCTATCATCAGGAAAAAAAAGTATGATTCTATCTGTTTCCGTTTTGCAGCAATTAGCATTATAAGAGAGCTAAGTTTCATCAGTTTTCAAAAATCTATTTAAAATTGTAATTGAGCTTTTTTTCCACATGGCTCTGGTTGATCTCCTTTGCTCTGCTGCCACCTGCTGGCCGTTTGTGTCATAACTACATTTTCTGCAACCGTTCTTTGCAGTTGAGAGGCTGCATCAAAGCCTTCTGTATGCTCTAGCATAAAACAAACAAACAAACAAACGTATAAATACGTCTTTGGGACACTTAGAACATTAAAAAAACGTATTTATACGTTATTGGGAGTAAATGAGTTACCAAAGACTAAAACAAAGGACATTTTTGCTGTAATTATCGTTTTAGTTAGTTTTGTAAACATAAAACGTAATTTCAGTTAGTTTTCGTTTTGTTTTTAGTTTATTGCATTAACAAAATTCTTTTTTTAATTTTAGTTTTTAAATTAGTTTTAGCTAACTAAAATAACCTTGGACCAAAGTAGGTGCAGAAGAGGAAGAAGACCAAAAATGCCAGAGAAAATGAAAAGGAGGAAGAAGTGAAAATCTAGTTTTGACCCCAGTGGGCCTAAGAGTACAAGTACAAAAAATATGATTTCAAAAAAATCATTTTATCTTTCAATTAAGAGCGGTCTGGTGAATGTGAGAGAATGCACCCCTACTTCAACTCACTCTGTGCATGTAATAATATTCTACACACATAGGGGGCAGTGTTGTCTTTCTCCCTTGCAATGACAAATGACTACTTTTATAACACGGTGCTCATATGTTAGGAAACGTAAACTTTGTTTTTTAGGAAGAAAAATAATATTTGCCTTCTTTCATATTCTTCATATGTTAGTGTTTTGTTTATCAGTTCGATATAGACACGAAACCAATCCTGGTGGTTGCCAGGCAGTCTCGTAGCTTATGTTTTGTCCCCCCCCCCCCCCCCCCCCCCCCGGAGACGGCATCGCTTTAATGTGATTGGCTATTCAACTTTGCCCACTTCTCTGCCTCCTGCCCAGTTGTGGCTCACAGCAGGCTGGAGCCCCCGCGCAAATGAACGGCAGGCAAATGTCAGCCATGTTTTCCTTACCTGCTGGGCAAACAGCCCCCGGCGACAGCGACGCCCGCGCGGCTCGACATGTGCCCACTGCGAAATTAACTATGCATCCAATTTCCATCATGCTGGAAAAAGTGCTCCCTGCAGTTGTGTAGTGTTTTGATTGCGGGAATCTTGCAAAGGTTTGCAAAAGAAGCAAGCGTTTAAACTCATTTGACTTTCTTGGTGACACTTTCTCCAGCGTAATGAGCACAGCACAGATTATATTGGGGGTGCGGGGGTGAAACGAGGTCGACTTAAGTCTCGCTATATTGCTGATTTATTTGATCAGTTCTCGTTTGAAAATTGGGAGATGCAAACACCTCAGGCTGCATCATTCGCTGGCCGGCACCCAATTTCTCTAAATCTGAGCTACTGTCGCCTGCAGCCAACTGAGCCACACCTCCTGCACTCTTTATGACTTTATACGTTGGAAAATATTAATTGAACAATCATTTTGTGGCTAATTAACTCATTTACTCCCAATAACGTATAAATACGTTTTTTTAATGTTCTAAGTGTCCCAAAGACGTATTTATACGTTTTTTTTTGTTTTCTGTTTTTTTTTTATGCTAGAGCATACAGAAGGCTTTGGTGCAGCCTCTCAACTGCAAAGAACGGTTGCAGAAATGGTAGTTATTACACAAACGGCCAGCAGGTGGCAGCAGAGCAAAGGAGATCAACCAGGGCCATGTAGAAAAAAAGCTCAATTACTTACAATTTTGAATAGATTTGCGAAAACTGATGAAACTTAGCTCTCTTCTCATGCTAATTGCTGCAAAACGGAAAAAGATAGAAACATCTAAAAAATCTGCCTACTGTAATTCCCAGAAACCACAAAAGGATTATGTCTAAGCATTTACTCTCTTTATTACCGACATTGTAAAATGTGATATTCTTTGTAGTTTCCGTTTAGCCAATCTGTTTTTTTTGTTTTTTTTTTTTGCTGGGGTTTAAATCAGAACTCTCAGTCCTCATTGAAGTAAGAAAATTAAAATATAGCGCATAACGTAAATAATGTTGTTGTTGTTGCGACTATCCGGGCAAAACGTAGTTCCCGCCGCAAATGCAGCTTTACAATCAGACAACCAAACTGGAACGGAACCTGGCGGGCGGTCGTCGACCCACCGGTGCATGTCAAGACAGCTTCTCACGTCTGACTTTGGGGCAAAAAAAAAAGAGAAACATGCCGCAACGTTGGCAGACGTTGTAATGAGCTTAATAGTGTTGCTCGTGTGAAACGCCGCTGGCAGGCAAGTGGATTAAAAACGTTTTTCCAGCGAAACCTCCAGCTCATTAATGACAATTAACCAAGATCGGGATAGTTAACACATCATTGTAGAACACCAGCAAATAAGTACGTGAATTTAATAACTATGGCAACATTAAACTGTGCATTTAACGAGTGAACGAGGCAATTTAAAATGTCGGTTTATAATGTATTGACGCTGAGGCTCCATTATCACGTTTACTGTACGTTCTCTATTTGGCATATCCGAAGACGTCATTTTTTGCTAGTTTGTGATGATAATGAAATCGTCTGCTGCTTTAGCGTAGCGTGACCACTAGGGATGTCACGATATCCAAACATCACGATACGATATTATCACGATATGAAGGTCACGATACGATAATTATCACGATATTGTAAAAAAAAAAAAAAAAAAAAAAAGCTCATACTAAAAAATGCACAAATATTGTGCTTTTGTACATAACAATATAGCAATGCATATAAACCACCTACAATCTCTAATAACAATATTGAGGCACTTGCACAATATTGATCGCTTCACACGCAAATGAGGTTCCCCTTCATCTGACAATTGGAATAGATTTTAAACATAGAAGGCTAAAACATCCCTAATGAAAATTAAATCTCACTCATAAAATAGCCACTAGAGGGTGCTGGAACTGCACAAATGGAAATCAAACTGACTTTTTTTTTTTAACAGACGTGTTCCTTTTACATATTGAGAACATGACGACGACGATATTGTGCAAGTTTGAATATCACGATATCACGATATTGCCCTTATCGTGACATCCCTCGTGACCACATGTCCCGATTTAACCCGGGACAGTCACAGTTTTGAGCCTTGTGTGGCGAGTTCTGGCAGATTTCACTTACCCCAATTTTTTGTTCCCAGTTTTACACAGGTTCCATCACGGTGTCACGTTTTGGTTTGGTTGGGTTGGTTTTGGTTTTGGTTCTTGTTCTTGTTCTTGTTCTTGTTCTTGTTCTTGTTTGTTTTTGTTTTGTTTTGTTTTGTTTTGTTTTGTTTTGTTTTGTTTTGTTTTGTTTTGTTTTTGTTTTTGTTTTTGTTTTTGTTTTTGTTTTTGTTTTTGTTTTTGTTTTTGTTTTGGTTTTGGTTTTGGTTTTGGTTTTGGTTTTTGGTTTTGGTTTTGGTTTTGGTTTTGGTTTTGGTTTGTCCAGTCAGAGAGCCAATCTTTTCGGCCATATGTATGATGCCAATTCCTTCCGTGTCTAAGAAACATGGGAAATGTAGTCCTACTAACAAAATGCTGCGGTTGATGGTAAGACCCAACGTAAACTAAGATTTCTTGCCACTATATTTCCAATGTTACAATGCAGAACAGAGTGGTGAATGCTATGACGATAGCATTTAGCATTAGCTAAAGTAACAACACAAACCGCCGTTCACCAGATTGACTGGCGATTGAAATTGTTCCCAATAGCTCCTGGTAAGAATTTATCGTATATTTGATTGTCAGCGAAATTGGTAGTTTTTAATTTTGAAGTTTGACCCACTTAAGTGATCCCATCAAAGTAGTCGCTTATTTAGCATCTCCTGGACCGCAGTTGCATGAGCCAGACTGCGCATTGGCTAACGCGTCGTTGCATCCTCGCCGTCAGCCGCGTCATAATCGCGCCACGCGGGTGAACTTTTCAAAACGAGCTCGGCGACACGCACGCGAAAAAAAAAGACCATTTGCAGTACGTTGCTATGTGTTTTTTTTTTTTTTTTTTTATGCGTCTCATCCCCTCTTGATAGGCCGCAATTTGCTGGAGACGCCGTGGCGGAATGACAAATGGCTGCTTAAAAAAAATTACCCTCCAAACTCCTGTTGCTGTGCAAAAGGAAAGCTGAAATGAGAGAAAAAGTCAGGCAAAATCACAACATCAGCCGGCTATTCTCGGTTCAGTGTTTCGAAAACATCATAGGTAAGCTCGTGTGCAGATTTTTTGTCACTTAGGAAAATGTTCCAACTACGTTTTGCATGGAACTAGGAGCGTGGATACTAAATAAAAAGAGAGGGTGAGGAGGGGATTTTTTTTTTCTTTTTTCCAGAGTTTCTCTCCTTGAACTGATTGTTTTCTCTCCTTTATTGTCATATTTAATAAATGTCAAACCTGACAGTCTGACTGGTCAAATCCAGATAAAAGCATAAAATTCCATATCAAAACTTATTGCATGTGCTTGCGATGTGCATATTGCATGAGCCAATATCGCCATATCGATATTTTTTCGATATATTGTGCAGGCCTAGTTTGTAGAAAAACTAACACGCCAACTTGCACTGAATAATACTTAAATGTGATAGACATATTGTTCCCTCCAAAAGTATTAGAATGCTTTTGTTGAACCTGTATACTGAAAATGTGGGTTTAATATCAAGAGTTCAAAGATCAAAATGACAAATGTTTGGAATTTCAGCTTTTATTTCATGGAATTTACATCTAGATATGGCGTGAGAGCACCTTTTATTTGGAGCCGTTATAAAATGAACTTGTAGTGAATAGCGTTGAACACTTGTAATGTCTGCGATCAAGCCTGCGACACTTTGACTTCATTAGATGGTTGCGTTCTTCTTTTGAAATGCTTTTCCAGGCCTTTATTGCAGCCTCTTTCAGTTCTTGTGTGGTTCTCCCTCCAGGAGATCAATTGCATGTTCTGTTGGGTTCAGGTCCGGTGATTGACTTGTGATTCTCCCGATTAGTTTGGATGTTTGTTTGTTTTCCCTGTAAATTGCCACTCAAAATAGTTAGTTATGTCTTCAGAATTCATTTTGCTGTGACCATCACCTCTTTGTCTTCTTCATCTTCCTCATCTTTTTTTTCAATGATCAGACTTTAACCCAATAGACTCACATGCATTTTACACTTAACTCATTTGCTCCCAAAAACGTATAAATACGTTGTATTTTAAATGTATTAAGTGTCCCAAAAGATGTATTTATACGTTGTTGTTGGTTTTTTTATGCTAGAGCATACAGAAGGCTTTGATGCAGCAAAATTGTAGTAATTTAAAAAAACGGCCAGCAGGTGGCAGCAGAGTATAAGAGCTCAACCAGGGCCATGTTGAAAACAAGCTTTTCCCCCACAATTCTAAGCAGATTTGTGAATAATGATGAAACTTAGCGATATTCTAATGCTAATTGCTGCAAAACAGAGACAGATAGAAACATCCTTTTTTTTTTTTTTTTCCCCCCATGTTTTTATAGCAATATAACGCAATATTCTGTGGGCCTTTCAAAATCAGTCAAAATCCATGAAAACAGCCGGGAGCTTCCGTGAAAATGGCTGCAGGAGCGAATGAGTTAATATGGATTCTGTCTCTGTATGTCTTGGGGAATTGCATTTTTTTTTTCCACACACAGTAAGACATCTGTTAATAAGCCTTGTTCTACTTTTTGTTGGCTCAAATTCCAATTCCAAACGATTAGACAACGGAAGTTAATTGACTAACTTTAAATTGGCATGTTTTACTTTCATTTGAAGAGCAATTTAATTGATGAAAACATATTGACTAGCACATTTTTTTCATATAGGCTGCTGGGAAATGAAGCGAGGTGTTTAGCTAAACTTGAAGATAAAGACTGAAGAACTTTTTTCCACTTTCTGTAGGTAAAACTTGCGCTAATTTAATCCTACCTACTATAGACACGGCTCCACAGGTTTTAAAAAGAACTAAAAAATCTAAGTGGTCTGTGGTAATCCTGCGACGTCTACACAAACATGAACATTTTCATTCTCCTCTCATCGCTAATAGCCCCAGGGAAAGCCAACCATGCGTATTCTATTAAGAAAACGGCACGCCCAGTGCTCCCAAAGTCTCGCTTTTGATTCATACACATCCACAAATCCCTTGGCGAAAGCTGTTTGTGTTCACCGGAGCCTGCAAAAGGAGGGAGCGGGGAGCCAAACATTGAAACAACTTCACAACACGCACCACAAATGGGACTTTTGACAACTTGTATGTTTTATTGTTTCATTTTTGGTGTACTCTGGCGACTGTCCACGGATATTAATTTAAAAACACGCTCATTATTGTGGTTTTAGTATAGCTTAACTCATCCGCTCGCTTTGATAGCAATTGAACACAATATTCTGTGCGCCTTGCAAAATCGGTCAAAACCCAGTAAAGCAGCCGGGAGCGAACGGGATTGCGAAATGTGAAAATGGCGGCGAGTGAATGAGTTAAGTCCCTTTACCTGGTCAACAGCCAATCAGATCGATTCCTCGTCTATATAATCCTTCTGAGAAGTGCGTGTCTTTGTCGGATTATTTCTTCTGTTACCACCGTTCCTCTGTGCAACTCTCGTTTCTCGTCTCCTTCAGAACATGACAGAAAGGCGTTTTGGGTGGCGGAAGCGTCACCTAAGAGGACTCCTCCGCTCGCATCTCGGGTCTATCTAAAAAAAAAGCTAAGCTTGGAAACTCATTTCAGCCACGTTCATATCTGCCGTCGCCATCTTTTCCGTCACTATCCGAAGCTTGTTATCGTAGCCGAGGGAATCCGGCGGGAAATTGAGAGCCACCCCTTCAGACTCACTTCCACACTCTTCCGGTTTTTTTTTGTTTTTTTTTTTACAGTGACACCTGACGAAGGTCTGGACGGACAACAATCCCGATTCCAGCAGCCGTCAACGGAGTCTGAGCCACGAGCGCGGCGAGGGGGAGATTATTAGACATTAGCCAAATCCAGGCGCGATCACACGCTTCCGGATGTGATCCGGGAGCCTGATTATGCGTCAGCCGTCAATTCGCCCGCCGCCCCCAGCCCATAAATCCACTCGTTGACAAGAGCTGCTTTATTCTGGCAATCGTGCTCTCTCTCTCTCTCTCCGCTTCACTTTCGCTTCCCACCTGCTCACTTGCAAATGTATCATGGACGAGGTTAGGAAAAACGGCAGGGATCGGAGTCCCGAATTGACAGATTTGATGAGTCAATATTTTCGTCACGGTGTTATAATACATTCAAAGGGACCAGATGATGTTAAACGGAATTCAAAGGTCACGAGAAGTGCAACATTGAAGACTTCTCCTATTTTGAGACGTCTTCCCTCCCTTTGTGCATAGACACGAGTCGTCCATGTATGCTGGAGTACAAGATGGTACTCAGAAGACTTTTTGAGGTGCAACAAGTAATCACTTATAATATTCATGAACTACTGTTTTGTTGATCGTTTCGAGCAACTGTTTCACTGAATTGTCCAAGTCCTCCGATTTCAAAATATTCCCCCCAAAAAAGCAGATTGCTAATCTTTGTCTTTAACCAAAATAAGACATTTGCATGTTATCATTTAACTCATTTACTCCCAATAATGCATAAATACATTTTTTTAATGTTCTAAGTGCCCCAAAGACGTATTTATACGTTTTTTTTTTTGTTTTGTTTTTTATGCTAGAGCATACAGAAGGCTTTGATGCAGCCTCTCATACTTTTTTTTTTTTTCCTGATCTTTCTTTTTGATAGGTTCCATGCTTTTATAGCAATAGAACACAATATTCTGTGGGCCTTGCAAAATCAGTCAAAATCCAGTAAAACAGCAAACGGGAGTGAACGGGATTGCGAAATGTGAAAATGGCGGCGAGTGAATGAGTTAATTTGGAAAACTTTCGATTTTTCTTTTCCTAGTAACTAGGGGTGTGAATTGCCTAGTACCTGACAATTCGATTCGTATCACGATTCATAGGTCACGATTCGATTCGATACCGATTAATCCCGATACGGATTTAGACGTCGATTGTTGCGATATTTTTTTTTTTTTACTAAAATTTAGAAAATACTAATCAGTAATCTTGTACACTGTAAGATTTTTATGAAAATTTATTATTTATCTGAAACTTCAGCCTTATAACTGTGAGCCGCTGTATTTAACAGACATTTTCATATTTGAACAGCATTGAAATAAAATATTAAGGCTTAATGTTCCATTCGTATAACATTTTTCCATGCTTAACGTGTGAACTCTAACCATAAGTAAGACGTTCTGTTGAATATTTGTCCATCAAAAATGGATATTTAACAATCGATTCTGCCACCTATTGAATCGATTTGAGAATTGCGCAATGTAATATCGCGATATATTGCCGAATCGATTTTTTTTTTTTTTAACACCCCTACTATTAACTGACATGTAGGACTACATTTCCCATGATTCTTAGACATAGTTCTAGTTCAGGTATTACGAAAAACATGGACGCCTGCTCGCGATTACATGAAAAGCACCCGTCTCATGTATCTATGGAATTAACACTTGTCAATGGGGTAGTACTATGAGCGGGGTCCTGGGTACTTTAACTCATTCACTCGCCGCCATTTTCACAGAAGCAGTCCCGTTCGCTCCGGGCTGTTTTACTGGATTTTGACTGATTTTGCAAGGCCCACAGAATATTGTGTTCAATTGCTATAAAAGCATCAAAGGAAAGATTAAAGTCTCTTCTTTCATCAGGAAAAAAAAGTATGTTTTTATCTGTTTCCGGTTTTCAGCAATTAGCATTAGAAGAGAGCTAAGTTTCATCAGTTTTCACAAATCTATTTAAAATTGTAAGTAATTGAGCTTTTTTTCTACATGGCCCTGGTTGATCTCCTTTGCTCTGCTGCCACCTGCTGGCCGTTTGTGTACTACCATTTCTGAAACCGTTCTTTGCAGTTGAGAGGCTGCATCAAAGCCTTCTGTATGCTCTAGCATAAAAAAAAACAAAAAACAAAAAAAACGTATAAATACGTCTTTGGGACACTTAGCACATTACAAAAAAAACGTATTCACACGTTATTGGGAGCAAATGAGATAACGACTAATTCAATTCACTTAGTAAACAGGAGATACAATAATAGAAAGATCTTAGGTTTGGCCTCAATTAGAATTTGGCGGTGCCTCCACTTAGCAGGAAAAATATGATTAAATTACCTCGAGCTCATACATCTATTACAGATCGCATGTGTTTTTAGAATATGCCTTGTGCGGCCACTTCAATTCCGTTTTCTTCCTCAATACTGGCAGCATGTTTGTCTTCCACAGGCAAGAAAAGTTCACCTCAAAGTGGCATCTGAAAAATCACGGGCCACTTAAACGCTTTTAGCACTTATTAATTACATTAGGCGGCCAAATTGGGCAGCCGGGCTTTGATTTATTACCCAGCTAACTAGTTGTGTCACTCTGGGAATATGCAGATGGAGGGCAGACGTCGGAGGGAGATTTGACCACGACGCTCGTCGCCAACGAGCGTTTGGAGGGAACGCGGTCGCCTCGAACCCTTCGGGGTTACGTGGAGGTATAACGTCAGGGCTAATGATGAAAGTACGATCAGCTGTAATCACTTCTCATTTACACTTTTACAGATCTGAGCCCTCAGATTTCATATGAGGCCCCAAATTTGTTGGCATTTTTTAAATCCAATTTGCCACCCCAACCTGAATTTCCACTTTTGGAACATGAAATTGGTGTTTTTTCTATTTTAAGCTTGCTGCACTTGACCACAATCCTTCTTATGTCCTTGAGTTGTGCTTTGTATCTCACCTGCCCCCTATAATGAACTTTTAAAGCTTAACTCATTTGCTCCCAATAACGTATAAATACGTTTTTTTAATGTTCTAAGTGTCCCAAAGACGTATTTATACGTTTTTTGTTGTTGTTTTTTGTTTTTTATGCTAGAGCATACAGAAGGCTTTGATGCAGCCTCTCAACTGCAAAGAACGGTTGCAGAAATGGTAGTTATTACACAAACGGCCAGCAGGTGGCAGCAGAGCAAAGGAGATCAACCAGGGCCATCTAGAAAACGCTAAATTACTTGGAATTTTAAATAGATTTGTGAAAACTGATGAAACTTAGCTCTCTTCTAATGCTAATTGCTGCAAAACGGAAACAGAAACATTTTTATTTTTTTTTTCCTGATGAAAGAAGACACTTTAATCTTTCTTTTGGTAGGTTCCATGCTTTTATAGCAATTGAACACAATATTCTGTGGGCCTTGCAAAATCAGTCAAAATCCAGTAAAACAGCCGGGAGCGAACGGGATTGCGAAATGTGAAAATGGCGGCGAGTGAATGAGTTAATCTGGTAAAATATTCATGCCGCTACAGTTTCTTCAGCCCGGAATGGTGTCTTACAGTCTGGCATGTATGTTTCAGCATACATGCGCAGCTAAAATAGATTGTTACTTTCAATAGCATCCAACGGCTCCAAAATAGGATCATGTTTAAGACGGATACAGCAGGATCTAAGTCTGCTTGTGCATGTATGATGTCAGATTAACTTCTTGAAATCCTCCAGGCTCAACTTAAGTGTTAATGTTGACTTTGCATTATGGGAGAAAAAAAAAAAAGTGAAGTCTTTAGTCAATTGGAGCCTCTGTGCTCTTTTTTTGTTTTGACTGCATTAATTCTGCCCCTTTTCTCTTCTGCTTTCACGCCTCGTCGTCAAACTTGCGCACAGCCTCCAGTCAACGCTGCCCTGTTTAATAAGTGTTAAGCAGCGTAAGAGTGATCTCACTTCGCACGTCCGACGGATGCTAGAGTGAAGCAGAGTGCCACTGTGAATTTGCCCTGACCGACCCCGTCGGCGTCCGGGCCGTCATTTAACCAAAGAGGGGTCAAATCCTCCGAGTAACGCACCAGCGGCGTTACAATTAAGCTAAATAGTCATCCGCTAATGTAGCCGACGGCCGCCTTTTAAAAGCTCTTGGGTAACGACCATCCAGCGTTTGCTTTATGGGCGCAAATGGGTGGGCTGCAGGTTGGCGTTGAAAGCCCGGGGACAAGGTTGAAGGGCGCAGGGAAGGATGGAGGGCCGCAGTGCTGCTGGGTCAGCACTTGGCATGCCAGGAGGGAAGTAATGAGCCTTGGAGATCTCCTCTATCCGCCCCCCCCACACACTCCCACCGCCGCCCTCTTTGCAGACTCTGCCTCATTTTATCTGGGGTACTTCATCCCCTTTTGTCTCCCGATTTTCCTCGCCTTGCTGTCAGTCCAAATTTCCATCACGCTCTTTCTTGTGGGCTTAACCCGAATGAGAGTATGCAGAAAGTCTGAAGACGACGACGACGGCGGCGGCGGTTTAAATCGCTATTCATTAGCTGCCAGGTACATTTTCCTGCTAATGGCGTCACATGACTGGAGACTCCGGCTATGGACGAGATAGAATACAGTCACTTGTTCTGTGAAGACGATTTCACCAGACGTGACCACCCTTTTTGTAGCTCTCGACACTATCTGAGCCGCTTCCAGAGGCCGAGTGACACTCAAAATGATGCATTTGAGTTGCCCTCCGGGGCGACTTCTCGGGCTACTGCATAGATTCCGCAAGATCCACCGCGACTTAAGAGGCATCAACATGCTTTTTTTTTTTTTTTTTCCCCCTCTCTCTCTCTCATGCAATTAGGAAAAAAAGTTATGGCTATGGAGGTGTATGTGAATCAATAAGTCCGCCGGGGAAATCAATCATTAATGGTGGCCAAACAGAGTGGAGGCGATCGATTTATCGATCGCTTTGCAACAGCACTGCTCATTGCGGCTCGCAGTAAAATAAGCTGCTATTTGTCAATGACAGAAGGCACCACACTGGCATCTGCAAGTGCTTTTATTTATTTATATTTGGAGGTTGTTTTTTTTTTTCTTCTGTGCATCTGTTCACAACCGGATCTGGCAACCTTCCATCCCCACAAATGGCCCTATTTTTTATTTTTTTTTGCTTTGTAGCCTCCGGTTACTCGGGTAAAAACAGAATTTATCTTTGTCACACAGCCGTGTCTCTGTTGTTCCACCTGCCCTGCACATGAAGCCTCACCCCAATCATCAAATATCTCCTGTGATTCGGCCATTTAGATTCTGTAGTTGTACTTCCCTTGCATTAGTCAAATTCTTGATTTGGTTTCTTTTGATGGAGACGAGGATGCTTTTGTGAATCTGATTGGAATCGTCTCCTTGGTACATTGAAGAACAGGGACATTATTATATATTATCCCATAAAAGAAAAAAATAATAATTCCAAAACACAGAAAAAAAAACATTGCAGAAAACAGAAAAACAAATGTCTTGAAAAAACAGGAAAAAATGATTCCATAAAACCAGATTTTAACATTTAAAAAGAAAAAAAAAATCTAAAACACATGAAGGAAAACCTATTTTGAAAAACAGAAAGAAAAAAAAAGTGTTGTGAAAATCACAAAAAAATATATTTTTCGAAAATAGGGAAAAAACATTCCAGGAAAAAAAAAAAATCCAAAACAAAGGGGGAAAAAAAAGGTGAAAAACAGGAAAACAAATATTTTGAAAAACAAGGGAAAAGCTTCCATTCAACAGAATAAAAAAATAAAAATAAAAATTCTATTCTGAAAAACATGTTCTAAAAATAAAAAAAAAATATTTTGAAAAACAGAAATAAAATTTTCCATAAAACTGAAAAAAAAAAAAAAAAAAAAAAAAAAAGAAGATTCCAAACATAGAAAATAATTAAAAACACAGAGAAAAAAATAAAAAGCAGAAAAAAACATTCTGGAAAAAAAAACAAAAGACATTTGTGATTTTTGAAAAGCTGAAAAAAAAGATGGATTTTTTTTTCTTTTTTAAGGGAATGCAATAATGTTCCGTATGATGGCATTGAGTGGCGTGACACTTTATTTAATATAATGTACACCAATGTACAAATGTACCTGACAGGCTGCTTCAGTTTGTCTTATGACCTGGTGCAGCAGCATGTGGCTCATTGCTCAAGGTTGTTTTTGTTCTATGGCAGCAGTTTTCACAGTGGTCAACAAGAGCCAGAAATGAACTCTTGATTTGAAGTCGTGATTAAAGGCATGTAAGTGCAGTACCAGATGATAAATAGTGTTGAAGTCAGATGACTAATTTCCTGTTTGGAGAAACCCACAAGGGAAAGTTTGCGTACTTTCTGACAGCATGATTGTCGGGTAATTACAATGCTTTCATACGCTGCCCCGTTATATGACTATATCAGTTTGTATAAGCATAATCAAAGCGGTTTTCCACTTCTCCTACTTCCAGACGCCCATTTTCTGGATGCCGTCATATGTATTGTAAAACAGAAAAAAAAAAGTGCCAAACCAAGCTCACCGTGTATGATTCACCCCCATCGTCTTCCCACACGGTTCAAGTCGGGTGAAATATTGTTAGGCCAACGTGTGAGTCAGGCACAAAATTGAGATACTTTTCTTCCCTGCATTTCCCATTCAAGTGTGTTCCCAAAACAAGAGCTGAAAAAGTGCTTCAAGTGCGCACGTTGGATTCCGTTGCACTCTGAATGAACGCTAACGTGAAAATGGCTCCGCACCACTTTTGGCTCGGCCTATGCGGACAGAATAGAATTATCCTAATTATAACGGAAGTACTTCTAAGCACATCTCGGGAGAGCGGTTGTAAATGCTTTGTGCGGTTATATCGTGATTGTTCTGTACGCAGGGTTTTACTTTTGACTAATGAAATGCAATCGAGACACCCATTGGTGTCCTAATTTGAAACTCTTAGCTTTGGTGAGTAGATGTGTGATTTTACTTTACTTTACTTTACCTCCTCGGAACGCTCTGGTAAGTCTCTGCCTGGAGTGGGAGAGCAGGGAATGATTACTGCACTGCTTCTGAGGAGACTTACAACAAACACTTCACATATTCCAAATTATTAGCTCGCTACCGCATGCTTTGTATGCAGTACAACAAAACGGCATTGATAGCCAAGTATGAAAAATTGTATAGTATGAATGATGCTTGCATTGTGCAGTACAACGCCTCGACTATGTATAGTAAGGCATTTTTTTTTCTCCCAAAAAAACGACCATGTATAGTAAGGCTTTTTTTTGTCCCAAAAAAACGACCATGTATAGTAAGGCTTTTTTTTTTCTCCCAGAAAAACGACCATGTATAGTAGGGGTGTTAAAAAAAAAAAATCGATTCGGCGATATATCGCGATACTATATCGCGCGATTCTCGAATCGATTCAATAATCGGCAGAATCGATTTTTTTTTTTTTTTTTTTTTTTTTTTTTTTTTTTTTTTTTTTTTTTAGGATTCACACCTTGAGCATGGAAGAATGTTATATGAACGCCACATTAAGCCTTAATATTTTTATTTTAATGCTGTTCAAATGTGAAACAGATTGCAAACTGTTTGTGTACAGTGGCTCACGGTTATAAGCCTCAAGTTTTAGATAAATATATTCATACAAATCTTACAGTGTACATGTACAAATTTACTGATAGTATTTTCTAAATTTGAATGGAAAAAAATCGCAACAATCGACTTATAAATTCGTATCGGGATTAATCGGTATCGAATCGTGACCATTCGTATCGGGATTAATCGGTATCGAATCGAATCGTGACCTGTGAATCGTGATACGAATCGAATCGTCAGGTACTAGGCAATTCACACCCCTAATGTATAGTAAGGCATTTTTTTTTTCTCCCAAAAAAACGACGATGTATAGTAAGGCATTTTTTTTTTATCCCCAAAAAACAACCATGTATACTAAGGCGTTTTTTTTTTGTTTTTGTTTTTTTTCAAATGACCATGTATAGTATGGCGTTTGTTTTTTTTTTTTTTTTTTTTTTTCTAAAACGACCATGTATACTAAGGCGTTTTTTTTCTCTCAAAAAACGACCATGTATAGTAAGGCATTTTTTTTCTCCCCAAAAAACGACCATGTATAGGAAGGCATTTTTTTCTCTCCCAAAAAAACGACCATGTATAGTAAGGCATTTTTTTTCTCCCAAAAAACGACCATGTATAGTAAGGCATTTTTTTCTCTCCCAAAAAAACGACCATGTATAGTAATGCATTTTTTTTTTTCTCCCCAGAAAAAATGACCATGTATACTAAGGCGTTTTTTTTTTTTTTTTTTTTTTTTTCAAATGACCATGTATAGTATGGCGTTTTTTTGTTTTTTTTTTAACAAGACCATGTATACTAAGGCTTTTTTTTTTCTCCCAAAAAAACGACCATGTATAGTAAGGCTTTTTTTTTGTCCCCAAAAAAATGACCATGTATAGTAAGGCATTTTTTTTCTCCCAAAAAAACGACCATGTATAGTAAGGCATTTTTTTTCTCCCAAAAAAACGACCATGTATAGTAAGGCATTTTTTTTTTTATCCCCAAAAAACAACCATGTATACTAAGGCGTTTTTATTTGTTTTGTTTTTTTCAAATGACCATGTATAGTATGGCGTTTTTTTTTTTGTTTTGTTTTTTTTTCTAAAACGACCATGTATACTAAGGCGTTTTTTTTTTTCTTTCAAAAAAAATGACCATGTATAGTAAGGCATTTTTTTTCCTCCCAAAAAAATGACTATGTATAGTAAGGCTTTTTTTTTTTGTCCAAAAAAAAAATGACCATGTATAGTAAGGCATTTTTTTTTCTCCCAAAAAAACGACCATGTATAGTAAGGCTTTTTTTTTGTCCAAAAAAAAAATGACCATGTATAGTAAGGCATTTTTTTATCTCCCCCCAAAAAAACGACCATGTATACCATGTATAGTAAGGCATTTTTTTTTCTCCCAAAAAAACGACCATGTATAGTAAGGCATTTTTTTTTCTCCCAAAAAACGACCATGTATAGTAAGGCATTTCTTTTCTCCCAAAAAACCCGACCATGTATAGTAAGGCATTTTTTTTCTCCCCAAAAAACGACCATGTATAGGAAGGCATTTTTTTCTCTCCCAAAAAAACGACCATGTATAGTAAGGCATTTTTTTTCTCCCAAAAAACGACCATGTATAGTAAGGCATATTTTTTTCTCCCCAAAAAACGACCATGTATAGGAAGGCATTTTTTTCTCTCCCAAAAAAACGACCATGTATAGTAAGGCATTTTTTTTCTCCCAAAAAACGACCATGTATAGTAAGGCATATTTTTTTCTCCCCAAAAAACGACCATGTATAGTAAGGCATTTTTTTCTCTCCCAAAAAAACAACCATGTATAGTAATGCATTTTTTTTTCTCCCCAGAAAAAATGACCATGTATACTAAGGCGTTTTTTTGTTTGTTTGTTTTTTTTCAAATGACCATGTATAGTATGGCGTTTTTTTTTTTTTTTAACAAGACCATGTATACAAAGGCATTTTTTTTTCTCCCAAAAAAACGACCATGTATAGTAAGACTTTTTTTTTGTCCCCAAAAAAATGACCAAGGCATTTTTTTTCTCCCCCCCCCAAAAAAACAACCATGTTATAGTAAGGCTTTTTTTTTTCTCCCAAAAAAACGACCATGTATAGTAAGGCATTTTTTTTTCTCCCAAAAAAAACGACCATGTATAGTAAGGCATTTTTTTTCTCTCCCAAAAAACGACCATGTATAGTAAGGCATTTTTTTTTCTCCCAAAAAAAACGACCATATATAGTAAGGCATTTTTTTTCCCCAAAAAACGACCATGTATAGTAAGGCTTTTTTTTTTCTCCCAAAAAAACGACCATGTATAGTAAGGCATTTTGTTTCTCCCAAAAAAACGACCATGTATAGTAAGCCATTTTTTTTCTCCCAAAAAAACGACCATGTATCGTAAGGCATTTTTTTCTCCCCCAAAAAACGACCATATATAGGCAGGCATTTTTTTTTTTCTCCCAAAAAAACGACCATGTATAGTAAGGCATTTTTTTCCTCCCAAAAAATCGACTATGTATAGTAAGGCATTTTTTTTCTCCCAAAAAAACAACCATGTATAGTAAGGCATTTTTTTTTCTCCCAAAAAAACGACCATGTATAGTAAGGCATTTTTTTTCTCCCAAAAAAACGACCATGTATAGTAAGGCATTTTTTTCTCCCCAAAAAAACGACCATGTATAGTAAGGCATTTTTTTTCTCCCCAAAAAACAACCATGTATAGTAAGGCTTTTTTTTTTCTCCCAGAAAAATGACCATGTATAGTAAGGCATTTTTTTTTATCCCCAAAAAACAACCATGTATAGTAAGGGATTTTTCTCTCCCCCAAAAAAACGACCATATATAGTAAGACATTTTTTTTTCTCCCCCAAAAAAACGACCATGTATAGTAAGGCATTTTTTTTCCTCCCAAAAAAATGACCATGTATAGTAAGGCATTTTTTTTCTCCCAAAAAAACGACCATGTATAGTAAGGCATTTTTTTTCCTCCCAAAAAAACGACCATGTATAGTAAGGCATTTCTTTTCTCCCAGAAAAATGACTATCAATTGTAAGCCATTTTTTTTCTCCCAAAAAAACGACCATGTATTGTAAGCCATTTTTTTCCCCAAAAAAATGACCATGTATAGTAAGGCTTTTTTTTTTTCTCCCAAAAAAACGACCATGTATAGTAAGGCATTTTTTTTTTCTCCCCAAAAAATTAACATGTATAGTAAGGCATTTTTTTTCTCCCAGAAAAACGACCATGTATAGTAAGGCATTTTTTTCTCCCAAAAAAACCGACAATGTATAGTAAGGCTTTTTTTTTGTCCCAAAAAAACGACCATGTATAGTAAGGCATTTTTTTTCTCCCAGAAAAACGACCATGTATAGTAAGGCATTTTTTTTTCTCCCCAAAAAAAGACCATGTATAGTAAGGCATTTTTTTTTATCCCCAAAAAACAACCATGTATAGTAAGGCATTTTTTTTTCCAAAAAAATACGACCATGTATAGTAAGGCCTTTTTTTTTCTCCCAAAAAAACGACCATGTATCGTAAGGCATTTTTTTTCTCCCAAAATATGACGATGTATAGTAAGGCATTTTTTTTTCTCCCAAAAAAACGACCATGTATAGTAAGGCATTTTTTTTTATCCCCAAAAAACAACCATGTATAGTAAGGGATTTTTCTCTCCCCCAAAAAAACGACCATATATAGTAAGACATTTTTTTTTCTCCCCCAAAAAAACGACCATGTATAGTAAGGCATTTTTTTTCCTCCCAAAAAAATGACCATGTATAGTAAGGCATTTTTTTTCTCCCAAAAAAACGACCATGTATAGTAAGGCATTTTTTTTCCTCCCAAAAAAACGACCATGTATAGTAAGGCATTTCTTTTCTCCCAGAAAAATTACTATCAATAGTAAGCCATTTTTTTTCTCCCAAAAAAACGACCATGTATTGTAAGGCATTTTTTTCTCCCCAAAAAAACGACCATGTATAGTAAGGGTTTTATTTTCCGACATAAAAACGACCATGTATAGTAAGGCATTTTTTTTCTCCCAAAAAAAACGACCATGTATGGTAAGGCATTTTTTTTCTCCCAAAAAACGACCATGTATAGTAAGGGATTTTTTTCTCCCCCCAAAAAACGACCATATATAGTAAGACATTTTTTTTTCTCCCCCAAAAAAACGACCATGTATAGTAAGGCATTTTTTTTCCTCCCAAAAAAATGACCATGTATAGTAAGGCATTTTTTTTCTCCCCAAAAAACGACCATGTATAGTAAGGCATTTTTTTTCCTCCCAAAAAAACGACCATGTATAGTAAGGCATTTCTTTTCTCCCAGAAAAATGACTATCAATTGTAAGCCATTTTTTTTCTCCCAAAAAAACGACCATGTATTGTAAGGCATTTTTTTCTCCCCAAAAAAACGACCATGTATAGTAAGGGTTTTATTTTCCGACATAAAAACGACCATGTATAGTAAGGCTTTTTTTTCCGACAAAAAAAACGACCATGTATAGGAAGGCTTTTTTTTTCGACAAAAAAAAACGACCATGTATAGTAAGGCTTTTTTTTCCCGACAAAAAAAAACGACCATGTATAGTAAGGCTTTTTTTTCCGAAAAAAAAACGACCATGTATAGTAAGGCTTTTTTTTTCCGACAAAAAAAACGACCATGTATAGTAAGGCTTTTTTTTCCGACAAAAAAACGACCATGTATAGTAAGGGTTTTATTTTCCGACATAAAAACGACCATGTATAGTAAGGCTTTTTTTTCCGACAAAAAAAACGACCATGTATAGTAAGGCTTTTTTTTTCCGACAAAAAAAACGACCATGTATAGTAAGGCTTTTTTTTCCGACAAAAAAACGACCATGCATAGTAAGGCTTTTTTTCCCCACAAAAAAACGACCATGTATAGTAAGGCTTTTTTTTCCGACAAAAAAACGACCATGTATAGTAAGGCTTTTTTTTCCCGACAAAAAAAACGACCATGTATAGTAAGGCTTTTTTTTCCCGACAAAAAAAAACGACCATGTATAGTAAGGCTTTTTTTTCCGAAAAAAAAACGACCATGTATAGTAAGGCTTTTTTTTTCCGACAAAAAAAACGACCATGTATAGTAAGACTTTTTTTTCCGACAAAAAAACGACCATGTATAGTAAGGCTTTTTTTTCGACAAAAAAACGACCATGTATAGTAAGGCTTTTTTTCCCGACAAAAAAACGACCATGTGTAGTAAGGCTTTTTTTTCCGACAAAAAAATTACCATGTACAGTAAGGCTTTTTTTTCCGACAAAAAAAACGACCATGTATAGTAAGGCTTTTTTTTTCCGATAAAAAAACGACCATGTATAGTAAGGCTTTTTTTTCCGACAAAAAAACGACCATGTATAGTAAGGCTTTTTTTTTTTCCGACAAAAAAACGACCATGTATAGTAAGGCTTTTTTTTTATTTTTATTTTTTTTATTTTATTTTATTATTTTTTTTTTTTTAAAATTCCTAGTCATACTTACAAACTCATTGCTCCTCTTTCCAGTAAACAAACTAACAGCCCCGTGGTCTAGTGGTAGAGGGTCTACTCTCTGACACTGAGGTTGTGGGTTCGATCCCAGGCTGAGTCAAACCAAACGACCATGTATAGTAAGGCTTTTTTTTCGACAAAAAAACGACCATGTATAGTAAGGCTTTTTTTCCCGACAAAAAAACGACCATGTGTAGTAAGGCTTTTTTTTCCGACAAAAAAATTACCATGTACAGTAAGGCTTTTTTTTCCGACAAAAAAAACGACCATGTATAGTAAGGCTTTTTTTTTCCGATAAAAAAACGACCATGTATAGTAAGGCTTTTTTTTCCGACAAAAAAACGACCATGTATAGTAAGGCTTTTTTTTTATTTTTATTTTTTTTATTTTATTTTATTATTATTTTTTTTTTTAAATTCCTAGTCATACTTACAAACTCATTGCTCCTCTTTCCAGTAAACAAACTAACAGCCCCGTGGTCTATTGGTAGAGGGTCTACACTCTGACACTGAGGTTGTGGGTTCGATCCCAGGCTGAGTCAAACCAAACGACCATGTATAGTAAGGGTTTTTTTTCCGACAAAAAAAAGACCATGTATAGTAAGGCTTTTTTTTCCAACAAAAAAACCGACCATGTATAGTAAGGCTTTTTTTTCCGACAAAAAAAACGACCATGTAGAGTAAGGCTTTTTTTTCCGACAAAAAAAACGACCATGTATAGTAAGGCTTTTTTTTCCGACAAAAAAAACGACCATGTATAGTAAGGCTTTTTTTTCCGACAAAAAAAACGACCATGTAGAGTAAGGCTTTTTTTTCCGACAAAAAAAACGACCATGTATATCCATCCATCCATTTTCTTGACCGCTTATTCCTCACAAGGGTCGCGGGGGCTGCTGGCGCCTATCTCAGCTGGCTCTGGGCAGTAGGCAGCGGACACCCTGGACTGGTTGCCAACCAATCGCAGGGCACACAGAGACGAACAACCATCCACACTCACACGCACACCTAGGGACAATTCGGAGCGCCCAATTAACCTGCCATGCATGTTTTTGGAATGTGGGAGGGGACCGGAGTACCCGGAGAAGACCCACGCGGGCACGGGGAGAACATGCAAACTCCACCCAGGAAGGTCCGAGCCTGGACTCGAACCGGAGACCTCAGAACTGGGAAGCGGACGTGCTAACCACTCGACTACCGTGCCGCCCCGACCATGTATAGTAAGGCTTTTTTTTCCGACAAAAAAAACGACCATGTATAGTAAGGCTTTTTTTTCCGACAAAAAAACGACCATGTATAGTAAGGGGTTTTTTTCCGACAAAAAAACGACCATGTATAGTAAGGCTTTTTTTTTCCGACAAAAAAACGACCATGTATAGTAAGGCTTTTTTTTTCGACAAAAAACGACCATGTATAGTAAGGCTTTTTTTTTTTGACAAAAAACGACCATGTATAGTAAGGCTTTTTTTTCCGACAAAAAAAACGACCATGTATAGTAAGGCTTTTTTTTCCGACAAAAAACGACCATGTATAGTAAGGCTTTTTTTTCCGACAAAAAAACCGACCATGTATAGTAAGGCTTTTTTTTCCGACAAAAAAAACCGACCATGTATAGTAAGGCTTTTTTTTTCCGACAAAAAAAACGACCATGTATAGTAAGGCTTTTTTTTTTCGACAAAAAAAACGACCATGTATAGTAAGGCTTTTTTTTCCCGACAAAAAAACGACCATGTATAGTAAGGCTTTTTTTTTCCGACAAAAAAACGACCATGTATAGTAAGGCTTTTTTTTCCGACAAAAAAAACGACCATGTATAGTAAGGCTTTTTTTTTTGACAAAAAAACAACCATGTATAGTAAGGCTTTTTTTCCCGACAAAAAAACGACCATGTGTAGTAAGGCTTTTTTTTCCGACAAAAAAATTACCATGTACAGTAAGGCTTTTTTTTCCGACAAAAAAAACGACCATGTATAGTAAGGCTTTTTTTTTTCGACAAAAAAACGACCATGTATAGTAAGGCTTTTTTTTCGACAAAAAAACGACCATGTATAGTAAGGCTTTTTTTTCCGACAAAAAAACGACCATGTATAGTAAGGCTTTTTTTTTCCGATAAAAAAACGACCATGTATAGTAAGGCTTTTTTTTCCGACAAAAAAACGACCATGTATAGTAAGGCTTTTTTTTTCCGATAAAAAAACGACCATGTATAGTAAGGCTTTTTTTTCCGACAAAAAAACGACCATGTATAGTAAGGCTTTTTTTTTTTCCGACAAAAAAACGACCATGTATAGTAAGGCTTTTTTTTATTTTTTATTTTTTATTTTATTTTATTTATTTTATTTTTTTTAAATTCCTAGTCATACTTACAAACTCATTGCTCCTCTTTCCAGTAAACAAACTAACAGCCCCGTGGTCTATTGGTAGAGGGTCTACACTCTGACACTGAGGTTGTGGGTTCGATCCCAGGCTGAGTCAAACCAAACGACCATGTATAGTAAGGGTTTTTTTTCCGACAAAAAAAAGACCATGTATAGTAAGGCTTTTTTTTCCAACAAAAAAACCGACCATGTATAGTAAGGCTTTTTTTTCCGACAAAAAAAACGACCATGTAGAGTAAGGTTTTTTTTCCGACAAAAAAAACGACCATGTATAGTAAGGCTTTTTTTTCCGAAAAAAAAACGACCATGTATAGTAAGGCTTTTTTTTCCGACAAAAAAAACGACCATGTAGAGTAAGGCTTTTTTTTCCGACAAAAAAAACGACCATGTATATCCATCCATCCATTTTCTTGACCGCTTATTCCTCACAAGGGTCGCGGGGGCTGCTGGCGCCTATCTCAGCTGGCTCTGGGCAGTAGGCAGGGGACACCCTGGACTGGTTGCCAACCAATCGCAGGGCACACAGAGACGAACAACCATCCACACTCACACGCACACCTAGGGACAATTCGGAGCGCCCAATTAACCTGCCATGCATGTTTTTGGAATGTGGGAGGAGACCGGAGTACCCGGAGAAGACCCACGCGGGCACGGGGAGAACATGCAAACTCCACCCAGGAAGGTCCGAGCCTGGACTCGAACCGGAGACCTCAGAACTGGGAAGCGGACGTGCTAACCACTCGACTACCGTGCCGCCCCGATCATGTATAGTAAGGCTTTTTTTTCCGACAAAAAAAACGACCATGTATAGTAAGGCTTTTTTTTCCGACAAAAAAACGACCATGTATAGTAAGGGGTTTTTTTCCGACAAAAAAACGACCATGTATAGTAAGGCTTTTTTTTTCCGACAAAAAAACGACCATGTATAGTAAGGCTTTTTTTTTCGACAAAAAACGACCATGTATAGTAAGGCTTTTTTTTTTGACAAAAAACGACCATGTATAGTAAGGCTTTTTTTTCCGACAAAAAAAACGACCATGTATAGTAAGGCTTTTTTTTCCGACAAAAAACGACCATGTATAGTAAGGCTTTTTTTTCCGACAAAAAAAACGACCATGTATAGTAAGGCTTTTTTTTCCGACAAAAAAAACCGACCATGTATAGTAAGGCTTTTTTTTCCGACAAAAAAAACGACCATGTATAGTAAGGCTTTTTTTTCGACAAAAAAAACGACCATGTATAGTAAGGCTTTTTTTTCCCGACAAAAAAACGACCATGTATAGTAAGGCTTTTTTTTTCCGACAAAAAAACGACCATGTATAGTAAGGCTTTTTTTTCCGACAAAAAAAACGACCATGTATAGTAAGGCTTTTTTTTTTGACAAAAAAACAACCATGTATAGTAAGGCTTTTTTTCCCGACAAAAAAACGACCATGTGTAGTAAGGCTTTTTTTTCCGACAAAAAAATTACCATGTACAGTAAGGCTTTTTTTTCCGACAAAAAAAACGACCATGTATAGTAAGGCTTTTTTTTTTTCGACAAAAAAACGACCATGTATAGTAAGGCTTTTTTTTTCGACAAAAAAACGACCATGTATAGTAAGGCTTTTTTTTCCGACAAAAAAACGACCATGTATAGTAAGGCTTTTTTTTTCCGATAAAAAAACGACCATGTATAGTAAGGCTTTTTTTTCCGACAAAAAAACGACCATGTATAGTAAGGCTTTTTTTTTTTCCGACAAAAAAACGACCATGTATAGTAAGGCTTTTTTTTTTTTTTTTTTTTTTTTTTTTTTTTTTATTTATTTATTTATTTTTTTTAAATTCCTAGTCATACTTACAAACTCATTGCTCCTCTTTCCAGTAAACAAACTAACAGCCCCGTGGTCTATTGGTAGAGGGTCTACACTCTGACACTGAGGTTGTGGGTTCGATCCCAGGCTGAGTCAAACCAAACGACCATGTATAGTAAGGGGTTTTTTTCCGACAAAAAAAAGACCATGTATAGTAAGGCTTTTTTTTCCAACAAAAAAACCGACCATGTATAGTAAGGCTTTTTTTTCCGACAAAAAAAACGACCATGTAGAGTAAGGTTTTTTTTCCGACAAAAAAAACGACCATGTATAGTAAGGCTTTTTTTTCCGAAAAAAAAACGACCATGTATAGTAAGGCTTTTTTTTCCGACAAAAAAAACGACCATGTAGAGTAAGGCTTTTTTTTCCGACAAAAAAAACGACCATGTATATCCATCCATCCATTTTCTTGACCGCTTATTCCTCACAAGGGTCGCGGGGGCTGCTGGCGCCTATCTCAGCTGGCTCTGGGCAGTAGGCAGGGGACACCCTGGACTGGTTGCCAACCAATCGCAGGGCACACAGAGACGAACAACCATCCACACTCACACGCACACCTCGGGACAATTCGGAGCGCCCAATTAACCTGCCATGCATGTTTTTGGAATGTGGGAGGAGACCGGAGTACCCGGAGAAGACCCACGCGGGCACGGGGAGAACATGCAAACTCCACCCAGGAAGGTCCGAGCCTGGACTCGAACCGGAGACCTCAGAACTGGGAAGCGGACGTGCTAACCACTCGACTACCGTGCCGCCCCGACCATGTATAGTAAGGCTTTTTTTTCCGACAAAAAAAACGACCATGTATAGTAAGGCTTTTTTTTCCGACAAAAAAACGACCATGTATAGTAAGGGGTTTTTTTCCGACAAAAAAACGACCATGTATAGTAAGGCTTTTTTTTTTCCGACAAAAAAACGACCATGTATAGTAAGGCTTTTTTTTCCGACAAAAAAAACCGACCATGTATAGTAAGGCTTTTTTTTCCGACAAAAAAAACGACCATGTATAGTAAGGCTTTTTTTTTCGACAAAAAAAACGACCATGTATAGTAAGGCTTTTTTTTCCCGACAAAAAAACGACCATGTATAGTAAGGCTTTTTTTTTCCGACAAAAAAACGACCATGTATAGTAAGGCTTTTTTTTCCGACAAAAAAAACGACCATGTATAGTAAGGCTTTTTTTTTTGACAAAAAAACAACCATGTATAGTAAGGCTTTTTTTTCCGACAAAAAAACGACCATGTATAGTAAGGCTTTTTTTTCCGACAAAAAAACGACCATGTATAGTAAGGCTTTTTTTTCGACAAAAAAACGACGATGTATAGTAAGGCTTTTTTTTTTCGACAAAAAAAAAACGACCATGTATAGTAAGGCTTTTTTTTACGACAAAAAAAACGACCATGTATAGTAAGGCTTTTTTTTCCGACAAAAAAACGACCATGTATAGTAAGGCTTTTTTTTTTCGACAAAAAAACGACCATGTATAGTAAGGCTTTTTTTTCGACAAAAAAACGACCATGTATAGTAAGGCTTTTTTTTTCGACAAAAAACGACCATGTATAGTAAGGCTTTTTTTTTCGACAAAAAAACGACCATGTATAGTAAGGCTTTTTTTTCGACAAAAAAACGACCATGTATAGTAAGGCTTTTTTTTCCGACAAAAAAACGACCATGTATAGAAAGGCTTTTTTTTCCGACAAAAAAACGACCATGTATAGTAAGGCTTTTTTTTCCGACAAAAAAACGACCAAGTATAGTAAGGCTTTTTTTTTTCCGACAAAAAAACGACCATGTATAGTAAGTTTTTTTTTTTTTTTTTTTTTTTTTTTTTTAAAATTCCTAGTCATACTTACAAACTAATTGCTCCTCTTTCCAGTAAACAAACTAACAGCCCTGTGGTCTAGTGGTAGAGGGTCTACACTCTGACACTGAGGTTGTGGGTTCGATCCCGGGCTGAGTCAAACCAAACGACCATGTATAGTAAGGGTTTTTTTTCCCGACATAAAAACGACCATGTATAGTAAGGCTTTTTTTTCCGACAAAAAAAAACGACCATGTATAGTAAGGCTTTTTTTTCCGACAAAAAAACCCGACCATGTATAGTAAGGCTTTTTTTTCCGACAAAAAACGACCATGTATAGTAAGGCTTTTTTTTCCGACAAAAAAACCGACCATGTATAGTAAGGCTTTTTTTTCAGACAAAAAAAACGACCATGTATAGTAAGGCTTTTTTTTTTGACAAAAAAACAACCATGTATAGTAAGGCTTTTTTTTCCGACAAAAAAACGACCATGTATAGTAAGGCTTTTTTTTCCGACAAAAAAACGACCATGTATAGTAAGGCTTTTTTTTCGACAAAAAAACGACGATGTATAGTAAGGCTTTTTTTTTTCGACAAAAAAAAAACGACCATGTATAGTAAGGCTTTTTTTTACGACAAAAAAAACGACCATGTATAGTAAGGCTTTTTTTTCCGACAAAAAAACGACCATGTATAGTAAGGCTTTTTTTTTTCGACAAAAAAACGACCATGTATAGTAAGGCTTTTTTTTCGACAAAAAAACGACCATGTATAGTAAGGCTTTTTTTTTCGACAAAAAACGACCATGTATAGTAAGGCTTTTTTTTTCGACAAAAAAACGACCATGTATAGTAAGGCTTTTTTTTCGACAAAAAAACGACCATGTATAGTAAGGCTTTTTTTTCCGACAAAAAAACGACCATGTATAGAAAGGCTTTTTTTTCCGACAAAAAAACGACCATGTATAGTAAGGCTTTTTTTTCCGACAAAAAAACGACCAAGTATAGTAAGGCTTTTTTTTTTTCCGACCAAAAAACGACCATGTATAGTAAGTTTTTTTATTTATTTATTTTATTTTTTTTTTTTTTTAAATTCCTAGTCATACTTACAAACTAATTGCTCCTCTTTCCAGTAAACAAACTAACAGCCCTGTGGTCTAGTGGTAGAGGGTCTACACTCTGACACTGAGGTTGTGGGTTCGATCCCGGGCTGAGTCAAACCAAACGACCATGTATAGTAAGGGTTTTTTTTCCGACAAAAAAAAACGACCATGTATAGTAAGGCTTTTTTTTCCGACAAAAAAACCCGACCATGTATAGTAAGGCTTTTTTTTCCCGACAAAAAAAACGACCATGTATAGTGAGGCTTTTTTTTCTGACAAAAAAACGACCATGTATAGTAAGGCTTTTTTTTCCGACAAAAAAACCGACCATGTATAGTAAGGCTTTTTTTTTCGACAAAAAACGACCATGTATAGTAAGGCTTTTTTTTTTCGACAAAAAACGACCATGTATAGTAAGGCTTTTTTTTCCGACAAAAAACGACCATGTATAGTAAGGCTTTTTTTTCCGACAAAAAAACCGACCATGTATAGTAAGGCTTTTTTTTCAGACAAAAAAAACGACCATGTATAGTAAGGCTTTTTTTTTTGACAAAAAAACAACCATGTATAGTAAGGCTTTTTTTTCCGACAAAAAAACGACCATGTATAGTAAGGCTTTTTTTTCCGACAAAAAAACGACCATGTATAGTAAGGCTTTTTTTTCGACAAAAAAACGACGATGTATAGTAAGGCTTTTTTTTTTCGACAAAAAAAAAACGACCATGTATAGTAAGGCTTTTTTTTACGACAAAAAAAACGACCATGTATAGTAAGGCTTTTTTTTCCGACAAAAAAACGACCATGTATAGTAAGGCTTTTTTTTTTCGACAAAAAAACGACCATGTATAGTAAGGCTTTTTTTTCGACAAAAAAACGACCATGTATAGTAAGGCTTTTTTTTCCGACAAAAAAACCCGACCATGTATAGTAAGGCTTTTTTTTCCCGACAAAAAAAACGACCATGTATAGTGAGGCTTTTTTTTCTGACAAAAAAACGACCATGTATAGTAAGGCTTTTTTTTCCGACAAAAAAACCGACCATGTATAGTAAGGCTTTTTTTTTCGACAAAAAACGACCATGTATAGTAAGGCTTTTTTTTTTCGACAAAAAACGACCATGTATAGTACGGCTTTTTTTTCCGACAAAAAACGACCATGTATAGTAAGGCTTTTTTTTCCGACAAAAAAACCGACCATGTATAGTAAGGCTTTTTTTTCAGACAAAAAAAACGACCATGTATAGTAAGGCTTTTTTTTTTGACAAAAAAACAACCATGTATAGTAAGGCTTTTTTTTCCGACAAAAAAACGACCATGTATAGTAAGGCTTTTTTTTCCGACAAAAAAACGACCATGTATAGTAAGGCTTTTTTTTCGACAAAAAAACGACGATGTATAGTAAGGCTTTTTTTTCGACAAAAAAAAAACGACCATGTATAGTAAGGCTTTTTTTTACGACAAAAAAAACGACCATGTATAGTAAGGCTTTTTTTTCCGACAAAAAAACGACCATGTATAGTAAGGCTTTTTTTTTCGACAAAAAAACGACCATGTATAGTAAGGCTTTTTTTTCGACAAAAAAACGACCATGTATAGTAAGGCTTTTTTTTTCGACAAAAAACGACCATGTATAGTAAGGCTTTTTTTCCCGACAAAAAAACGACCATGTATAGTAAGGCTTTTTTTTCCGACAAAAAAATGACCATGTATAGTAAGGCTTTTTTTTCGACAAAAAAACGACCATGTATAGTAAGGCTTTTTTTTTTCGACAAAAAACGACCATGTATAGAAAGGCTTTTTTTTCCGACAAAAAAACGACCATGTATAGTAAGGCTTTTTTTTCCGACAAAAAACCGACCATGTATAGTAAGGCTTTTTTTTCCGACAAAAAAACGACCATGTATAGTAAGGCTTTTTTTTCCGACAAAAAAACGACCATGTATAGTAAGGCTTTTTTTTTCGACAAAAAAACGACCATGTATAGTAAGGCTTTTTTTTCGACAAAAAAACGACCATGTATAGTAAGGCTTTTTTTCCCGACAAAAAACGACCATGTATAGTAAGGCTTTTTTTTCCGACAAAAAAACCGACCATGTATAGTAAGGCTTTTTTTTCAGACAAAAAAAACGACCATGTATAGTAAGGCTTTTTTTTTTGACAAAAAAACAACCATGTATAGTAAGGCTTTTTTTTCCGACAAAAAAACGACCATGTATAGTAAGGCTTTTTTTTCCGACAAAAAAACGACCATGTATAGTAAGGCTTTTTTTTCGACAAAAAAACGACGATGTATAGTAAGGCTTTTTTTTTTCGACAAAAAAAAAACGACGATGTATAGTAAGGCTTTTTTTTACGACAAAAAAAACGACCATGTATAGTAAGGCTTTTTTTTCCGACAAAAAAACGACCATGTATAGTAAGGCTTTTTTTTTTCGACAAAAAAACGACCATGTATAGTAAGGCTTTTTTTTCGACAAAAAAACGACCATGTATAGTAAGGCTTTTTTTTCCCGACAAAAAAAACGACCATGTATAGTGAGGCTTTTTTTTCTGACAAAAAAACGACCATGTATAGTAAGGCTTTTTTTTCCGACAAAAAAACCGACCATGTATAGTAAGGCTTTTTTTTTCGACAAAAAACGACCATGTATAGTAAGGCTTTTTTTTTTCGACAAAAAACGACCATGTATAGTAAGGCTTTTTTTTCCGACAAAAAACGACCATGTATAGTAAGGCTTTTTTTTCCGACAAAAAAAACGACCATGTATAGTAAGGCTTTTTTTTCAGACAAAAAAAACGACCATGTATAGTAAGGCTTTTTTTTTTGACAAAAAAACAACCATGTATAGTAAGGCTTTTTTTTCCGACAAAAAAACGACCATGTATAGTAAGGCTTTTTTTTCCGACAAAAAAACGACCATGTATAGTAAGGCTTTTTTTTCGACAAAAAAACGACGATGTATAGTAAGGCTTTTTTTTTTCGACAAAAAAAAAACGACCATGTATAGTAAGGCTTTTTTTTACGACAAAAAAAACGACCATGTATAGTAAGGCTTTTTTTTCCGACAAAAAAACGACCATGTATAGTAAGGCTTTTTTTTTTCGACAAAAAAACGACCATGTATAGTAAGGCTTTTTTTTCGACAAAAAAACGACCATGTATAGTAAGGCTTTTTTTTTCGACAAAAAACGACCATGTATAGTAAGGCTTTTTTTTTCGACAAAAAAACGACCATGTATAGTAAGGCTTTTTTTTCGACAAAAAAACGACCATGTATAGTAAGGCTTTTTTTTCCGACAAAAAAACGACCATGTATAGAAAGGCTTTTTTTTCCGACAAAAAAACGACCATGTATAGTAAGGCTTTTTTTTCCGACAAAAAAACGACCAAGTATAGTAAGGCTTTTTTTTTTTCCGACAAAAAAACGACCATGTATAGTAATTTTTTTTTTTTTTTTTTTTTTTTTTTTTTTTAATTCCTAGTCATACTTACAAACTAATTGCTCCTCTTTCCAGTAAACAAACTAACAGCCCTGTGGTCTAGTGGTAGAGGGTCTACACTCTGACACTGAGGTTGTGGGTTCGATCCCGGGCTGAGTCAAACCAAACGACCATGTATAGTAAGGGTTTTTTTTCCCGACATAAAAACGACCATGTATAGTAAGGCTTTTTTTTCCGACAAAAAAAAACGACCATGTATAGTAAGGCTTTTTTTTCCGACAAAAAAAACCGACCATGTATAGTAAGGCTTTTTTTTCCCGACAAAAAAAACGACCATGTATAGTGAGGCTTTTTTTTCCGACAAAAAAAACCGACCATGTATAGTAAGGCTTTTTTTTCCGACAAAAAAAACGACCATGTATAGTAAGGCTTTTTTTTCGACAAAAAAAACGACCATGTATAGTAAGGCTTTTTTTTCCCGACAAAAAAACGACCATGTATAGTAAGGCTTTTTTTTTCCGACAAAAAAACGACCATGTATAGTAAGGCTTTTTTTTCCGACAAAAAAAACGACCATGTATAGTAAGGCTTTTTTTTTTGACAAAAAAACAACCATGTATAGTAAGGCTTTTTTTCCCGACAAAAAAACGACCATGTGTAGTAAGGCTTTTTTTTCCGACAAAAAAATTACCATGTACAGTAAGGCTTTTTTTTCCGACAAAAAAAACGACCATGTATAGTAAGGCTTTTTTTTTTTCGACAAAAAAACGACCATGTATAGTAAGGCTTTTTTTTTCGACAAAAAAACGACCATGTATAGTAAGGCTTTTTTTTCCGACAAAAAAACGACCATGTATAGTAAGGCTTTTTTTTTCCGATAAAAAAACGACCATGTATAGTAAGGCTTTTTTTTCCGACAAAAAAACGACCATGTATAGTAAGGCTTTTTTTTTTTCCGACAAAAAAACGACCATGTATAGTAAGGCTTTTTTTTTTTTTTTTTTTTTTTTTTTTTTTTTTATTTATTTATTTATTTTTTTTAAATTCCTAGTCATACTTACAAACTCATTGCTCCTCTTTCCAGTAAACAAACTAACAGCCCCGTGGTCTATTGGTAGAGGGTCTACACTCTGACACTGAGGTTGTGGGTTCGATCCCAGGCTGAGTCAAACCAAACGACCATGTATAGTAAGGGGTTTTTTTCCGACAAAAAAAAGACCATGTATAGTAAGGCTTTTTTTTCCAACAAAAAAACCGACCATGTATAGTAAGGCTTTTTTTTCCGACAAAAAAAACGACCATGTAGAGTAAGGTTTTTTTTCCGACAAAAAAAACGACCATGTATAGTAAGGCTTTTTTTTCCGAAAAAAAAACGACCATGTATAGTAAGGCTTTTTTTTCCGACAAAAAAAACGACCATGTAGAGTAAGGCTTTTTTTTCCGACAAAAAAAACGACCATGTATATCCATCCATCCATTTTCTTGACCGCTTATTCCTCACAAGGGTCGCGGGGGCTGCTGGCGCCTATCTCAGCTGGCTCTGGGCAGTAGGCAGGGGACACCCTGGACTGGTTGCCAACCAATCGCAGGGCACACAGAGACGAACAACCATCCACACTCACACGCACACCTCGGGACAATTCGGAGCGCCCAATTAACCTGCCATGCATGTTTTTGGAATGTGGGAGGAGACCGGAGTACCCGGAGAAGACCCACGCGGGCACGGGGAGAACATGCAAACTCCACCCAGGAAGGTCCGAGCCTGGACTCGAACCGGAGACCTCAGAACTGGGAAGCGGACGTGCTAACCACTCGACTACCGTGCCGCCCCGACCATGTATAGTAAGGCTTTTTTTTCCGACAAAAAAAACGACCATGTATAGTAAGGCTTTTTTTTCCGACAAAAAAACGACCATGTATAGTAAGGGGTTTTTTTCCGACAAAAAAACGACCATGTATAGTAAGGCTTTTTTTTTTCCGACAAAAAAACGACCATGTATAGTAAGGCTTTTTTTTCCGACAAAAAAAACCGACCATGTATAGTAAGGCTTTTTTTTCCGACAAAAAAAACGACCATGTATAGTAAGGCTTTTTTTTTCGACAAAAAAAACGACCATGTATAGTAAGGCTTTTTTTTCCCGACAAAAAAACGACCATGTATAGTAAGGCTTTTTTTTTCCGACAAAAAAACGACCATGTATAGTAAGGCTTTTTTTTCCGACAAAAAAAACGACCATGTATAGTAAGGCTTTTTTTTTTGACAAAAAAACAACCATGTATAGTAAGGCTTTTTTTTCCGACAAAAAAACGACCATGTATAGTAAGGCTTTTTTTTCCGACAAAAAAACGACCATGTATAGTAAGGCTTTTTTTTCGACAAAAAAACGACGATGTATAGTAAGGCTTTTTTTTTTCGACAAAAAAAAAACGACCATGTATAGTAAGGCTTTTTTTTACGACAAAAAAAACGACCATGTATAGTAAGGCTTTTTTTTCCGACAAAAAAACGACCATGTATAGTAAGGCTTTTTTTTTTCGACAAAAAAACGACCATGTATAGTAAGGCTTTTTTTTCGACAAAAAAACGACCATGTATAGTAAGGCTTTTTTTTTCGACAAAAAACGACCATGTATAGTAAGGCTTTTTTTTTCGACAAAAAAACGACCATGTATAGTAAGGCTTTTTTTTCGACAAAAAAACGACCATGTATAGTAAGGCTTTTTTTTCCGACAAAAAAACGACCATGTATAGAAAGGCTTTTTTTTCCGACAAAAAAACGACCATGTATAGTAAGGCTTTTTTTTCCGACAAAAAAACGACCAAGTATAGTAAGGCTTTTTTTTTTCCGACAAAAAAACGACCATGTATAGTAAGTTTTTTTTTTTTTTTTTTTTTTTTTTTTTTAAAATTCCTAGTCATACTTACAAACTAATTGCTCCTCTTTCCAGTAAACAAACTAACAGCCCTGTGGTCTAGTGGTAGAGGGTCTACACTCTGACACTGAGGTTGTGGGTTCGATCCCGGGCTGAGTCAAACCAAACGACCATGTATAGTAAGGGTTTTTTTTCCCGACATAAAAACGACCATGTATAGTAAGGCTTTTTTTTCCGACAAAAAAAAACGACCATGTATAGTAAGGCTTTTTTTTCCGACAAAAAAACCCGACCATGTATAGTAAGGCTTTTTTTTCCGACAAAAAACGACCATGTATAGTAAGGCTTTTTTTTCCGACAAAAAAACCGACCATGTATAGTAAGGCTTTTTTTTCAGACAAAAAAAACGACCATGTATAGTAAGGCTTTTTTTTTTGACAAAAAAACAACCATGTATAGTAAGGCTTTTTTTTCCGACAAAAAAACGACCATGTATAGTAAGGCTTTTTTTTCCGACAAAAAAACGACCATGTATAGTAAGGCTTTTTTTTCGACAAAAAAACGACGATGTATAGTAAGGCTTTTTTTTTTCGACAAAAAAAAAACGACCATGTATAGTAAGGCTTTTTTTTACGACAAAAAAAACGACCATGTATAGTAAGGCTTTTTTTTCCGACAAAAAAACGACCATGTATAGTAAGGCTTTTTTTTTTCGACAAAAAAACGACCATGTATAGTAAGGCTTTTTTTTCGACAAAAAAACGACCATGTATAGTAAGGCTTTTTTTTTCGACAAAAAACGACCATGTATAGTAAGGCTTTTTTTTTCGACAAAAAAACGACCATGTATAGTAAGGCTTTTTTTTCGACAAAAAAACGACCATGTATAGTAAGGCTTTTTTTTCCGACAAAAAAACGACCATGTATAGAAAGGCTTTTTTTTCCGACAAAAAAACGACCATGTATAGTAAGGCTTTTTTTTCCGACAAAAAAACGACCAAGTATAGTAAGGCTTTTTTTTTTTCCGACCAAAAAACGACCATGTATAGTAAGTTTTTTTATTTATTTATTTTATTTTTTTTTTTTTTTAAATTCCTAGTCATACTTACAAACTAATTGCTCCTCTTTCCAGTAAACAAACTAACAGCCCTGTGGTCTAGTGGTAGAGGGTCTACACTCTGACACTGAGGTTGTGGGTTCGATCCCGGGCTGAGTCAAACCAAACGACCATGTATAGTAAGGGTTTTTTTTCCGACAAAAAAAAACGACCATGTATAGTAAGGCTTTTTTTTCCGACAAAAAAACCCGACCATGTATAGTAAGGCTTTTTTTTCCCGACAAAAAAAACGACCATGTATAGTGAGGCTTTTTTTTCTGACAAAAAAACGACCATGTATAGTAAGGCTTTTTTTTCCGACAAAAAAACCGACCATGTATAGTAAGGCTTTTTTTTTCGACAAAAAACGACCATGTATAGTAAGGCTTTTTTTTTTCGACAAAAAACGACCATGTATAGTAAGGCTTTTTTTTCCGACAAAAAACGACCATGTATAGTAAGGCTTTTTTTTCCGACAAAAAAACCGACCATGTATAGTAAGGCTTTTTTTTCAGACAAAAAAAACGACCATGTATAGTAAGGCTTTTTTTTTTGACAAAAAAACAACCATGTATAGTAAGGCTTTTTTTTCCGACAAAAAAACGACCATGTATAGTAAGGCTTTTTTTTCCGACAAAAAAACGACCATGTATAGTAAGGCTTTTTTTTCGACAAAAAAACGACGATGTATAGTAAGGCTTTTTTTTTTCGACAAAAAAAAAACGACCATGTATAGTAAGGCTTTTTTTTACGACAAAAAAAACGACCATGTATAGTAAGGCTTTTTTTTCCGACAAAAAAACGACCATGTATAGTAAGGCTTTTTTTTTTCGACAAAAAAACGACCATGTATAGTAAGGCTTTTTTTTCGACAAAAAAACGACCATGTATAGTAAGGCTTTTTTTTCCGACAAAAAAACCCGACCATGTATAGTAAGGCTTTTTTTTCCCGACAAAAAAAACGACCATGTATAGTGAGGCTTTTTTTTCTGACAAAAAAACGACCATGTATAGTAAGGCTTTTTTTTCCGACAAAAAAACCGACCATGTATAGTAAGGCTTTTTTTTTCGACAAAAAACGACCATGTATAGTAAGGCTTTTTTTTTTCGACAAAAAACGACCATGTATAGTACGGCTTTTTTTTCCGACAAAAAACGACCATGTATAGTAAGGCTTTTTTTTCCGACAAAAAAACCGACCATGTATAGTAAGGCTTTTTTTTCAGACAAAAAAAACGACCATGTATAGTAAGGCTTTTTTTTTTGACAAAAAAACAACCATGTATAGTAAGGCTTTTTTTTCCGACAAAAAAACGACCATGTATAGTAAGGCTTTTTTTTCCGACAAAAAAACGACCATGTATAGTAAGGCTTTTTTTTCGACAAAAAAACGACGATGTATAGTAAGGCTTTTTTTTCGACAAAAAAAAAACGACCATGTATAGTAAGGCTTTTTTTTACGACAAAAAAAACGACCATGTATAGTAAGGCTTTTTTTTCCGACAAAAAAACGACCATGTATAGTAAGGCTTTTTTTTTCGACAAAAAAACGACCATGTATAGTAAGGCTTTTTTTTCGACAAAAAAACGACCATGTATAGTAAGGCTTTTTTTTTCGACAAAAAACGACCATGTATAGTAAGGCTTTTTTTCCCGACAAAAAAACGACCATGTATAGTAAGGCTTTTTTTTCCGACAAAAAAATGACCATGTATAGTAAGGCTTTTTTTTCGACAAAAAAACGACCATGTATAGTAAGGCTTTTTTTTTTCGACAAAAAACGACCATGTATAGAAAGGCTTTTTTTTCCGACAAAAAAACGACCATGTATAGTAAGGCTTTTTTTTCCGACAAAAAACCGACCATGTATAGTAAGGCTTTTTTTTCCGACAAAAAAACGACCATGTATAGTAAGGCTTTTTTTTCCGACAAAAAAACGACCATGTATAGTAAGGCTTTTTTTTTCGACAAAAAAACGACCATGTATAGTAAGGCTTTTTTTTCGACAAAAAAACGACCATGTATAGTAAGGCTTTTTTTCCCGACAAAAAACGACCATGTATAGTAAGGCTTTTTTTTCCGACAAAAAAACCGACCATGTATAGTAAGGCTTTTTTTTCAGACAAAAAAAACGACCATGTATAGTAAGGCTTTTTTTTTTGACAAAAAAACAACCATGTATAGTAAGGCTTTTTTTTCCGACAAAAAAACGACCATGTATAGTAAGGCTTTTTTTTCCGACAAAAAAACGACCATGTATAGTAAGGCTTTTTTTTCGACAAAAAAACGACGATGTATAGTAAGGCTTTTTTTTTTCGACAAAAAAAAAACGACGATGTATAGTAAGGCTTTTTTTTACGACAAAAAAAACGACCATGTATAGTAAGGCTTTTTTTTCCGACAAAAAAACGACCATGTATAGTAAGGCTTTTTTTTTTCGACAAAAAAACGACCATGTATAGTAAGGCTTTTTTTTCGACAAAAAAACGACCATGTATAGTAAGGCTTTTTTTTCCGACAAAAAAACCCGACCATGTATAGTAAGGCTTTTTTTTCCCGACAAAAAAAACGACCATGTATAGTGAGGCTTTTTTTTCTGACAAAAAAACGACCATGTATAGTAAGGCTTTTTTTTCCGACAAAAAAACCGACCATGTATAGTAAGGCTTTTTTTTTCGACAAAAAACGACCATGTATAGTAAGGCTTTTTTTTTTCGACAAAAAACGACCATGTATAGTAAGGCTTTTTTTTCCGACAAAAAACGACCATGTATAGTAAGGCTTTTTTTTCCGACAAAAAAAACGACCATGTATAGTAAGGCTTTTTTTTCAGACAAAAAAAACGACCATGTATAGTAAGGCTTTTTTTTTTGACAAAAAAACAACCATGTATAGTAAGGCTTTTTTTTCCGACAAAAAAACGACCATGTATAGTAAGGCTTTTTTTTCCGACAAAAAAACGACCATGTATAGTAAGGCTTTTTTTTCGACAAAAAAACGACGATGTATAGTAAGGCTTTTTTTTTTCGACAAAAAAAAAACGACCATGTATAGTAAGGCTTTTTTTTACGACAAAAAAAACGACCATGTATAGTAAGGCTTTTTTTTCCGACAAAAAAACGACCATGTATAGTAAGGCTTTTTTTTTTCGACAAAAAAACGACCATGTATAGTAAGGCTTTTTTTTCGACAAAAAAACGACCATGTATAGTAAGGCTTTTTTTTTCGACAAAAAACGACCATGTATAGTAAGGCTTTTTTTTTCGACAAAAAAACGACCATGTATAGTAAGGCTTTTTTTTCGACAAAAAAACGACCATGTATAGTAAGGCTTTTTTTTCCGACAAAAAAACGACCATGTATAGAAAGGCTTTTTTTTCCGACAAAAAAACGACCATGTATAGTAAGGCTTTTTTTTCCGACAAAAAAACGACCAAGTATAGTAAGGCTTTTTTTTTTTCCGACAAAAAAACGACCATGTATAGTAATTTTTTTTTTTTTTTTTTTTTTTTTTTTTTTAATTCCTAGTCATACTTACAAACTAATTGCTCCTCTTTCCAGTAAACAAACTAACAGCCCTGTGGTCTAGTGGTAGAGGGTCTACACTCTGACACTGAGGTTGTGGGTTCGATCCCGGGCTGAGTCAAACCAAACGACCATGTATAGTAAGGGTTTTTTTTCCCGACATAAAAACGACCATGTATAGTAAGGCTTTTTTTTCCGACAAAAAAAAACGACCATGTATAGTAAGGCTTTTTTTTCCGACAAAAAAAACCGACCATGTATAGTAAGGCTTTTTTTTCCCGACAAAAAAAACGACCATGTATAGTGAGGCTTTTTTTTCTGACAAAAAAACGACCATGTATAGTAAGGCTTTTTTTTCCGACAAAAAAAACGACCATGTATAGTAAGGCTTTTTTTTTCGACAAAAAACGACCATGTATAGTAAGGCTTTTTTTTTTTCGACAAAAAACGACCATGTATAGTAAGGCTTTTTTTTCCGACAAAAAACGACCATGTATAGTAAGGCTTTTTTTTTTCGACAAAAAACGACCATGTATAGTAAGGCTTTTTTTTCCGACAAAAAAAACTACCATGTATAGTAAGGCTTTTTTTTCCGACAAAAAAACGACCATGTATAGTAAGGCTTTTTTTTCCGACAAAAAAACCGACCATGTATAGTAAGGCTTTTTTTTCGGACAAAAAAATGACCATGTATAGTAAGGCTTTTTTTTTGGACAAAAAAACGACCATGTATAGTAAGGCTTTTTTTTCCGACAAAAAAACGACCATGTATAGTAAGGCTTTTTTTTCCGACAAAAAAACGACCATGTATAGTAAGGCTTTTTTTTCCGACAAAAAAACGACCATGTATAGTAAGGCTTTTTTTTCCGACAAAAAAACGACCATGTATAGTAAGGCTTTTTTTTCGACAAATAAACGACCATGTATAGTAAGGCTTTTTTTTTTCGACAAAAAAAAAACGACCATGTATAGTAAGGCTTTTTTTTACGACAAAAAAAATGACCATGTATAGTAAGGCTTTTTTTTTCCGACAAAAAAACGACCATGTATCGTAAGGCTTTTTTTTCCGACAAAAAAACGACCATGTATAGTAAGGCTTTTTTTTTCGACAAAAAAACGACCATGTATAGTAAGGCTTTTTTTTCGACAAAAAAACGACCATGTATAGTAAGGCTTTTTTTCCCGACAAAAAAACGACCATGTATAGTAAGGCTTTTTTTTCCGACAAAAAAATGACCATGTACAGTAAGGCTTTTTTTTCCGACAAAAAAAACGACCATGTATAGTAAGGCTTTTTTTTTCGACAAAAAACGACCATGTATAGTAAGGCTTTTTTTTTTCGACAAAAAAACGACCATGTATAGTAAGGCTTTTTTTTTTCGACAAAAAAACGACCATGTATAGTAAGGCTTTTTTTCCCGACAAAAAAACGACCATGTATAGTAAGGCTTTTTTTTCCGACAAAAAAATGACCATGTACAGTAAGGCTTTTTTTTTTCGACAAAAAACGACCATGTATAGTAAGGCTTTTTTTTTCGACAAAAAAACGACCATGTATAGTAAGGCTTTTTTTTTCGACAAAAAAACGACCATGTATAGTAAGGCTTTTTTTCCCGACAAAAAAACGACCATGTATAGTAAGGCTTTTTTTTCCGACAAAAAAATGACCATGTACAGTAAGGCTTTTTTTTCCGACAAAAAAAACGACCATGTATAGTAAGGCTTTTTTTTTCGACAAAAAACGACCATGTATAGTAAGGCTTTTTTTTTCGACAAAAAAACGACCATGTATAGTAAGGCTTTTTTTTTCGACAAAAAAACGACCATGTATAGTAAGGCTTTTTTTTCCGACAAAAAAACGACCATGTATAGTAAGGCTTTTTTTTCCGACAAAAAAACGACCATGTATAGTAAGGCTTTTTTTTTCGACAAAAAAACGACCATGTATAGTAAGGCTTTTTTTTCGACAAAAAAACGACCATGTATAGTAAGGCTTTTTTTCCCGACAAAAAAACGACCATGTATAGTAAGGCTTTTTTTTCCGACAAAAAAATGACCATGTACAGTAAGGCTTTTTTTTCCGACAAAAAAAACGACCATGTATAGTAAGGCTTTTTTTTTTCGACAAAAAACGACCATGTATAGTAAGGCTTTTTTTTTCGACAAAAAAACGACCATGTATAGTAAGGCTTTTTTTTTCGACAAAAAACCGACCATGTATAGTAAGGCTTTTTTTTCCCGACAAAAAAAACGACCATGTATAGTGAGGCTTTTTTTTCTGACAAAAAAACGACCATGTATAGTAAGGCTTTTTTTTCCGACAAAAAAACCGACCATGTATAGTAAGGCTTTTTTTTTCGACAAAAAACGACCATGTATAGTAAGGCTTTTTTTTTTCGACAAAAAACGACCATGTATAGTAAGGCTTTTTTTTCCGACAAAAAACGACCATGTATAGTAAGGCTTTTTTTTTCGACAAAAAACGACCATGTATAGTAAGGCTTTTTTTTCCGACAAAAAAAACTACCATGTATAGTAAGGCTTTTTTTTCCGACAAAAAAACGACCATGTATAGTAAGGCTTTTTTTTCCGACAAAAAAACGACCATGTATAGTAAGGCTTTTTTTTCCGACAAAAAAACCGACCATGTATAGTAAGGCTTTTTTTTCAGACAAAAAAACGACCATGTATAGTAAGGCTTTTTTTTCCGACAAAAAAATTCCGACAAAAAAACGACCATGTATAGTAAGGCTTTTTTTTTCCGACAAAAAAACGACCATGTATAAGTAAGGCTTTTTTTTTCCGACAAAAAAACGACCCATGTTCATAGTAAGGCTTTTTTTTCCGACAAAAAAACGACCATGTATAGTAAGGCTTATTTTTCCGACAAAAAAACGACCATGTATAGTAAAGGCTTTTTTTTCGACAAAAAAACGACCATGTATAGTAAGGCTTTTTTTTTTCCGACAAAAAAAAAACGACCATGTATAGTAAGGCTTTTTTTTACGACAAAAAAAAAGACCATGTATAGTAAGGCTTTTTTTTCCAGACAAAAAAAACGACCCATGTATAGTAAGGCTTTTTTTTTCCGACAAAAAAACGACCATGTATAGTAAGGCTTTTTTTTTTCGACAAAAAAACGACCATGTATAGTAAGGCTTTTTTTTTTCGACAAAAAAACGACCATGTATAGTAAGGCTTTTTTTTCCCGACAAAAAAACGACCATGTATAGTAAGGCTTTTTTTTTCCGACAAAAAAACGACCATGTATAGTAAGGCTTTTTTTTTTCGACAAAAAAACGACCATGTATAGTAAGGCTTTTTTTTTTCGACAAAAAAACGACCATGTATAGTAAGGCTTTTTTTTTCGACAAAAAAACGACCATGTTAGTAAGGCTTTTTTTTCCCGAAAAAAAAACGACCATGTATAGTAAGGCTTTTTTTTCCGACAAAAAAATGACCATGTACAGTAAGGCTTTTTTTTTCCGACAAAAAAAACGACCATGTATAGTAAGGCTTTTTTTTTTCGACAAAAAACGACCATGTATAGTAAGGCTTTTTTTTTCGACAAAAAAACGACATGTATAGTAAGGCTTTTTTTTTCGACAAAAAAACGACCATGTATAGTAAGGCTTTTTTTTTCGACAAAAAAAAACGACCATGTATAGTAAGGCTTTTTTTCCGACAAAAAAACGACCATGTATAGTAAGGCTTTTTTTTCGACAAAAAAACGACCATGTATTAGTAAGGCTTTTTTTTTTCGACAAAAAAACGACCATGTATAGTAAGGCTTTTTTTTCCGACAAAAAAACGACCATGTTAAAGTAAGGCTTTTTTTTTCCGACAAAAAAAACGACCATGTATAGTAAGGCTTTTTTTTTTCGACAAAAAAACGACCATGTATAGTAAGGCTTTTTTTTTCGACAAAAAAACGACCATGTATAGTAAGGCTTTTTTTTTCGACAAAAAAACGACCATGTATAGTAAGGCTTTTTTTTCCCGACAAAAAAACGACCATGTATAGTAAGGCTTTTTTTTCCGACAAAAAAATGACCATGTACAGTAAGGCTTTTTTTTTCCGACAAAAAAAACGAGCATGTATAGTAAGGCTTTTTTTTTCGACAAAAATCGACCATGTATAGTAAGGCTTTTTTTTTCGACAAAAAAACGACCATGTATAGTAAGGCTTTTTTTTTCGACAAAAAAACGACCATGTATAGTAAGGCTTTTTTTTCCGACAAAAAAACGACCATGTATAGTAAGGCTTTTTTTTCCGACAAAAAAACGACCATGTATAGTAAGGCTTTTTTTTTCGACAAAAAAACGACCATGTATAGTAAGGCTTTTTTTTCCGACAAAAAAATGACCATGTACAGTAAGGCTTTTTTTTCCGACAAAAAAAACGACCATGTATAGTAAGGCTTTTTTTTTCGACAAAAAACGACCATGTATAGTAAGGCTTTTTTTTTCGACAAAAAAACGACCATGTATAGTAAGGCTTTTTTTTTCGACAAAAAAACGACCATGTATAGTAAGGCTTTTTTTCCCGACAAAAAAACGACCATGTATAGTAAGGCTTTTTTTTCCGACAAAAAAATGACCATGTACAGTAAGGCTTTTTTTTCCGACAAAAAAAACGAGCATGTATAGTAAGGCTTTTTTTTTCGACAAAAATCGACCATGTATAGTAAGGCTTTTTTTTTCGACAAAAAAACGACCATGTATAGTAAGGCTTTTTTTTTTTCGACAAAAAAACGACCATGTATAGTAAGGCTTTTTTTTCCGACAAAAAAACGACCATGTATAGTAAGGCTTTTTTTTCCGACAAAAAAACGACCATGTATAGTAAGGCTTTTTTTTTTTTCCGACAAAAAAACGACCATGTATAGTAAGGCTTTTTTTTTTTTTTTTTTTTTTTTTTTTTTAAATCCTAGTCATACTTACAAACTCATTGCTCCTCTTTCCAGTAAACAAACTAACAGCCCCGTGTTCTAGTGGTAGAGGGTCTACTCTCTGACACTGAGGTTGTGGGTTCGATCCCAGGCTGAGTCAAACCAAACGACCATGTATAGTAAGGGTTTTTTTTCCGACAAAAAAAAGACCATGTATAGTAAGGCTTTTTTTTCCGACAAAAAAAACGACCATGTATAGTAAGGCTTTTTTTTCCGACAAAAAAAACGACCATGTATAGTAAGGCTTTTTTTCCGACAAAAAAAACGACCATGTATAGTAAGGCTTTTTTTTTTTCCGACAAAAAAAACGACCATGTATAGTAAGGCTTTTTTTTCCGACAAAAAAACGACCATGTATAGTAAGGCTTTTTTTTTCCGACAAAAAAACGACCATGTATAGTAAGGCTTTTTTTTCGACAAAAAACGACCATGTATAGTAAGGCTTTTTTTTTCGACAAAAAAACGACCATGTATAGTAAGGCTTTTTTTTTCCGACAAAAAAACGACCATGTATAGTAAGGCTTTTTTTTTCGACAAAAAAACGACCATGTATAGTAAGGCTTTTTTTTTCCGACAAAAAAACGACCATGTATAGTAAGGCTTTTTTTTCCGACAAAAAAACGACCATGTATAGTAAGGCTTTTTTTTTTTCCGACAAAAAAACGACCATGTATAGTAAGGCTTTTTTTTCCGACAAAAAAACGACCATGTATAGTAAGGCTTTTTTTTCCGACAAAAAAACGACCATGTATAGTAAGGCTTTTTTTTCGACAAATAAACGACCATGTATAGTAAGGCTTTTTTTTTTCGACAAAAAAAAAACGACCATGTATTGTAAGGCTTTTTTTTACGACAAAAAAAATGACCATGTATAGTAAGGCTTTTTTTTCCGACAAAAAAACGACCATGTATCGTAAGGCTTTTTTTTCCGACAAAAAAACGACCATGTATAGTAAGGCTTTTTTTTTCGACAAAAAAACGACCATGTATAGTAAGGCTTTTTTTTCGACAAAAAAACGACCATGTATAGTAAGGCTTTTTTTCCCGACAAAAAAACGACCATGTATAGTAAGGCTTTTTTTTCCGACAAAAAAATGACCATGTACAGTAAGGCTTTTTTTTCCGACAAAAAAAACGACCATGTATAGTAAGGCTTTTTTTTTCGACAAAAAACGACCATGTATAGTAAGGCTTTTTTTTTTCGACAAAAAAACGACCATGTATAGTAAGGCTTTTTTTTTCGACAAAAAAACGACCATGTATAGTAAGGCTTTTTTTCCCGACAAAAAAACGACCATGTATAGTAAGGCTTTTTTTTTCGACAAAAAAATGACCATGTACAGTAAGGCTTTTTTTTTTCGACAAAAAACGACCATGTATAGTAATGCTTTTTTTTTCGACAAAAAAATGACCATGTATAGTAAGGCTTTTTTTTCCGACAAAAAAATGACCATGTACAGTAAGGCTTTTTTTTCCGACAAAAAAAACGACCATGTATAGTAAGGCTTTTTTTTTCGACAAAAAACGACCATGTATAGTAAGGCTTTTTTTTTTCGACAAAAAAACGACCATGTATAGTAAGGCTTTTTTTTTTCGACAAAAAAATGACCATGTATAGTAAGGCTTTTTTTCCCGACAAAAAAACGACCATGTATAGTAAGGCTTTTTTTTCCGACAAAAAAATGACCATGTACAGTAAGGCTTTTTTTTTCGACAAAAAACGACCATGTATAGTAATGCTTTTTTTTTCGACAAAAAAAAGACCATGTATAGTAAGGCTTTTTTTTTCGACAAAAAAACGACCATGTATAGTAAGGCTTTTTTTCCCGAAAAAAAAACGACCATGTATAGTAAGGCTTTTTTTTCCGACAAAAAAATGACCATGTACAGTAAGGCTTTTTTTTCCGACAAAAAAAACGACCATGTATAGTAAGGCTTTTTTTTTTCGACAAAAAACGACCATGTATAGTAAGGCTTTTTTTTTTCGACAAAAAAACGACCATGTATAGTAAGGCTTTTTTTTTCGACAAAAAAACGACCATGTATAGTAAGGCTTTTTTTTCCGACAAAAAAACGACCATGTATAGTAAGGCTTTTTTTTCCGACAAAAAAACGACCATGTATAGTAAGGCTTTTTTTTTCGACAAAAAAACGACCATGTATAGTAAGGCTTTTTTTTCGACAAAAAAACGACCATGTATAGTAAGGCTTTTTTTCCCGGCAAAAAAACGACCATGTATAGTAAGGCTTTTTTTTCCGACAAAAAAATGACCATGTACAGTAAGGCTTTTTTTTCCGACAAAAAAATGACCATGTACAGTAAGGCTTTTTTTTCCGACAAAAAAAACGACCATGTATAGTAAGGCTTTTTTTTTCGACAAAAAACGACCATGTATAGTAAGGCTTTTTTTTTCGACAAAAAAACGACCATGTATAGTAAGGCTTTTTTTTTCGACAAAAAAACGACCATGTATAGTAAGGCTTTTTTTCCCGACAAAAAAACGACCATGTATAGTAAGGCTTTTTTTTCCGACAAAAAAATGACCATGTACAGTAAGGCTTTTTTTTCCGACAAAAAAAACGAGCATGTATAGTAAGGCTTTTTTTTTCGACAAAAATCGACCATGTATAGTAAGGCTTTTTTTCCCGACAAAAAAACGACCATGTATAGTAAGGCTTTTTTTTCCGACAAAAAAACGACCATGTATAGTAAGGCTTTTTTTTTCCGACAAAAAAAACGACCATGTATAGTAAGGCTTTTTTTTCCGACAAAAAAACGACCATGTATAGTAAGGCTTTTTTTTTCGACAAAAAACGACCATGTATAGTAAGGCTTTTTTTTTTCGACAAAAAAACGACCATGTATAGTAAGGCTTTTTTTTTTCGACAAAAAAATGACCATGTATAGTAAGGCTTTTTTTCCCGACAAAAAAACGACCATGTATAGTAAGGCCTTTTTTTCCGACAAAAAAATGACCATGTACAGTAAGGCTTTTTTTTTCGACAAAAAACGACCATGTATAGTAATGCTTTTTTTTTCGACAAAAAAACGACCATGTATAGTAAGGCTTTTTTTTTCGACAAAAAAACGACCATGTATAGTAAGGCTTTTTTTCCCGAAAAAAAAACGACCATGTATAGTAAGGCTTTTTTTTCCGACAAAAAAATGACCATGTACAGTAAGGCTTTTTTTTCCGACAAAAAAAACGACCATGTATAGTAAGGCTTTTTTTTTTCGACAAAAAACGACCATGTATAGTAAGGCTTTTTTTTTTCGACAAAAAAACAACCATGTATAGTAAGGCTTTTTTTTTCGACAAAAAAACGACCATGTATAGTAAGGCTTTTTTTTCCGACAAAAAAACGACCATGTATAGTAAGGCTTTTTTTTCCGACAAAAAAACGACCATGTATAGTAAGGCTTTTTTTTTTCGACAAAAAAACGACCATGTATAGTAAGGCTTTTTTTTCGACAAAAAAACGACCATGTATAGTAAGGCTTTTTTTCCCGGCAAAAAAACGACCATGTATAGTAAGGCTTTTTTTTCCGACAAAAAAACGACCATGTACAGTAAGGCTTTTTTTTCCGACAAAAAAATGACCATGTACAGTAAGGCTTTTTTTTCCGACAAAAAAAACGACCATGTATAGTAAGGCTTTTTTTTTCGACAAAAAACGACCATGTATAGTAAGGCTTTTTTTTTCGACAAAAAAACGACCATGTATAGTAAGGCTTTTTTTTTCGACAAAAAAACGACCATGTATAGTAAGGCTTTTTTTCCCGACAAAAAAACGACCATGTATAGTAAGGCTTTTTTTTCCGACAAAAAAATGACCATGTACAGTAAGGCTTTTTTTTCCGACAAAAAAAACGAGCATGTATAGTAAGGCTTTTTTTTTCGACAAAAATCGACCATGTATAGTAAGGCTTTTTTTCCCGACAAAAAAACGACCATGTATAGTAATGCTTTTTTTTTCGACAAAAAAATGACCATGTATAGTAAGGCTTTTTTTTCCGACAAAAAAATGACCATGTACAGTAAGGCTTTTTTTTCCGACAAAAAAAACGACCATGTATAGTAAGGCTTTTTTTTTCGACAAAAAACGACCATGTATAGTAAGGCTTTTTTTTTTCGACAAAAAAACGACCATGTATAGTAAGGCTTTTTTTTTTCGACAAAAAAATGACCATGTATAGTAAGGCTTTTTTTCCCGACAAAAAAACGACCATGTATAGTAAGGCTTTTTTTTCCGACAAAAAAATGACCATGTACAGTAAGGCTTTTTTTTTCGACAAAAAACGACCATGTATAGTAATGCTTTTTTTTTCGACAAAAAAACGACCATGTATAGTAAGGCTTTTTTTTTCGACAAAAAAACGACCATGTATAGTAAGGCTTTTTTTCCCGAAAAAAAAACGACCATGTATAGTAAGGCTTTTTTTTCCGACAAAAAAATGACCATGTACAGTAAGGCTTTTTTTTCCGACAAAAAAAACGACCATGTATAGTAAGGCTTTTTTTTTTCGACAAAAAACGACCATGTATAGTAAGGCTTTTTTTTTTCGACAAAAAAACGACCATGTATAGTAAGGCTTTTTTTTTCGACAAAAAAACGACCATGTATAGTAAGGCTTTTTTTTCCGACAAAAAAACGACCATGTATAGTAAGGCTTTTTTTTCCGACAAAAAAACGACCATGTATAGTAAGGCTTTTTTTTTCGACAAAAAAACGACCATGTATAGTAAGGCTTTTTTTTCGACAAAAAAACGACCATGTATAGTAAGGCTTTTTTTCCCGGCAAAAAAACGACCATGTATAGTAAGGCTTTTTTTTCCGACAAAAAAATGACCATGTACAGTAAGGCTTTTTTTTCCGACAAAAAATTGACCATGTACAGTAAGGCTTTTTTTTCCGACAAAAAAAACGACCATGTATAGTAAGGCTTTTTTTTTCGACAAAAAACGACCATGTATAGTAAGGCTTTTTTTTTCGACAAAAAAACGACCATGTATAGTAAGGCTTTTTTTTTCGACAAAAAAACGACCATGTATAGTAAGGCTTTTTTTCCCGACAAAAAAACGACCATGTATAGTAAGGCTTTTTTTTCCGACAAAAAAATGACCATGTACAGTAAGGCTTTTTTTTCCGACAAAAAAAACGAGCATGTATAGTAAGGCTTTTTTTTTCGACAAAAATCGACCATGTATAGTAAGGCTTTTTTTCCCGACAAAAAAACGACCATGTATAGTAAGGCTTTTTTTTTCCGACAAAAAAAACGACCATGTATAGTAAGGCTTTTTTTTCCGACAAAAAAACGACCATGTATAGTAAGGCTTTTTTTTTTCGACAAAAAAACGACCATGTATAGTAAGGCTTTTTTTTCCGACAAAAAAATGACCATGTACAGTAAGGCTTTTTTTTCCGACAAAAAAAACGACCATGTATAGTAAGGCTTTTTTTTTCGACAAAAAACGACCATGTATAGTAAGGCTTTTTTTTTTCGACAAAAAAACGACCATGTATAGTAAGGCTTTTTTTTTTCGACAAAAAAATGACCATGTATAGTAAGGCTTTTTTTCCCGACAAAAAAACGACCATGTATAGTAAGGCTTTTTTTTCCGACAAAAAAATGACCATGTACAGTAAGGCTTTTTTTTTCGACAAAAAACGACCATGTATAGTAATGCTTTTTTTTTCGACAAAAAAACGACCATGTATAGTAAGGCTTTTTTTTTCGACAAAAAACGACCATGTATAGTAAGGCTTTTTTTCCCGAAAAAAAAACGACCATGTATAGTAAGGCTTTTTTTTCCGACAAAAAAATGACCATGTACAGTAAGGCTTTTTTTTCCGACAAAAAAAACGACCATGTATAGTAAGGCTTTTTTTTTCGACAAAAAACGACCATGTATAGTAAGGCTTTTTTTTTTCGACAAAAAAACGACCATGTATAGTAAGGCTTTTTTTTTCGACAAAAAAACGACCATGTATAGTAAGGCTTTTTTTTCCGACAAAAAAAAGACCATGTATAGTAAGGCTTTTTTTTCCGACAAAAAAAACGACCATGTATAGTAAGGCTTTTTTTTCCGACAAAAAAAACGACCATGTATAGTAAGGCTTTTTTTCCGACAAAAAAAACGACCATGTATAGTAAGGCTTTTTTTTTTTCCGACAAAAAAAACGACCATGTATAGTAAGGCTTTTTTTTCCGACAAAAAAACGACCATGTATAGTAAGGCTTTTTTTTTCCGACAAAAAAACGACCATGTATAGTAAGGCTTTTTTTTCGAAAAAAAACGACCATGTATAGTAAGGCTTTTTTTTTTCGACAAAAAAACGACCATGTATAGTAAGGCTTTTTTTTTCCGACAAAAAAACGACCATGTATAGTAAGGCTTTTTTTTCCGACAAAAAAACGACCATGTATAGTAAGGCTTTTTTTTTTTCCGACAAAAAAACAACCATGTATAGTAAGGCTTTTTTTTTTTTTTTTTTTTTTTTTTTTTTTTTTTAAAATTCCTAGTCATACTTACAAACTCATTGCTCCTCTTTCCAGTAAACAAACAAACAGCCCCGTGGTCTAGTGGTAGAGGGTCTACACTCTGACACTGAGGTTGTGGGTTCGATCCCAGGCTGAGTCAAACCAAACTACCATGTATAGTAAGTGTTTTTTTTTCGACAAAAAAAATGACCATGTATAGTAAGGCTTTTTTTTTTCGACAAAAAAACGACCATGTATAGTAAGGCTTTTTTTTCCGACAAAAAAAACGACCATGTATAGTAAGGCTTTTTTTTTCGACAAAAAAACGACCATGTATAGTAAGGCTTTTTTTTTCCGACAAAAAAACGACCATGTATAGTAAGGCTTTTTTTTTTTTTTTTTTTTTTTTTTTTTTAAATCCTAGTCATACTTACAAACTCATTGCTCCTCTTTCCAGTAAACAAACAAACAGCCCCGTGGTCTAGTGGTAGAGGGTCTACACTCTGACACTGAGGTTGTGGGTTCGATCCCAGGCTGAGTCAAACCAAACTACCATGTATAGTAAGGGTTTTTTTTTTGACAAAAAAAATGACCATGTATAGTAAGGCTTTTTTTTCCGACAAAAAAAACGACCATGTATAGTAAGGCTTTTTTTTCCGACAAAAAAAACGACCATGTATAGTAAGGCTTTTTTTTCCGACAAAAAAAACGACCATGTATAGTAAGGCTTTTTTTTCCGACAAAAAAAACGACCATGTATAGTAAGGCTTTTTTTTCAGACAAAAAAACGACCATGTATAGTAAGGCTTTTTTTTCCGACAAAAAAACGACCATGTATAGTAAGGCTTTTTTTTTTTCCGACAAAAAAACGACCATGTATAGTAAGGCTTTTTTTTTTTTTTTTTTTTTTTTTTTTTTTTTTTTTTTTTTTTTAAATTCCTAGTCATACTTACAAACTCATTGCTCCTCTTTCCAGTAAACAAACAAACGGCCCCGTGGTCTAGTGGTAGAGGGTCTACACTCTGACACTGAGGTTGTGGTTTCGATCCCAGGCTGAGTCAAACCAAACGACCATGTATAGTAAGGCTTTTTTTTTTTTCCGACAAAAAAACGACCATGTATAGTAAGGCTTTTTTTTTTTTTTTTTTTTTTTTTTTTAATCCTAGTCATACTTACAAACTCATTGCTCCTCTTTCCAGTAAACAAACTAACAGCCCCGTGTTCTAGTGGTAGAGGGTCTACTCTCTGACACTGAGGTTGTGGGTTCGATCCCAGGCTGAGTCAAACCAAACGACCATGTATAGTAAGGGTTTTTTTTCCGACAAAAAAAAGACCATGTATAGTAAGGCTTTTTTTTCCGACAAAAAAAACGACCATGTATAGTAAGGCTTTTTTTTCCGACAAAAAAAACGACCATGTATAGTAAGGCTTTTTTTCCGACAAAAAAAACGACCATGTATAGTAAGGCTTTTTTTTTTTCCGACAAAAAAAACGACCATGTATAGTAAGGCTTTTTTTTCCGACAAAAAAACGACCATGTATAGTAAGGCTTTTTTTTTCCGACAAAAAAACGACCATGTATAGTAAGGCTTTTTTTTCGACAAAAAACGACCATGTATAGTAAGGCTTTTTTTTTTCGACAAAAAAACGACCATGTATAGTAAGGCTTTTTTTTTCCGACAAAAAAACGACCATGTATAGTAAGGCTTTTTTTTCCGACAAAAAAACGACCATGTATAGTAAGGCTTTTTTTTTTTCCGACAAAAAAACAACCATGTATAGTAAGGCTTTTTTTTTTTTTTTTTTTTTTTTTTTTTTTTTTTTTAAAAATTCCTAGTCATACTTACAAACTCATTGCTCCTCTTTCCAGTAAACAAACAAACAGCCCCGTGGTCTAGTGGTAGAGGGTCTACACTCTGACACTGAGGTTGTGGGTTCGATCCCAGGCTGAGTCAAACCAAACTACCATGTATAGTAAGTGTTTTTTTTTCGACAAAAAAAATGACCATGTATAGTAAGGCTTTTTTTTTTCGACAAAAAAACGACCATGTATAGTAAGGCTTTTTTTTCCGACAAAAAAAACGACCATGTATAGTAAGGCTTTTTTTTTCGACAAAAAAACGACCATGTATAGTAAGGCTTTTTTTTTCCGACAAAAAAACGACCATGTATAGTAAGGCTTTTTTTTTTCCGACAAAAAAACAACCATGTATAGTAAGGCTTTTTTTTTTTTTTTTTTTTTAATTCCTAGTCATACTTACAAACTCATTGCTCCTCTTTCCAGTAAACAAACAAACAGCCCCGTGGTCTAGTGGTAGAGGGTCTACACTCTGACACTGAGGTTGTGGGTTCGATCCCAGGCTGAGTCAAACCAAACTACCATGTATAGTAAGGGTTTTTTTTTTGACAAAAAAAATGACCATGTATAGTAAGGCTTTTTTTTCCGACAAAAAAAACGACCATGTATAGTAAGGCTTTTTTTTCCGACAAAAAAAACGACCATGTATAGTAAGGCTTTTTTTTCCCGACAAAAAAAACGACCATGTATAGTAAGGCTTTTTTTTCCGACAAAAAAAACGACCATGTATAGTAAGGCTTTTTTTTCAGACAAAAAAACGACCATGTATACTATACATGGTCGTTTTTTTGTCTGAAAAAAAAGCCTTACTATACATTGTATAGTAAGGCTTTTTTTTCCGACAAAAAAACGACCATGTATAGTAAGGCTTTTTTTTTTTCCGACAAAAAAACGACCATGTATAGTAAGGCTTTTTTTTTTTTTTTTTTTTTTTTTTTTTTTTTTTTTTTTTTTAAAATTCCTAGTCATACTTACAAACTCATTGCTCCTCTTTCCAGTAAACAAACAAACGGCCCCGTGGTCTAGTGGTAGAGGGTCTACACTCTGACACTGAGGTTGTGGTTTCGATCCCAGGCTGAGTCAAACCAAACTACCATGTATAGTAAGGCTTTTTTTTCCGACAAAAAAAACGAGCATGTATAGTAAGGCTTTTTTTTTCGACAAAAATCGACCATGTATAGTAAGGCTTTTTTTTTCGACAAAAAAACGACCATGTATAGTAAGGCTTTTTTTCCCGACAAAAAAACGACCATGTATAGTAAGGCTTTTTTTTCCGACAAAAAAATGACCATGTACAGTAAGGCTTTTTTTTCCGACAAAAAAAACGACCATGTATAGTAAGGCTTTTTTTTTCGACAAAAATCGACCATGTATAGTAAGGCTTTTTTTTTCGACAAAAAAACGACCATGTATAGTAAGGCTTTTTTTTTTCGACAAAAAAACGACCATGTATAGTAAGGCTTTTTTTTCCGACAAAAAAACGACCATGTATAGTAAGGCTTTTTTTCCCGACAAAAAAACGACCATGTATAGTAAGGCTTTTTTTTCCGACAAAAAAATGACCATGTACAGTAAGGCTTTTTTTTCCGACAAAAAAAACGACCATGTATAGTAAGGCTTTTTTTTTTGACAAAAATCGACCATGTATAGTAAGGCTTTTTTTTTCGACAAAAAAACGACCATGTATAGTAAGGCTTTTTTTTTTCAACAAAAAAACGACCATGTATAGTAAGGCTTTTTTTCCGACAAAAAAACGACCATGTATAGTAAGGCTTTTTTTTCCGACAAAAAAACGACCATGTATAGTAAGGCTTTTTTTTTTTCCGACAAAAAAACGACCATGTATAGTTAGGCTTTTTTTTCCGACAAAAAAACGACCATGCATAGTAAGGCTTTTTTTTCCCACAAAAAAACGACCATGTATAGTAAGGCTTTTTTTTTTTCCGACAAAAAAACGACCATGTATAGTAAGGCTTTTTTTTCAACAAAAAAACGACCATGTATAGTAAGGCTTTTTTTTTTCGACAAAAAAAAAACGACCATGTATAGTAAGGCTTTTTTTTACGACAAAAAAAACGACCATGTATAATAAGGCTTTTTTTTCCGACAAAAAACGACCATGTATCGTAAGGCTTTTTTTTCCGACAAAAAAACGACCATGTATAGTAAGGCTTTTTTTTTCGACAAAAAAACGACCATGTATAGTAAGGCTTTTTTTTCGACAAAAAAACGACCATGTATAGTAAGGCTTTTTTTCCCGACAAAAAAACGACCATGTATAGTAAGGCTTTTTTTTCCGACAAAAAAATGACCATGTACAGTAAGGCTTTTTTTTCCGACAAAAAAAACGACCATGTATAGTAAGGCTTTTTTTCCCGACAAAAAAACGACCATGTATAGTAAGGCTTTTTTTTCCGACAAAAAAATGACCATGTACAGTAAGGCTTTTTTTTTCGACAAAAAACGACCATGTATAGTAAGGCTTTTTTTTCCGACAAAAAAAACGACCATGTATAGTAAGGCTTTTTTTTTCAGACAAAAAAAACGACCATGTATAGTAAGGCTTTTTTTTCAGACAAAAAAACGACCATGTATAGTAAGGCTTTTTTTTCCGACAAAAAAACGACCATGTATAGTAAGGCTTTTTTTTCCGACAAAAAAAACGACCATGTATAGTAAGGCTTTTTTTTCAGACAAAAAAACGACCATGTATAGTAAGGCTTTTTTTTCCGACAAAAAAACGACCATGTATAGTAAGGCTTTTTTTTTTTCCGACAAAAAAACGACCATGTATAGTAAGGCTTTTTTTTTCCGACAAAAAAAACAACCATGTATAGTAAGGCTTTTTTTTCCGACAAAAAAACGACCATGTATAGTAAGGCTTTTTTTTCCGACAAAAAAACGACCATGTATAGTAAGGCTTTTTTTCCCGACAAAAAAACGACCATGTATAGTAAGGCTTTTTTTCCCGACAAAAAAACGACCATGTATAGTAAGGCTTTTTTTTCCGACAAAAAAACGACCATGTATAGTAAGGCTTTTTTTTTTTCTGACAAAAAAACGACCATGTACAGTAAGGCTTTTTTTTTTTTTTTTTTTTTTTTTTTTTTTTTTTAAATTCCTAGTCATACTTTCAAACTCATTGCTCCTCTTTCCAGTAAACAAAAAAACAGCCCCGTGGTCTAGTGGTAGAGGGTCTACACTCTGACACTGAGGTTGTGGGTTCGATCCCAGGCTGAGTCAAACCAAACTACCATGTATAGTAAGGGGTTTTCTTTCGACAAAAAAAACGACCATGTATAGTAAGGCTTTTTTTCCCGACAAAAAAACGACCATGTATAGTAAGGCTTTTTTTTCCGACAAAAAAATGACCATGTACAGTAAGGCTTTTTTTTCCGACAAAAAAAACGACCATGTATAGTAAGGCTTTTTTTTTCGACAAAAATCGACCATGTATAGTAAGGCTTTTTTTTTCGACAAAAAAACGACCATGTATAGTAAGGCTTTTTTTTTTCGACAAAAAAACGACCATGTATAGTAAGGCTTTTTTTTCCGACAAAAAAACGACCATGTATAGTAAGGCTTTTTTTCCCGACAAAAAAACGACCATGTATAGTAAGGCTTTTTTTTCCGACAAAAAAATGACCATGTACAGTAAGGCTTTTTTTTCCGACAAAAAAAACGACCATGTATAGTAAGGCTTTTTTTTTTGACAAAAATCGACCATGTATAGCAAGGCTTTTTTTTTCGACAAAAAAACGACCATGTATAGTAAGGCTTTTTTTTTTCAACAAAAAAACGACCATGTATAGTAAGGCTTTTTTTCCGACAAAAAAACGACCATGTATAGTAAGGCTTTTTTTTCCGACAAAAAAACGACCATGTATAGTAAGGCTTTTTTTTTTTCCGACAAAAAAACGACCATGTATAGTTAGGCTTTTTTTTCCGACAAAAAAACGACCATGCATAGTAAGGCTTTTTTTTCCCACAAAAAAACGACCATGTATAGTAAGGCTTTTTTTTTTTCCGACAAAAAAACGACCATGTATAGTAAGGCTTTTTTTTCAACAAAAAAAACGACCATGTATAGTAAGGCTTTTTTTTTTCGACAAAAAAAAAACGACCATGTATAGTAAGGCTTTTTTTTACGACAAAAAAAACGACCATGTATAGTAAGGCTTTTTTTTTTCGACAAAAAAACGACCATGTATAGTAAGGCTTTTTTTTCCGACAAAAAAACGACCATGTATAGTAAGGCTTTTTTTTTTTGACAAAAATCGACCATGTATAGTAAGGCTTTTTTTTTCGACAAAAAAACGACCATGTATAGTAAGGCTTTTTTTTTTCAACAAAAAAACGACCATGTATAGTAAGGCTTTTTTTCCGACAAAAAAACGACCATGTATAGTAAGGCTTTTTTTTTTCCGACAAAAAAACGACCATGTATAGTTAGGCTTTTTTTTCCGACAAAAAAACGACCATGCATAGTAAGGCTTTTTTTTCCCACAAAAAAACGACCATGTATAGTTTTTTTTTTTCCGACAAAAAAACGACCATGTATAGTAAGGCTTTTTTTTCAACAAAAAAACGACCATGTATAGTAAGGCTTTTTTTTTTCGACAAAAAAAAAACGACCATGTATAGTAAGGCTTTTTTTTACGACAAAAAAAACGACCATGTATAGTAAGGCTTTTTTTTCCGACAAAAAACGACCATGTATCGTAAGGCTTTTTTTTCCGACAAAAAAACGACCATGTATAGTAAGGCTTTTTTTTTCGACAAAAAAACGACCATGTATAGTAAGGCTTTTTTTTTTTCCGACAAAAAAACGACCATGTATAGTTAGGCTTTTTTTTCCGACAAAAAAACGACCATGCATAGTAAGGCTTTTTTTTCCCACAAAAAAACGACCATGTATAGTAAGGCTTTTTTTTTTTCCGACAAAAAAACGACCATGTATAGTAAGGCTTTTTTTTCAACAAAAAAACGACCATGTATAGTAAGGCTTTTTTTTTTCGACAAAAAAAAACGACCATGTATAGTAAGGCTTTTTTTTACGACAAAAAAAACGACCATGTATAGTAAGGCTTTTTTTTTTCGACAAAAAAACGACCATGTATAGTAAGGCTTTTTTTTCCGACAAAAAAACAACCATGTATAGTAAGGCTTTTTTTTTTGACAAAAATCGACCATGTATAGTAAGGCTTTTTTTTTCGACAAAAAAACGACCATGTATAGTAAGGCTTTTTTTTTTCAACAAAAAAACGACCATGTATAGTAAGGCTTTTTTTCCGACAAAAAAACGACCATGTATAGTAAGGCTTTTTTTTCCGACAAAAAAACGACCATGTATAGTAAGGCTTTTTTTTTTTCCGACAAAAAAACGACCATGTATAGTTAGGCTTTTTTTTCCGACAAAAAAACGACCATGCATAGTAAGGCTTTTTTTTCCCACAAAAAAACGACCATGTATAGTAAGGCTTTTTTTTTTCCCGACAAAAAAACGACCATGTATAGTAAGGCTTTTTTTTCCGACAAAAAAACGACCATGTATAGTAAGGCTTTTTTTTTTTCCGACAAAAAAACGACCATGTATAGTAAGGCTTTTTTTTCCGACAAAAAAACGACCATGTATAGTAAGGCTTTTTTTTTTTCCGACAAAAAAACGACCATGTATAGTTAGGCTTTTTTTTCCGACAAAAAAACGACCATGCATAGTAAGGCTTTTTTTTCCCACAAAAAAACGACCATGTATAGTAAGGCTTTTTTTTTTCCCGACAAAAAAACGACCATGTATAGTAAGGCTTTTTTTTCAACAAAAAAACGACCATGTATAGTAAGGCTTTTTTTTTTCGACAAAAAAAAAACGACCATGTATAGTAAGGCTTTTTTTTACGACAAAAAAAACGACCATGTATAGTAAGGCTTTTTTTTCCGACAAAAAACGACCATGTATCGTAAGGCTTTTTTTTCCGACAAAAAAAACGACCATGTATAGTAAGGCTTTTTTTTTCGACAAAAAAACGACCATGTATAGTAAGGCTTTTTTTTCGACAAAAAAACAACCATGTATAGTAAGGCTTTTTTTCCCGACAAAAAAACGACCATGTATAGTAAGGCTTTTTTTTCCGACAAAAAAATGACCATGTACAGTAAGGCTTTTTTTTCCGACAAAAAAAACGACCATGAATAGTAAGGCTTTTTTTTTCGACAAAAAACGACCATGTATAGTAAGGCTTTTTTTTCCGACAAAAAAAACGACCATGTATAGTAAGGCTTTTTTTTTCAGACAAAAAAAACGACTATGTATAGTAAGGCTTTTTTTCCGACAAAAAAAACGACCATGTATAGTAAGGCTTTTTTTTCAGACAAAAAAACGACCATGTATAGTAAGGCTTTTTTTTCCGACAAAAAAACGACCATGTATAGTAAGGCTTTTTTTTTTTCCGACAAAAAAACGACCATGTATAGTAAGGCTTTTTTTTCCGACAAAAAAACGACCATGTATAGTAAGGCTTTTTTTTCCGACAAAAAAACGACCATGTATAGTAAGGCTTTTTTTCCCGACAAAAAAACGACCATGTATAGTAAGGCTTTTTTTTCCGACAAAAAAACGACCATGTATAGTAAGGCTTTTTTTTTTTCTGACAAAAAAACGACCATGTATAGTAAGGCTTTTTTTTTTTTTTTTTTTTTTTTTTTTTTTAAAAATTCCTAGTCATACTTACAAACTCATTGCTCCTCTTTCCAGTAAACAAACAAACAGCCCCGTGGTCTAGTGGTAGAGGGTCTACACTCTGACACTGAGGTTGTGGGTTCGATCCCAGGCTGAGTCAAACCAAACTACCATGTATAGTAAGGGGGTTTTTTTCGACAAAAAAAACGACCATGTATAGTAAGGCTTTTTTTCCCGACAAAAAAACGACCATGTTTTGTAAGGCTTTTTTTTCCGACAAAAAAATGACCATGTACAGTAAGGCTTTTTTTTCCGACAAAAAAAACGACCATGTATAGTAAGGCTTTTTTTTTCGACAAAAATCGACCATGTATAGTAAGGCCTTTTTTTTCGACAAAAAAACGACCATGTATAGTAAGGCTTTTTTTTTTCGACAAAAAAACGACCATGTATAGTAAGGCTTTTTTTTCCGACAAAAAAACGACCATGTATAGTAAGGCTTTTTTTCCAGACAAAAAAACGACCATGTATAGTAAGGCTTTTTTTTCCGACAAAAAAATGACCATGTACAGTAAGGCTTTTTTTTCCGACAAAAAAAACGACCATGTATAGTAAGGCTTTTTTTTTTGACAAAAATCGACCATGTATAGTAAGGCTTTTTTTTCGACAAAAAAACAACCATGTATAGTAAGGCTTTTTTTTTTCAACAAAAAAACGACCATGTATAGTAAGGCTTTTTTTCCGACAAAAAAACGACCATGTATAGTAAGGCTTTTTTTTCCGACAAAAAAACGACCATGTATAGTAAGGCTTTTTTTTCGACAAAAAAACGACCATGTATAGTTAGGCTTTTTTTTCCGACAAAAAAACGACCATGCATAGTAAGGCTTTTTTTTCCCACAAAAAAACGACCATGTATAGTAAGGCTTTTTTTCCGACAAAAAAACGACCATGTATAGTAAGGCTTTTTTTTCCGACAAAAAAACGACCATGTATAGTAAGGCTTTTTTTTTTTCCGACAAAAAAACGACCATGTATAGTAAGGCTTTTTTTTCAACAAAAAAACGACCATGTATAGTAAGGCTTTTTTTTTTCGACAAAAAAAAAACGACCATGTATAGTAAGGCTTTTTTTTACGACAAAAAAAACGACCATGTATAGTAAGGCTTTTTTTTCCGACAAAAAACGACCATGTATCGTAAGGCTTTTTTTTCCGACAAAAAAACGACCATGTATAGTAAGGCTTTTTTTTTCGACAAAAAAACGACCATGTATAGTAAGGCTTTTTTTTCGACAAAAAAACGACCATGTATAGTAAGGCTTTTTTTCCCGACAAAAAAACGACCATGTATAGTAAGGCTTTTTTTTCAGACAAAAAAACGACCATGTATAGTAAGGCTTTTTTTTTCCGACAAAAAAAACGACCATGTATAGTAAGGCTTTTTTTTCCGACAAAAAAACGACCATGTATAGTAAGGCTTTTTTTTCCGACAAAAAAACGACCATGTATAGTAAGGCTTTTTTTCCCGACAAAAAAACGACCATGTATAGTAAGGCTTTTTTTTCGACAAAAAAACGACCATGTATAGTAAGGCTTTTTTTTTCGACAAAAAAAACGACCATGTATAGTAAGGCTTTTTTGTCCGACAAAAAAACGACCATGTATCGTAAGGCTTTTTTTTCCGACAAAAAAACGACCATGTATAGTAAGGCTGTTTTTTTTCGACAAAAAAAAAAACGACCATGTATAGTAAGGCTTTTTTTTACGACAAAAAAAACGACCATGTATAGTAAGGCTTTTTTTTCCGACAAAAAAACGACCATGTATCGTAAGGCTTTTTTTTCCGACAAAAAAACGACCATGTATAGTAAGGCTTTTTTTTCCGACAAAAAAACGACCATGTATAGTAAGGCTTTTTTTTTTTCTGACAAAAAAACGACCATGTATAGTAAGGCTTTTTTTTTTTTTTTTTTTTTTTTTTTTTTTTTAAATTCCTAGTCATACTTACAAACTCATTGCTCCTCTTTCCAGTAAACAAACAAACAGCCCCGTGGTCTAGTGGTAGAGGGTCTACACTCTGACACTGAGGTTGTGGGTTCGATCCCAGGCTGAGTCAAACCAAACTACCATGTATAGTAAGGGGTTTTTTTTCGACAAAAAAAACGACCATGTATAGTAAGGCTTTTTTTCCCGACAAAAAAACGACCATGTTTTGTAAGGCTTTTTTTTCCGACAAAAAAATGACCATGTACAGTAAGGCTTTTTTTTCCGACAAAAAAAACGACCATGTATAGTAAGGCTTTTTTTTTCGACAAAAATCGACCATGTATAGTAAGGCTTTTTTTTTCGACAAAAAAACGACCATGTATAGTAAGGCTTTTTTTTTTCGACAAAAAAACGACCATGTATAGTAAGGCTTTTTTTTCCGACAAAAAAACGACCATGTATAGTAAGGCTTTTTTTCCCGACAAAAAAACGACCATGTATAGTAAGGCTTTTTTTTCCGACAAAAAAATGACCATGTACAGTAAGGCTTTTTTTTCCGACAAAAAAAACGACCATGTATAGTAAGGCTTTTTTTTTTGACAAAAATCGACCATGTATAGTAAGGCTTTTTTTTCGACAAAAAAACGACCATGTATAGTAAGGCTTTTTTTTTTCAACAAAAAAACGACCATGTATAGTAAGGCTTTTTTTCCGACAAAAAAACGACCATGTATAGTAAGGCTTTTTTTTCCGACAAAAAAACGACCATGTATAGTAAGGCTTTTTTTTTTTCCGACAAAAAAACGACCATGTATAGTTAGGCTTTTTTTTCCGACAAAAAAACGACCATGCATAGTAAGGCTTTTTTTTCCCACAAAAAAACGACCATGTATAGTAAGGCTTTTTTTTTTTCCGACAAAAAAACGACCATGTATAGTAAGGCTTTTTTTTCAACAAAAAAACGACCATGTATAGTAAGGCTTTTTTTTTTCGACAAAAAAAAAACGACCATGTATAGTAAGGCTTTTTTTTACGACAAAAAAAACGACCATGTATAGTAAGGCTTTTTTTTCCGACAAAAAACGACCATGTATCGTAAGGCTTTTTTTTCCGACAAAAAAACGACCATGTATAGTAAGGCTTTTTTTTTCGACAAAAAAACGACCATGTATAGTAAGGCTTTTTTTTCGACAAAAAAACGACCATGTATAGTAAGGCTTTTTTTCCCGACAAAAAAACGACCATGTATAGTAAGGCTTTTTTTTCCGACAAAAAAACGACCATGTATAGTAAGGCTTTTTTTTTCCGACAAAAAAAACGACCATGTATAGTAAGGCTTTTTTTTCCGACAAAAAAACGACCATGTATAGTAAGGCTTTTTTTTCCGACAAAAAAACGACCATGTATAGTAAGGCTTTTTTTCCCGACAAAAAAACGACCATGTATAGTAAGGCTTTTTTTTCCGACAAAAAAACGACCATGTATAGTAAGGCTTTTTTTTCCGACAAAAAAACGATCAAGTATAGTAAGGCTTTTTTTTTTCCGACAAAAAACGACCATGTATAGTAAGTTTTTTTTTTTTTTTTTTTTTTTTTTTTTTTTTTTTTTTTAAATTCCTAGTCATACTTACAAACTCATTGCTCCTCTTTCCAGTAAACAAACAAACAGCCCCGTGGTCTAGTGGTAGAGGGTCTACACTCTGACACTGAGGTTGTGGGTTCGATCCCAGGCTGAGTCAAACCAAACTACCATGTATAGTAAGGGGTTTTTTTTCGACAAAAAAAACGACCATGTATAGTAAGGCTTTTTTTCCCGACAAAAAAACGACCATGTTTTGTAAGGCTTTTTTTTCCGACAAAAAAATGACCATGTACAGTAAGGCTTTTTTTTCCGACAAAAAAAACGACCATGTATAGTAAGGCTTTTTTTTTCGACAAAAATCGACCATGTATAGTAAGGCTTTTTTTTTCGACAAAAAAACGACCATGTATAGTAAGGCTTTTTTTTTTCGACAAAAAAACGACCATGTATAGTAAGGCTTTTTTTTCCGACAAAAAAAACGACCATGTATAGTAAGGCTTTTTTTCCCGACAAAAAAACGACCATGTTTTGTAAGGCTTTTTTTTCCGACAAAAAAATGACCATGTACAGTAAGGCTTTTTTTTCCGACAAAAAAAACGACCATGTATAGTAAGGCTTTTTTTTTCGACAAAAATCGACCATGTATAGTAAGGCTTTTTTTTTCGACAAAAAAACGACCATGTATAGTAAGGCTTTTTTTTTCGACAAAAAAACGACCATGTATAGTAAGGCTTTTTTTTCCGACAAAAAAACGACCATGTATAGTAAGGCTTTTTTTCCCGACAAAAAAACGACCATGTATAGTAAGGCTTTTTTTTCCGACAAAAAAATGACCATGTACAGTAAGGCTTTTTTTTCCGACAAAAAAAACGACCATGTATAGTAAGGCTTTTTTTTTTGACAAAAATCGACCATGTATAGTAAGGCTTTTTTTTCGACAAAAAAACGACCATGTATAGTAAGGCTTTTTTTTTTCAACAAAAAAACGACCATGTATAGTAAGGCTTTTTTTCCGACAAAAAAACGACCATGTATAGTAAGGCTTTTTTTTCCGACAAAAAAACGACCATGTATAGTAAGGCTTTTTTTTTTTCCGACAAAAAAACGACCATGTATAGTTAGGCTTTTTTTTCAACAAAAAAACGACCATGTATAGTAAGGCTTTTTTTTTTCGACAAAAAAAAAACGACCATGTATAGTAAGGCTTTTTTTTCCAACAAAAAAACGACCATGTATAGTAAGGCTTTTTTTTCCGACAAAAAACGACCATGTATCGTAAGGCTTTTTTTTCCGACAAAAAAACGACCATGTATAGTAAGGCTTTTTTTTTCGACAAAAAAACGACCATGTATAGTAAGGCTTTTTTTTCGACAAAAAAACGACCATGTATAGTAAGGCTTTTTTTCCCGACAAAAAAACGACCATGTATAGTAAGGCTTTTTTTTCCGACAAAAAAACGACCATGTATAGTAAGGCTTTTTTTTTCCGACAAAAAAAACGACCATGTATAGTAAGGCTTTTTTTTCCGACAAAAAAACGACCATGTATAGTAAGGCTTTTTTTTCCGACAAAAAAACGACCATGTATAGTAAGGCTTTTTTTCCCGACAAAAAAACGACCATGTATAGTAAGGCTTTTTTTTCCGACAAAAAAACGACCATGTATAGTAAGTTTTTTTTTTTTTTTTTTTTTTTTTTTTTTTTTTTTTTTTAAATTCCTAGTCATACTTACAAACTCATTGCTCCTCTTTCCAGTAAACAAACAAACAGCCCCGTGGTCTAGTGGTAGAGGGTCTACACTCTGACACTGAGGTTGTGGGTTCGATCCCAGGCTGAGTCAAACCAAACTACCATGTATAGTAAGGGGTTTTTTTTCGACAAAAAAAACGACCATGTATAGTAAGGCTTTTTTTCCCGACAAAAAAACGACCATGTTTTGTAAGGCTTTTTTTTCAGACAAAAAAATGACCATGTACAGTAAGGCTTTTTTTTCCGACAAAAAAAACGACCATGTATAGTAAGGCTTTTTTTTTCGACAAAAATCGACCATGTATAGTAAGGCTTTTTTTTTCGACAAAAAAACGACCATGTATAGTAAGGCTTTTTTTTTTCGACAAAAAAACGACCATGTATAGTAAGGCTTTTTTTTCCGACAAAAAAACGACCATGTATAGTAAGGCTTTTTTTCCCGACAAAAAAACGACCATGTATAGTAAGGCTTTTTTTTCCGACAAAAAAATGACCATGTACAGTAAGGCTTTTTTTTCCGACAAAAAAAACGACCATGTATAGTAAGGCTTTTTTTTTTGACAAAAATCGACCATGTATAGTAAGGCTTTTTTTTCGACAAAAAAACGACCATGTATAGTAAGGCTTTTTTTTTTCAACAAAAAAACGACCATGTATAGTAAGGCTTTTTTTCCGACAAAAAAACGACCATGTATAGTAAGGCTTTTTTTTCCGACAAAAAAACGACCATGTATAGTAAGGCTTTTTTTTTTTCCGACAAAAAAACGACCATGTATAGTTAGGCTTTTTTTTCCGACAAAAAAACGACCATGCATAGTAAGGCTTTTTTTTCCCACAAAAAAACGACCATGTATAGTAAGGCTTTTTTTTTTTCCGACAAAAAAACGACCATGTATAGTAAGGCTTTTTTTTCAACAAAAAAACGACCATGTATAGTAAGGCTTTTTTTTTTCGACAAAAAAAAAACGACCATGTATAGTAAGGCTTTTTTTTACGACAAAAAAAACGACCATGTATAGTAAGGCTTTTTTTTCCGACAAAAAACGACCATGTATCGTAAGGCTTTTTTTTCCGACAAAAAAACGACCATGTATAGTAAGGCTTTTTTTTTCGACAAAAAAACGACCATGTATAGTAAGGCTTTTTTTTCGACAAAAAAACGACCATGTATAGTAAGGCTTTTTTTCCCGACAAAAAAACGACCATGTATAGTAAGGCTTTTTTTTCCGACAAAAAAACGACCATGTATAGTAAGGCTTTTTTTTTCCGACAAAAAAAACGACCATGTATAGTAAGGCTTTTTTTTCCGACAAAAAAACGACCATGTATAGTAAGGCTTTTTTTTCCGACAAAAAAACGACCATGTATAGTAAGGCTTTTTTTCCCGACAAAAAAACGACCATGTATAGTAAGGCTTTTTTTTCGACAAAAAAACGACCATGTATAGTAAGGCTTTTTTTTTCGACAAAAAAAAAAACGACCATGTATAGTAAGGCTTTTTTTTACGACAAAAAAACGACCATGTATAGTAAGGCTTTTTTGTCCGACAAAAAAACGACCATGTATCGTAAGGCTTTTTTTTCCGACAAAAAAACGACCATGTATAGTAAGGCTGTTTTTTTTCGACAAAAAAAAAACCGACCATGTATAGTAAGGCTTTTTTTTACGACAAAAAAAACGACCATGTATAGTAAGGCTTTTTTTTCCGACAAAAAAACGACCATGTATCGTAAGGCTTTTTTTTCCGACAAAAAAAAGACCATGTATAGTAAGGCTTTTTTTTCCGACAAAAAAAACGACCATGTATAGTAAGGCTTTTTTTCCGACAAAAAAAACGACCATGTATAGTAAGGCTTTTTTTTTTTCCGACAAAAAAAACGACCATGTATAGTAAGGCTTTTTTTTCCGACAAAAAAACGACCATGTATAGTAAGGCTTCTTTTTCCGACAAAAAAACCGACCATGTATAGTAAGGCTTTTTTTTCCGACAAAAAAAACGACCATGTATAGTAAGGCTTTTTTTTCCGACAAAAAAACGACCATGTATAGTAAGGCTTTTTTTTTCCGACAAAAAAACGACCATGTATAGTAAGGCTTTTTTTTTTGACAAAAAACGACCATGTATAGTAAGGCTTTTTTTTTCGACAAAAAAACGACCATGTATAGTAAGGCTTTTTTTTCCGACAAAAAAAACGACCATGTATAGTAAGGCTTTTTTTCCCGACAAAAAAACGACCATGTATAGTAAGGCTTTTTTTTTCGACAAAAAAACGACCATGTATAGTAAGGCTTTTTTTTTTTCGACAAAAAACTACCATGTATAGTAAGGCTTTTTTTTCCGACAAAAAAATGACCATGTACAGTAAGGCTTTTTTTTCCGACAAAAAAACCGACCATGTATAGTAAGGCTTTTTTTTTCGACAAAAAAACGACCATGTATAGTAAGGCTTTTTTTTCCGACAAAAAAAACGACCATGTATAGTAAGGCTTTTTTTCCCGACAAAAAACCGACCATGTACAGTAAGGCTTTTTTTTCCGACAAAAAAAACGACCATGTATAGTAAGGCTTTTTTTTTCGACAAAAATCGACCATGTATAGTAAGGCTTTTTTTTTCGACAAAAAAACGACCATGTATAGTAAGGCTTTTTTTTTTCGACAAAAAAACGACCATGTATAGTAAGGCTTTTTTTTCCGACAAAAAAACGACCATGTATAGTAAGGCTTTTTTTCCCGACAAAAAAACGACCATGTATAGTAAGGCTTTTTTTTCCGACAAAAAAATGACCATGTACAGTAAGGCTTTTTTTTCCGACAAAAAAAACGACCATGTATAGTAAGGCTTTTTTTTTTGACAAAAATCGACCATGTATAGTAAGGCTTTTTTTTCGACAAAAAAACGACCATGTATAGTAAGGCTTTTTTTTTTCAACAAAAAAACGACCATGTATAGTAAGGCTTTTTTTCCGACAAAAAAACGACCATGTATAGTAAGGCTTTTTTTTCCGACAAAAAAACGACCATGTATAGTAAGGCTTTTTTTTTTTCCGACAAAAAAACGACCATGTATAGTTAGGCTTTTTTTTCCGACAAAAAAACGACCATGCATAGTAAGGCTTTTTTTTCCCACAAAAAAACGACCATGTATAGTAAGGCTTTTTTTTTTTCCGACAAAAAAACGACCATGTATAGTAAGGCTTTTTTTTCAACAAAAAAACGACCATGTATAGTAAGGCTTTTTTTTTTCGACAAAAAAAAAACGACCATGTATAGTAAGGCTTTTTTTTACGACAAAAAAAACGACCATGTATAGTAAGGCTTTTTTTTCCGACAAAAAACGACCATGTATCGTAAGGCTTTTTTTTCCGACAAAAAAACGACCATGTATAGTAAGGCTTTTTTTTTCGACAAAAAAACGACCATGTATAGTAAGGCTTTTTTTTCGACAAAAAAACGACCATGTATAGTAAGGCTTTTTTTCCCGACAAAAAAACGACCATGTATAGTAAGGCTTTTTTTTCCGACAAAAAAACGACCATGTATAGTAAGGCTTTTTTTTTCCGACAAAAAAAACGACCATGTATAGTAAGGCTTTTTTTTCCGACAAAAAAACGACCATGTATAGTAAGGCTTTTTTTTCCGACAAAAAAACGACCATGTATAGTAAGGCTTTTTTTCCCGACAAAAAAACGACCATGTATAGTAAGGCTTTTTTTTCGACAAAAAAACGACCATGTATAGTAAGGCTTTTTTTTTCGACAAAAAAAAAAACGACCATGTATAGTAAGGCTTTTTTTTACGACAAAAAAACGACCATGTATAGTAAGGCTTTTTTGTCCGACAAAAAAACGACCATGTATCGTAAGGCTTTTTTTTCCGACAAAAAAACGACCATGTATAGTAAGGCTGTTTTTTTTCGACAAAAAAAAAACCGACCATGTATAGTAAGGCTTTTTTTTACGACAAAAAAAACGACCATGTATAGTAAGGCTTTTTTTTCCGACAAAAAAACGACCATGTATCGTAAGGCTTTTTTTTCCGACAAAAAAAAGACCATGTATAGTAAGGCTTTTTTTTCCGACAAAAAAAACGACCATGTATAGTAAGGCTTTTTTTCCGACAAAAAAAACGACCATGTATAGTAAGGCTTTTTTTTTTTCCGACAAAAAAAACGACCATGTATAGTAAGGCTTTTTTTTCCGACAAAAAAACGACCATGTATAGTAAGGCTTCTTTTTCCGACAAAAAAACCGACCATGTATAGTAAGGCTTTTTTTTCCGACAAAAAAAACGACCATGTATAGTAAGGCTTTTTTTTCCGACAAAAAAACGACCATGTATAGTAAGGCTTTTTTTTTCCGACAAAAAAACGACCATGTATAGTAAGGCTTTTTTTTTTGACAAAAAACGACCATGTATAGTAAGGCTTTTTTTTTCGACAAAAAAACGACCATGTATAGTAAGGCTTTTTTTTCCGACAAAAAAAACGACCATGTATAGTAAGGCTTTTTTTCCCGACAAAAAAACGACCATGTATAGTAAGGCTTTTTTTTTCGACAAAAAAACGACCATGTATAGTAAGGCTTTTTTTTTTTCGACAAAAAACTACCATGTATAGTAAGGCTTTTTTTTCCGACAAAAAAATGACCATGTACAGTAAGGCTTTTTTTTCCGACAAAAAAACCGACCATGTATAGTAAGGCTTTTTTTTTCGACAAAAATCGACCATGTATAGTAAGGCTTTTTTTTTCGACAAAAAAACAACCATGTATAGTAAGGCTTTTTTTTTTTCGACAAAAAAACGACCATGTATAGTAAGGCTTTTTTTTCCGACAAAAAACGACCATGTATAGTAAGGCTTTTTTTTTTCGACAAAAAACGACCATGTATAGTAAGGCTTTTTTTTCTCCGACAAAAAAAACGACCATGTATAGTAAGGCTTTTTTTTCCGACAAAAAAACGACCATGTATAGTAAGGCTTTTTTTTTCGACAAAAAAACGACCATGTATAGTAAGGCTTTTTTTTCCGACAAAAAAACGACCATGTATAGTAAGGCTTTTTTTTTCGACAAAAAAACGACCATGTATAGTAAGGCTTTTTTTTTTCGACAAAAAAACGACCATGTATAGTAAGGCTTTTTTTTCCGACAAAAAACGACCATGTATAGTAAGGCTTTTTTTTTTTCGACAAAAAACGACCATGTATAGTAAGGCTTTTTTTTCGACAAAAAAACGACCATGTATAGTAAGGCTTTTTTTTTCGACAAAAAAACGACCATGTATAGTAAGGCTTTTTTTTTTCGACAAAAAAACGACCATGTATAGTAAGGCTTTTTTTTCCGACAAAAAACGACCATGTATAGTAAGGCTTTTTTTTTTCGACAAAAAACGACCATGTATAGTAAGGCTTTTTTTTCCGACAAAAAAAACGACCATGTATAGTAAGGCTTTTTTTTCCGACAAAAAAACGACCATGTATAGTAAGGCTTTTTTTTCCGACAAAAAAACGACCATGTATAGTAAGGCTTTTTTTTTCGACAAAAAAACGACCATGTATAGTAAGGCTTTTTTTTCGACAAAAAAACGACCATGTATAGTAAGGCTTTTTTTCCCGACAAAAAAACGACCATGTATAGTAAGGCTTTTTTTTCCGACAAAAAAATGACCATGTACAGTAAGGCTTTTTTTTCCGACAAAAAAAACGACCATGTATAGTAAGGCTTTTTTTTCCGACAAAAAAAACGACCATGTATATAGTAAGGCTTTTTTTTTCGACAAAAAAACCGACCATGTATAGTAAGGCTTTTTTTTCCGACAAAAAAAACGACCATGTATAGTAAGGCTTTTTTTTCCGACAAAAAAAACGACCATGTATAGTAAGGCTTTTTTTTTTTTCCGACAAAAAAAAAGACCATGTATAGTAAGGCTTTTTTTTCCGACAAAAAAACGACCATGTATCGTAAGGCTTTTTTTTCCGACAAAAAAACGACCATGTATAGTAAGGCTTTTTTTTCGACAAAAAAACGACCATGTATAGTAAGGCTTTTTTTTTTCGCCAAAAAAAAAACCGACCATGTATAGTAAGGCTTTTTTTTACGACAAAAAAAACGACCATGTATAGTAAGGCTTTTTTTTCCGACAAAAAAACGACCATGTATCGTAAGGCTTTTTTTTCCGACAAAAAAACGACCATGTATAGTAAGGCTTTTTTTTTTCGACAATAAAACGACCATGTATAGTAAGGCTTTTTTTTTTCCGACAAAAAAAACGACCATGTATAGTAAGGCTTTTTTTTCCGACAAAAAAACGACCATGTATAGTAAGGCTTCTTTTTCCGACAAAAAAACCGACCATGTATAGTAAGGCTTTTTTTTCCGACAAAAAAAACGACCATGTATAGTAAGGCTTTTTTTTCCGACAAAAAAACGACCATGTATAGTAAGGCTTTTTTTTTCCGACAAAAAAACGACCATGTATAGTAAGGCTTTTTTTTTCGACAAAAAACGACCATGTATAGTAAGGCTTTTTTTTTTCGACAAAAAAACGACCATGTATAGTAAGGCTTTTTTTTCCGACAAAAAAAACGACCATGTATAGTAAGGCTTTTTTTCCCGACAAAAAAACGACCATGTATAGTAAGGCTTTTTTTTTCGACAAAAAAACGACCATGTATAGTAAGGCTTTTTTTTTTTTCGACAAAAAACGACCATGTATAGTAAGGCTTTTTTTTCCGACAAAAAAATGACCATGTACAGTAAGGCTTTTTTTTCCGACAAAAAAACCGACCATGTATAGTAAGGCTTTTTTTTTCGACAAAAATCGACCATGTATAGTAAGGCTTTTTTTTTCGACAAAAAAACAACCATGTATAGTAAGGCTTTTTTTTTTCGACAAAAAAACGACCATGTATAGTAAGGCTTTTTTTTCCGACAAAAAACGACCATGTATAGTAAGGCTTTTTTTTTTCGACAAAAAACGACCATGTATAGTAAGGCTTTTTTTTCTCCGACAAAAAAAACGACCATGTATAGTAAGGCTTTTTTTTCCGACAAAAAAACGACCATGTATAGTAAGGCTTTTTTTTTCGACAAAAAAACGACCATGTATAGTAAGGCTTTTTTTTCCGACAAAAAAACGACCATGTATAGTAAGGCTTTTTTTTTCGACAAAAAAACGACCATGTATAGTAAGGCTTTTTTTTTTCGACAAAAAAAACGACCATGTATAGTAAGGCTTTTTTTTCCGACAAAAAACGACCATGTATAGTAAGGCTTTTTTTTTTCGACAAAAAACGACCATGTATAGTAAGGCTTTTTTTCGACAAAAAAACGACCATGTATAGTAAGGCTTTTTTTTTCGACAAAAAAACGACCATGTATAGTAAGGCTTTTTTTTTTCGACAAAAAAACGACCATGTATAGTAAGGCTTTTTTTTCCGACAAAAAACGACCATGTATAGTAAGGCTTTTTTTTTTCGACAAAAAACGACCATGTATAGTAAGGCTTTTTTTTCCGACAAAAAAAACGACCATGTATAGTAAGGCTTTTTTTTCCGACAAAAAAACGACCATGTATATAGTAAGGCTTTTTTTTCCGACAAAAAAACGACCATGTATAGTAAGGCTTTTTTTTTCGACAAAAAAACGACCATGTATAGTAAGGCTTTTTTTTCGACAAAAAAACGACCATGTATAGTAAGGCTTTTTTTCCCGACAAAAAAACGACCATGTATAGTAAGGCTTTTTTTTCCGACAAAAAAATGACCATGTACAGTAAGGCTTTTTTTTCCGACAAAAAAAACGACCATGTATAGTAAGGCTTTTTTTTTCGACAAAAAAACCGACCATGTATAGTAAGGCTTTTTTTTCCGACAAAAAAACGACCATGTATAGTAAGGCTTCTTTTTCCGACAAAAAAACCGACCATGTATAGTAAGGCTTTTTTTTCCGACAAAAAAAACGACCATGTATAGTAAGGCTTTTTTTTCCGACAAAAAAACGACCATGTATAGTAAGGCTTTTTTTTTCCGACAAAAAAACGACCATGTATAGTAAGGCTTTTTTTTTCGACAAAAAACGACCATGTATAGTAAGGCTTTTTTTTTTCGACAAAAAAACGACCATGTATAGTAAGGCTTTTTTTTCCGACAAAAAAAACGACCATGTATAGTAAGGCTTTTTTTCCCGACAAAAAAACGACCATGTATAGTAAGGCTTTTTTTTTCGACAAAAAAACGACCATGTATAGTAAGGCTTTTTTTTTTTCGACAAAAAACGACCATGTATAGTAAGGCTTTTTTTTCCGACAAAAAAATGACCATGTACAGTAAGGCTTTTTTTTCCGACAAAAAAACCGACCATGTATAGTAAGGCTTTTTTTTTCGACAAAAATCGACCATGTATAGTAAGGCTTTTTTTTTCGACAAAAAAACAACCATGTATAGTAAGGCTTTTTTTTTTTCGACAAAAAAACGACCATGTATAGTAAGGCTTTTTTTTCCGACAAAAAACGACCATGTATAGTAAGGCTTTTTTTTTTCGACAAAAAACGACCATGTATAGTAAGGCTTTTTTTTCTCCGACAAAAAAACCGACCATGTATAGTAAGGCTTTTTTTTCCGACAAAAAAACGACCATGTATAGTAAGGCTTTTTTTTTCGACAAAAAAACGACCATGTATAGTAAGGCTTTTTTTTCCGACAAAAAAACGACCATGTATAGTAAGGCTTTTTTTTTCGACAAAAAAACGACCATGTATAGTAAGGCTTTTTTTTTCGACAAAAAAACGACCATGTATAGTAAGGCTTTTTTTTTCGACAAAAAAACGACCATGTATAGTAAGGCTTTTTTTTTTCGACAAAAAAACGACCATGTATAGTAAGGCTTTTTTTTCCGACAAAAAACGACCATGTATAGTAAGGCTTTTTTTTTCGACAAAAAACGACCATGTATAGTAAGGCTTTTTTTTCCGACAAAAAAAACGACCATGTATAGTAAGGCTTTTTTTTCCGACAAAAAAACGACCATGTATAGTAAGGCTTTTTTTTCCGACAAAAAAACGACCATGTATAGTAAGGCTTTTTTTTTCGACAAAAAAACGACCATGTATCGTAAGGCTTTTTTTTCGACAAAAAAACGACCATGTATATAGTAAGGCTTTTTTTCCCGACAAAAAAACGACCATGTATAGTAAGGCTTTTTTTTCCGACAAAAAAATGACCATGTACAGTAAGGCTTTTTTTTCCGACAAAAAAAACGACCATGTATAGTAAGGCTTTTTTTTTCGACAAAAAAAACGACCATGTATAGTAAGGCTTTTTTTTCCGACAAAAAAACGACCATGTATAGTAAGGCATTTTTTTCGACAAAAAAACGACCATGTATAGTAAGGCTTTTTTTCCCGACAAAAAAACGACCATGTATAGTAAGGCTTTTTTTTCCGACAAAAAAATGACCATGTACAGTAAGGCTTTTTTTTCCGACAAAAAAAACGACCATGTATATAGTAAGGCTTTTTTTTTCGACAAAAAAACCGACCATGTATAGTAAGGCTTTTTTTTCCGACAAAAAAAACGACCATGTGTAGTAAGGCTTTTTTTTCCGACAAAAAAAACGACCATGTATAGTAAGGCTTTTTTTTTTTTCCGACAAAAAAAAAGACCATGTATAGTAAGGCTTTTTTTTCCGACAAAAAAACGACCATGTATCGTAAGGCTTTTTTTTCCGACAAAAAAACGACCATGTATAGTAAGGCTTTTTTTTCGACAAAAAAACGACCATGTATAGTAAGGCTTTTTTTTTTCGCCAAAAAAAAAACGACCATGTATAGTAAGGCTTTTTTTTACGACAAAAAAAACGACCATGTATAGTAAGGCTTTTTTTTACGACAAAAAAAACGACCATGTATAGTAAGGCTTTTTTTTTTGACAAAAAAACGACCATGTATAGTAAGGCTTTTTTTTCCGACAAAAAAACGACCATGTATAGTAAGGCTTTTTTTTCCGACAAAAAAACGACCATGTATAGTAAGGCTTTTTTTTCCGACAAAAAAACGACCATGTATAGTAAGGCTTTTTTTTCGACAAAAAAACGACCATGTATAGTAAGGCTTTTTTTTTTTCGACAAAAAAAAAAACGACCATGTATAGTAAGGCTTTTTTTTACGACAAAAAAAACGACCATGTATAGTAAGGCTTTTTTTTTTCGACAAAAAAACGACCATGTATAGTAAGGCTTTTTTTTCCGACAAAAGAATGACCATGTACAGTAAGGCTTTTTTTTCCGACAAAAAAAACGACCATGTATAGTAAGGCTTTTTTTTTCGACAAAAAACGACCATGTATAGTAAGGCTTTTTTTTCGACAAAAAAACGACCATGTATAGTAAGGCTTTTTTTTTCGACAAAAAAACGACCATGTATAGTAAGGCTTTTTTTTCCGACAAAAAACGACCATGTATAGTAAGGCTTTTTTTTTTCGACAAAAAACGACCATGTATAGTAAGGCTTTTTTTTCCGACAAAAAAAACGACCATGTATAGTAAGGCTTTTTTTTCCGACAAAAAAACGACCATGTATAGTAAGGCTTTTTTTTCCGACAAAAAAACGACCATGTATAGTAAGGCTTTTTTTTTCGACAAAAAAACGACCATGTATCGTAAGGCTTTTTTTTCGACAAAAAAACGACCATGTATAGTAAGGCTTTTTTTTCCGACAAAAAAAACGACCATGTATAGTAAGGCTTTTTTTTTTTTCCGACAAAAAAAAAGACCATGTATAGTAAGGCTTTTTTTTCCGACAAAAAAACGACCATGTATCGTAAGGCTTTTTTTTCCGACAAAAAAACGACCATGTATAGTAAGGCTTTTTTTTCGACAAAAAAACGACCATGTATAGTAAGGCTTTTTTTTTTTCGCCAAAAAAAAAACGACCATGTATAGTAAGGCTTTTTTTTACGACAAAAAAAACGACCATGTATAGTAAGGCTTTTTTTTACGACAAAAAAAACGACCATGTATAGTAAGGCTTTTTTTTTTGACAAAAAAACGACCATGTATAGTAAGGCTTTTTTTTCCGACAAAAAAACGACCATGTATAGTAAGGCTTTTTTTTCCGACAAAAAAACGACCATGTATAGTAAGGCTTTTTTTTCCGACAAAAAAACGACCATGTATAGTAAGGCTTTTTTTTCGACAAAAAAACGACCATGTATAGTAAGGCTTTTTTTTTTTCGACAAAAAAAAAAACGACCATGTATAGTAAGGCTTTTTTTTACGACAAAAAAAACGACCATGTATAGTAAGGCTTTTTTTTTTCGACAAAAAAACGACCATGTATAGTAAGGCTTTTTTTTCCGACAAAAGAATGACCATGTACAGTAAGGCTTTTTTTTCCGACAAAAAAAACGACCATGTATAGTAAGGCTTTTTTTTTCGACAAAAAACGACCATGTATAGTAAGGCTTTTTTTTTCGACAAAAAAACGACCATGTATAGTAAGGCTTTTTTTCGACAAAAAAACGACCATGTATAGTAAGGCTTTTTTTTCCGACAAAAAAACGACCATGTATAGTAAGGCTTTTTTTTTTCCGACAAAAAAACGACCATGTATAGTAAGGCTTTTTTTTCCGACAAAAAAACGACCATGTATAGTAAGGCTTTTTTTTCCGACAAAAAAACGACCATGTATAGTAAGGCTTTTTTTTCCGACAAAAAAAACGACCATGTATAGTAAGGCTATTTTTTCGACAAAAAAACGACCATGTATAGTAAGGCTTTTTTTTTTCGACAAAAAAAAAACGACCATGTATAGTAAGGCTTTTTTTTACGACAAAAAAAACGACCATGTATAGTAAGGCTTTTTTTTCCGACAAAAAAACGACCATGTATCGTAAGGCCTTTTTTTCCGACAAAAAAACGACCATGTATAGTAAGGCTTTTTTTTTCGACAAAAAAACGACCATGTATAGTAAGGCTTTTTTTTTGACAAAAAAACGACCATGTATAGTAAGGCTTTTTTTCCCGACAAAAAAACGACCATGTATAGTAAGGCTTTTTTTTCCGACAAAAAAATGACCATGTACAGTAAGGCTTTTTTTTCCGACAAAAAAAACGACCATGTATAGTAAGGCTTTTTTTTTTTCGACAAAAAACGACCATGTATAGTAAGGCTTTTTTTTTCGACAAAAAAACGACCATGTATAGTAAGGCTTTTTTTTTCGACAAAAAAACGACCATGTATTTACTATACATGGTCGTTTTTTTTTGGGAGAAAAAAAAAAGCCTTACTATACATGGTCGTTTTTTTGGGAGAAAAAAAAATGCCTTACTATACATGGTCGTTTTTTTGGGAGAAAAAAAAAATCCCTTACTATACATAGTCATTTTTTGGGAGAAAAAAAAATGCCTTACTATACATGGTCATTTTTTTTGGGGAGAAAAAAAATGCCTTACTATACATGGTCATTTTTTTGGAAGAACAAAAATGCCTTACTATACATGGTCATTTTTTTGGAAGAAAAAAAATGCCTTACTATACATGGTCGTTTTTTCGGGAGAAGAAAAATGCCTTACTATACATGGTCGTTTTTTTGGAGAAAAAAAATGCCTTACTATACATGGTCGTTTTTTTGGGAGAAAAAAAAATGCCTTACTATACATGGTCGTTTTTTGGGAGAGAAAAAAAATGCCTTACTATACATGGTCGTTTTTTTGGGACAAAAAAAAGCCTTACTATAAATGGTCGTTTTTTTGGGAGAAAAAAAAAGCCTTACTATACATGGTCGTTTTTTTTGGGACAAAAAAAAGCCTTACTATACATGGTCGTTTTTTTTGGAGAAAAAAAATGCCTTACTATACATAGTCGTTTTTTTGGGAGAAAAAAAATGCCTTACTATACATGGTCGTTTTTTTGGGAGAAAAAAAATGCCTTACTATACATGGTCGTTTTTTTGGGAGAAGAAAAATTTCTTACTATACATGGTCATTTTTTTGGAGAAAAAAAATGCCTTACTATACATGGTCATTTTTTTGGGAGAAAAAAAATGCCTTACTATACATGGTCGTTTTTTGGGAGAGAAAAAAAAATGCCTTACTATACATGGTCGTTTTTTTTTGGGAGAAAAAAAATGCCTAGTATAATGGTCGTTTTTTTGGGAGAAAAAAATGCCTTACTTTACATGGTCATTTATTTGGGAGAAAAAATAATGCCTTACTATACATGGTCGTTTTTTTGGGAGTAAAACAAATGCCTTACTATACATGGTCGTTTTTTTGGGAGAAAAAAAAATGCCTTACTATAATGGTCGTTTTTTTGGGAGAAAAAAAATGCCTTACTTTACATGGTCGTTTTTTTGGGAGAAAAAATAATGCCTTACAATACATGGTCGTTTTTTGGGAGAGAAAAAAAATGCCTTACTATACATGGTCATTTTTTTGGAAGAAAAAAAATGCCTTACTATACATGGTCGTTTTTTCGGGAGAAGAAAAATGCCTTACTATACATGGTCGTTTTTTTGGAGAAAAAAAATGCCTTACTATACATGGTCGTTTTTTGTGAGAAGAAAAATGCCTTACTATACATGGTCGTTTTTTTGGGAGAAAAAAAATGCCTTACTATACATGGTCATTTTTTTGGGAGAAAAAAAATGCCTTACTATACATGGTCGTTTTTTGGGAGAGAAAAAAAAATGCCTTACTATACATGGTCATTTTTTTTTGGGAGAAAAAAAATGCCTAGTATAATGGTCGTTTTTTTGGGAGAAAAAAAAATGCCTTACTTTACATGGTCATTTATTTGGGAGAAAAAATAATGCCTTACTATACATGGTCGTTTTTTTGGGAGAAAAAAAATGCCTTACTATACATGGTCGTTTTTTTGGAGAAAAAAAATGCCTTACTATACATGGTCGTTTTTTTGGGAGAAGAAAAATGCCTTACTATACATGGTCGTTTTTTTGGGAGAAAAAAAATGCCTTACTATACATGGTCGTTTTTTGGGAGAGAAAAAAAATGCCTTACAATACATGGTCGTTTTTTGGGAGAGAAAAAAAATGCCTTACTATACATGGTCATTTTTTTGGAAGAAAAAAAATGCCTTACTATACATGGTCGTTTTTTCGGGAGAAGAAAAATGCCTTACTATACATGGTCGTTTTTTTGGAGAAAAAAAATGCCTTACTATACATGGTCGTTTTTTGGGAGAAGAAAAATGCCTTACTATACATGGTCGTTTTTTTGGGAGAAAAAAAATGCCTTACTATACATGGTCATTTTTTTGGGAGAAAAAAAATGCCTTACTATACATGGTCGTTTTTTGGGAGAGAAAAAAAAATGCCTTACTATACATGGTCATTTTTTTTTGGGAGAAAAAAAATGCCTAGTATAATGGTCGTTTTTTTGGGAGAAAAAAAATGCCTTACTTTACATGGTCATTTATTTGGGAGAAAAAATAATGCCTTACTATACATGGTCGTTTTTTTGGGAGAAAAAAAATGCCTTACTATACATGGTCGTTTTTTTGGAGAAAAAAAATGCCTTACTATACATGGTCGTTTTTTTGGGAGAAGAAAAATGCCTTACTATACATGGTCGTTTTTTTGGGAGAAAAAAAATGCCTTACTATACATGGTCGTTTTTTGGGAGAGAAAAAAAATGCCTTACTATACATGGTCGTTTTTTTGGGACAAAAAAAAGCCTTACTATGCATAGTCGTTTTAATTGGGAGAAAAAAAAAGCCTTACTATACATGGTCGTTTTTTTGGGAGTAAAAAAAATGCCTTACTTATACATGGTCGTTTTTTTGGGAGAAAAAAAAATGCCTTACTATACATGGTCGTTTTTTTGGGAGAAAAAAAATGCCTTACTTTACATGGTCATTTTTTTGGGAGAAAAAATAATGCCTTACTATACATGGTCATTTTTTTGGGAGAAAAAAAATGCCTTACTATACATGGTCGTTTTTTTGGGACAAAAAAAAGCCTTACTATACATGGTCGTTTTTTTGGGAGAAAAAAATGCCTTACTATACATGGTCGTTTTTTTGGGACAAAAAAAAGCCTTACTATACATGGTCGTTTTTTAGGGATAAAAAAAAAAGCCTTACTATACGTGCTCGTTTTTTTGGGACAAAAAAAAGCCTTAGTATACATGGTCGTTTTTTTGGGAGAAAAAAATGCCTTACTATACATGGTCGTTTTTCTGGGAGAAAAAACATGCCTTACTATACATGGTCATTTTTCTGGGAGAAAAAACATGCCTTACTATACATGGTCATTTTTTTGGGAGAAAAAAAAATGCCTTACTATACATGGTCGTTTTTTGGGGGGAGAAAAAAAAATGCCTTACTATACATGGTCGTTTTTTTGGGAGAAAAAAAAATGCCTTACTATACATGGTCGTTTTTTTGGGAGAAAAAAAAATGCCTTACTATACATGGTAATTTTTTTGGAAGAAAAAAAATGCCTTACCATACATGGTCATTTTTTTGGAAGAAAAAAAATGCCTTACTATACATGGTCGTTTTTTCGGGAGAAGAAAAATGCCTTACTATACATGGTCGTTTTTTTGGAGAAAAAAAATGCCTTACTATACATGGTCGTTTTTTTGGGAGAAAAAAAAATGCCTTACTATACATGGTCGTTTTTCTGGGAGAAAAAAAATGCCTTACTATACATGGTCGTTTTTTTGGGACAAAAAAAAGCCTTACTATACATGGTCGTTTTTTTGGGAGAAAAAAAAAAGCCTTACTATACATGGTCGTTTTTTTGGGACAAAAAAAAGCCTTCGTATACATGGTCGTTTTTTTGGGAGAAAAAAATGCCTTACTATACATGGTCGTTTTTTTGGGAGAAAAAAAAATGCCTTACAATACATGGTCGTTTTTTTGGGAGAAAAAAAAATGCCTTACTATACATAGTCATTTTTTGGGAGAAAAAAAAAAAAGCCTTACTATACATGGTCATTTTTTTGGGAGAAAAAAAAAACTCCTTACGATACATGGTCGTTTTTTTGGGAGAAAAAAATGCCTAGTATAATGGTCGTTTTTTTGGGAGAAAAAATAATGCCTTACTATACATGGTCATTTTTTTGGGAGAAAAAAAATGCCTAGTATAATGGTCGTTTTTTTGGGACAAAAAAAAGCCTTACTATACATGGTCGTTTTTTTGGGAGAAAAAAAGGCCTTACTATACATGGTCGTTTTTTTGTCGGGAAAAAAAGCCTTACTATACATGGTCGTTTTTTTTGTCGGAAAAAAAAAAAGCCTTACTATACATGGTCGTTTTTTTGGGAGAAAAAATAATGCCTTACTATACATGGTCATTTTTTTGGGAGAAAAAAAATGCCTAGTATAATGGTCGTTTTTTTGGGACAAAAAAAAGCCTTACTATACATGGTCGTTTTTTTGGGAGAAAAAAAGGCCTTACTATACATGGTCGTTTTTTTGTCGGGAAAAAAAGCCTTACTATACATGGTCGTTTTTTTTGTCGGAAAAAAAAAATGCCTTACTATACATGGTCGTTTTTTTGGGACAAAAAAAAAGCCTTACTATACATGGTCATTTTTTTGGGAGAAAAAAAAAAGCCTTACTATACATGGTCGTTTTTTTGGGACAAAAAAAAAGCCTTACTATACATGGTCGTTTTTTGGGGAGAAAAAAATGCCTTACTATACATGGTCATTTTTTTGGGAGAAAAAAAAAGCCTTACTATACATGGTCGTTTTTTTGGGAGAAGAAAAATGCCTTACTATACATGGTCGTTTTTTTGGGAGAAGAAAAATGCCTTACTATACATGGTCGTTTTTTTGGGAGAAAAACAAAATGCCTTACTATACATGGTCGTTTTTTTGGGAGAAAAAAAATGCCTTACTTTACATGGTCATTTATTTGGGAGAAAAAATAATGCCTTACTATACATGGTCATTTTTTTGGGAGAAAAAAAATGCCTTACTATACATGGTCGTTTTTTTGGGAGAAAAAAAATGCCTTACTATACATGGTCGTTTTTTTGGGAGAAGAAAAATGCCTTACTATACATGGTCGTTTTTTTGGAGAAAAAAAATGCCTTACTATACATGGTCATTTTTTTTGGAGAAAAAAAATGCCTTACTATACATGGTCATTTTTTTTGGAGAAAAAAAATGCCTAGTATAATGGTCATTTTTTTGGGAGAAAAAAAAAATGCCTTACTATACATGGTCGTTTTTTTGGGAGAAAAAAAGGCCTTACTATACATGGTCGTTTTCTGGGAGAAAAAAAATGCCTTACTATACATGGTCGTTTTTTTGGGACAAAAAAAAAGCCTTACTATACATGGTCGTTTTTTTGGGAGAAAAAAATGCCTTACTATGCATGGTCATTTTTTTGGGAGAAAAAAAAAGCCTTACTATACATGGTCGTTTTTTTGGGAGAAGAAAAATGCCTTACTATACATGGTCGTTTTTTTGGGAGAAAAAAAAATGCCTTACTATACATGGTCGTTTTTTTGGGAGAAAAAAAATGCCTTACTTTACATGGTCATTTATTTGGGAGAAAAAATAATGCCTTACTATACATGGTCATTTTTTTGGGAGAAAAAAAATGCCTTACTATATATGGTCGTTTTTTTGGGAGAAAAAAAATGCCTTACTATACATGGTCGTTTTTTTGGGAGAAGAAAAATGCCTTACTATACATGGTCGTTTTTTTGGAGAAAAAAAATGCCTTACTATACATGGTCATTTTTTTTGGAGAAAAAAAATGCCTTACTATACATGGTCATTTTTTTGGGAGAAAAAAAATGCCTAGTATAATGGTCATTTTTTTGGGAGAAAAAAAAAAAGCCTTACTATACATGGTCGTTTTTTTGGGAGAAAAAAAAATGCCTTACTTTACATGGTCATTTATTTGGGAGAAAAAAAAAATGCCTTACTTTACATGGTCATTTTTTTGGGAGAAAAAATAATGCCTTACTATACATGGTCATTTTTTTGGGAGAAAAAAATGCCTTACTATACATGGTCGTTTTTTTGGGACAAAAAAAGCCTTACTATACATGGTCGTTTTTTTGGGAGAAAAAAATGCCTTACTATACATGGTCGTTTTCTGGGAGAAAAAAAATGCCTTACTATACATGGTCGTTTTTTTTGGGACAAAAAAAAGCCTTACTATACATGGTCGTTTTTTTTGGGAGAAAAAAAAAGCCTTACTATACATGGTCGTTTTTTTGGGAGAAAAAAATGCCTTACTATACATGGTCGTTTTTCTGGGAGAAAAAACATGCCTTACTATACATGGTCATTTTTTTGGGAGAAAAAAAATGCCTTACTATACATGGTCGTTTTTTTGGGAGAAGAAAAATGCCTTACTATACATGGTCGTTTTTTTGGGAGAAAAACAAAATGCCTTACTATACATGGTCGTTTTTTGGGGAGAAAAAAAATGCCTTACTTTACATGGTCGTTTATTTGGGAGAAAAAATAATGCCTTACTATACATGGTCATTTTTTTGGGAGAAAAAAAATGCCTTACTATACATGGTCTTTTTTTGGGAGAAAAAAAATGCCTTACTATACATGGTCGTTTTTTTGGGAGAAGAAAAATGCCTTACTATACATGGTCGTTTTTTTGGAGAAAAAAAAATGCCTTACTATACATGGTCGTTTTTCTGGGAGAAAAAAAAATGCCTTACTATACATGGTCGTTTTTTTGGGACAAAAAAAAGCCTTACTATACATGGTCGTTTTTTTGGGAGAAAAAAAAATGCCTTACTATACATGGTAATTTTTTTGGAAGAAAAAAAATGCCTTACCATACATGGTCATTTTTTTGGAAGAAAAAAAATGCCTTACTATACATGGTCGTTTTTTCGGGAGAAGAAAAATGCCTTACTATACATGGTCGTTTTTTTGGAGAAAAAAAATGCCTTACTATACATGGTCGTTTTTTTGGGAGAAAAAAAAATGCCTTACTATACATGGTCGTTTTTCTGGGAGAAAAAAAATGCCTTACTATACATGGTCGTTTTTTTGGGACAAAAAAAAGCCTTACTATACATGGTCGTTTTTTTGGGAGAAAAAAAAAAGCCTTACTATACATGGTCGTTTTTTTGGGACAAAAAAAAGCCTTCGTATACATGGTCGTTTTTTTGGGAGAAAAAAATGCCTTACTATACATGGTCGTTTTTTTGGGAGAAAAAAAAATGCCTTACTATGCATGGTCGTTTTTTTGGGAGAAAAAAATGCCTAGTATAATGGTCGTTTTTTTGGGAGAAAAAATAATGCCTAGTATAATGGTCGTTTTTTTGGGACAAAAAAAAGCCTTACTATACATGGTCGTTTTTTTGGGAGAAAAAAATGCCTTACTATACATGGTCGTTTTCTGGGAGAAAAAAAATGCCTTACTATACATGGTCGTTTTTTTGGGACAAAAAAAAAGCCTTACTATACATGGTCATTTTTTTGGGAGAAAAAAAAAAGCCTTACTATACATGGTCGTTTTTTTGGGAGAAGAAAAATGCCTTACTATACATGGTCGTTTTTTTGGGAGAAAAAAAAATGCCTTACTATACATGGTCGTTTTTTTGGGAGAAAAAAAATGCCTTACTTTACATGGTCATTTATTTGGGAGAAAAAGTAATGCCTTACTATACATGGTCATTTTTTTGGGAGAAAAAAAATGCCTTACTATACATGGTCGTTTTTTTGGGAGAAAAAAAATGCCTTACTATACATGGTCGTTTTTTTGGGAGAAGAAAAATGCCTTACTATACATGGTCGTTTTTTTGGAGAAAAAAAATGCCTTACTATACATGGTCATTTTTTTGGGAGAAAAAAAATGCCTAGTATAATGGTCATTTTTTTGGGAGAAAAAATAAAAAGCCTTACTATACATGGTCGTTTTTTTGGGAGAAAAAAAAATGCCTTACTATACATGGTCGTTTTTTTGGGAGAAAAAAAATGCCTTACTTTACATGGTCATTTATTTGGGAGAAAAAAAAATGCCTTACTTTACATGGTCATTTTTTTGGGAGAAAAAATAATGCCTTACTATACATGGTCATTTTTTTGGGAGAAAAAAAATGCCTTACTATACATGGTCGTTTTTTTGGGACAAAAAAAGCCTTACTATACATGGTCGTTTTTTTGGGAGAAAAAAATGCCTTACTATACATGGTCGTTTTCTGGGAGAAAAAAAAGCCTTACTATACATGGTCGTTTTTTTGGGAGAAAAAAAAGCCTTACTATACATGGTCGTTTTTTTGGGAGAAAAAAATGCCTTACTATACATGGTCGTTTTTCTGGGAGAAAAAACATGCCTTACTATACATGGTCATTTTTTTGGGAGAAAAAAAATGCCTTACTATACATGGTCGTTTTTTTGGGAGAAGAAAAATGCCTTACTATACATGGTCGTTTTTTTGGGAGAAAAAAAAAATGCCTTACTATACATGGTCGTTTTTTGGGGAGAAAAAAAATGCCTTACTTTACATGGTCATTTATTTGGGAGAAAAAATAATGCCTTACTATACATGGTCATTTTTTTGGGAGAAAAAAAATGCCTTACTATACATGGTCTTTTTTTGGGAGAAAAAAAATGCCTTACTATACATGGTCGTTTTTTTGGGAGAAGAAAAATGCCTTACTATACATGGTCGTTTTTTTGGAGAAAAAAAAATGCCTTACTATACATGGTCATTTTTTTGGGAGAAAAAAAATGCCTTACTATACATGGTCGTTTTTTGGGAGAGAAAAAAAATGCCTTACTATACATGGTCGGTTTATTTTGGGGAGAAAAAAAATGCCTAGTATAATGGTCGTTTTTTTGGGAGAAAAAATAAAAAGCCTTTCTACACATGGTCGTTTTTTTGGGAGAAAAAAAATGCCTTACTATACATGGTCGTTTTTTTGGGAGAAAAAAAATGCCTTACTTTACATGGTCATTTATTTGGGAGAAAAAATAATGCCTTACTATACATGGTCGTTTTTTTGGGAGTAAAAAAAATGCCTTACTATACATGGTCGTTTTTTTGGGAGAAAAAAAAATGCCTTACTATACATGGTCGTTTTTTTGGGAGAAAAAAAATGCCTTACTTTACATGGTCATTTTTTTGGGAGAAAAAATAATGCCTTACTATACATGGTCATTTTTTTGGGAGAAAAAAAATGCCTTACTATACATGGTCGTTTTTTTGGGACAAAAAAAAGCCTTACTATACATGGTAGTTTTTTTGGGAGAAAAAAATGCCTTACTATACATGGTCGTTTTTCTGGGAGAAAAAAAATGCCTTACTATACATGGTCGTTTTTTTGGGGAGAAAAAAAAAGCCTTACTATACATGGTCGTTTTTTTGGGACAAAAAAAAGCCTTACTATACATGGTCGTTTTTTTGGGAGAAAAAAATGCCTTACTATACATGGTCGTTTTTCTGGGAGAAAAAACATGCCTTACTATACATGGTCATTTTTCTGGGAGAAAAAACATGCCTTACTATACATGGTCATTTTTTGGGGAGAAAAAAAATGCCTTACTATACATGGTCGTTTTTTGGGGGGAGAAAAAAAAATGCCTTACTATACATGGTCGTTTTTTTGGGAGAAAAAAAAATGCCTTACTATACATGGTCGTTTTTTTGGGAGAAAAAAAAATGCCTTACTATACATGGTAATTTTTTTGGAAGAAAAAAAATGCCTTACCATACATGGTCATTTATTTGGAAGAAAAAAAATGCCTTACTATACATGGTCGTTTTTTCGGGAGAAGAAAAATGCCTTACTATACATGGTCGTTTTTTTGGAGAAAAAAAATGCCTTACTATACATGGTCGTTTTTTTGGGAGAAAAAAAAATGCCTTACTATACATGGTCGTTTTTCTGGGAGAAAAAAAATGCCTTACTATACATGGTCGTTTTTTTGGGACAAAAAAAAGCCTTACTATACATGGTCGTTTTTTTGGGAGAAAAAAAAAAGCCTTACTATACATGGTCGTTTTTTTGGGACAAAAAAAAGCCTTCGTATACATGGTCGTTTTTTTGGGAGAAAAAAATGCCTTACTATACATGGTCGTTTTTTTGGGAGAAAAAAAAATGCCTTACTATGCATGGTCGTTTTTTTGGGAGAAAAAAATGCCTAGTATAATGGTCGTTTTTTTGGGAGAAAAAATAATGCCTAGTATAATGGTCGTTTTTTTGGGACAAAAAAAAGCCTTACTATACATGGTCGTTTTTTTGGGAGAAAAAAATGCCTTACTATACATGGTCGTTTTCTGGGAGAAAAAAAATGCCTTACTATACATGGTCGTTTTTTTGGGACAAAAAAAAAGCCTTACTATACATGGTCATTTTTTTGGGAGAAAAAAAAAAGCCTTACTATACATGGTCGTTTTTTTGGGAGAAGAAAAATGCCTTACTATACATGGTCGTTTTTTTGGGAGAAAAAAAAATGCCTTACTATACATGGTCGTTTTTTTGGGAGAAAAAAAATGCCTTACTTTACATGGTCATTTATTTGGTTGAAAAAATAATGCCTTACTATACATGGTCATTTTTTTGGGAGAAAAAAAATGCCTTACTATACATGGTCGTTTTTTTGGGAGAAAAAAAATGCCTTACTATACATGGTCGTTTTTTTGGGAGAAGAAAAATGCCTTACTATACATGGTCGTTTTTTTGGAGAAAAAATATGCCTTACTATACATGGTCATTTTTTTGGGAGAAAAAAAATGCCTAGTATAATGGTCATTTTTTTGGGAGAAAAAATAAAAAGCCTTACTATACATGGTCGTTTTTTTGGGAGAAAAAAAAATGCCTTACTATACATGGTCGTTTTTTTGGGAGAAAAAAAATGCCTTACTTTACATGGTCATTTATTTGGGAGAAAAAAAAATGCCTTACTTTACATGGTCATTTTTTTGGGAGAAAAAATAATGCCTTACTATACATGGTCATTTTTTTGGGAGAAAAAAAATGCCTTACTATACATGGTCGTTTTTTTGGGACAAAAAAAGCCTTACTATACATGGTCGTTTTTTTGGGAGAAAAAAATGCCTTACTATACATGGTCGTTTTCTGGGAGAAAAAAAATGCCTTACTATACATGGTCGTTTTTTTTGGGACAAAAAAAAGCCTTACTATACATGGTCGTTTTTTTGGGAGAAAAAAAAGCCTTACTATACATGGTCGTTTTTTTGGGAGAAAAAAATGCCTTACTATACATGGTCGTTTTTCTGGGAGAAAAAACATGCCTTACTATACATGGTCATTTTTTTGGGAGAAAAAAAATGCCTTACTATACATGGTCGTTTTTTTGGGAGAAGAAAAATGCCTTACTATACATGGTCGTTTTTTTGGGAGAAAAAAAAATGCCTTACTATACATGGTCGTTTTTTGGGGAGAAAAAAAATGCCTTACTTTACATGGTCATTTATTTGGGAGAAAAAATAATGCCTTACTATACATGGTCATTTTTTTGGGAGAAAAAAAATGCCTTACTATACATGGTCTTTTTTTGGGAGAAAAAAAATGCCTTACTATACATGGTCGTTTTTTTGGGAGAAGAAAAATGCCTTACTATACATGGTCGTTTTTTTGGAGAAAAAAAAATGCCTTACTATACATGGTCATTTTTTTGGGAGAAAAAAAATGCCTTACTATACATGGTCGTTTTTTGGGAGAGAAAAAAAATGCCTTACTATACATGGTCGGTTTATTTTGGGGAGAAAAAAAATGCCTAGTATAATGGTCGTTTTTTTGGGAGAAAAAATAAAAAGCCTTTCTACACATGGTCGTTTTTTTGGGAGAAAAAAAATGCCTTACTATACATGGTCTTTTTTTGGGAGAAAAAAAATGCCTTACTATACATGGTCGTTTTTTTGGGAGAAGAAAAATGCCTTACTATACATGGTCGTTTTTTTGGGAGAAGAAAAATGCCTTACTATACATGGTCGTTTTTTTGGAGAAAAAAAAATGCCTTACTATACATGGTCATTTTTTTGGGAGAAAAAAAATGCCTTACTATACATGGTCGTTTTTTGGGAGAGAAAAAAAATGCCTTACTATACATGGTCGGTTTATTTTGGGGAGAAAAAAAATGCCTAGTATAATGGTCGTTTTTTTGGGAGAAAAAATAAAAAGCCTTTCTACACATGGTCGTTTTTTTGGGAGAAAAAAAATGCCTTACTATACATGGTCGTTTTTTTGGGAGAAAAAAAATGCCTTACTTTACATGGTCATTTATTTGGGAGAAAAAATAATGCCTTACTATACATGGTCGTTTTTTTGGGAGTAAAAAAAATGCCTTACTATACATGGTCATTTTTTTGGGAGAAAAAAAAATGCCTTACTATACATGGTCGTTTTTTTGGGAGAAAAAAAATGCCTTACTTTACATGGTCATTTTTTTGGGAGAAAAAATAATGCCTTACTATACATGGTCATTTTTTTGGGAGAAAAAAAATGCCTTACTATACATGGTCGTTTTTTTGGGACAAAAAAAAGCCTTACTATACATGGTAGTTTTTTTGGGAGAAAAAAATGCCTTACTATACATGGTCGTTTTTCTGGGAGAAAAAAAATGCCTTACTATACATGGTCGTTTTTTTTGGGAGAAAAAAAAAGCCTTACTATACATGGTCGTTTTTTTGGGACAAAAAAAAGCCTTACTATACATGGTCGTTTTTTTGGGAGAAAAAAATGCCTTACTATACATGGTCGTTTTTCTGGGAGAAAAAACATGCCTTACTATACATGGTCATTTTTCTGGGAGAAAAAACATGCCTTACTATACATGGTCATTTTTTGGGGAGAAAAAAAATGCCTTACTATACATGGTCGTTTTTTGGGGGGAGAAAAAAAAATGCCTTACTATACATGGTCGTTTTTTTGGGAGAAAAAAAAAAGCCTTACTATACATGGTCGTTTTTTTGGGACAAAAAAAAGCCTTCGTATACATGGTCGTTTTTTTGGGAGAAAAAAATGCCTTACTATACATGGTCGTTTTTTTGGGAGAAAAAAAAATGCCTTACTATGCATGGTCGTTTTTTTGGGAGAAAAAAATGCCTAGTATAATGGTCGTTTTTTTGGGAGAAAAAATAATGCCTAGTATAATGGTCGTTTTTTTGGGACAAAAAAAAGCCTTACTATACATGGTCGTTTTTTTGGGAGAAAAAAATGCCTTACTATACATGGTCGTTTTCTGGGAGAAAAAAAATGCCTTACTATACATGGTCGTTTTTTTGGGACAAAAAAAAAGCCTTACTATACATGGTCATTTTTTTGGGAGAAAAAAAAAAGCCTTACTATACATGGTCGTTTTTTTGGGAGAAGAAAAATGCCTTACTATACATGGTCGTTTTTTTGGGAGAAAAAAAAATGCCTTACTATACATGGTCGTTTTTTTGGGAGAAAAAAAATGCCTTACTTTACATGGTCATTTATTTGGGAGAAAAAATAATGCCTTACTATACATGGTCATTTTTTTGGGAGAAAAAAAATGCCTTACTATACATGGTCGTTTTTTTGGGAGAAAAAAAATGCCTTACTATACATGGTCGTTTTTTTGGGAGAAGAAAAATGCCTTACTATACATGGTCGTTTTTTTGGAGAAAAAATATGCCTTACTATACATGGTCATTTTTTTGGGAGAAAAAAAATGCCTAGTATAATGGTCATTTTTTTGGGAGAAAAAATAAAAAGCCTTACTATACATGGTCGTTTTTTTGGGAGAAAAAAAAATGCCTTACTATACATGGTCGTTTTTTTGGGAGAAAAAAAATGCCTTACTTTACATGGTCATTTATTTGGGAGAAAAAAAAATGCCTTACTTTACATGGTCATTTTTTTGGGAGAAAAAATAATGCCTTACTATACATGGTCATTTTTTTGGGAGAAAAAAAATGCCTTACTATACATGGTCGTTTTTTTGGGACAAAAAAAGCCTTACTATACATGGTCGTTTTTTTGGGAGAAAAAAATGCCTTACTATACATGGTCGTTTTCTGGGAGAAAAAAAATGCCTTACTATACATGGTCGTTTTTTTTGGGACAAAAAAAAGCCTTACTATACATGGTCGTTTTTTTGGGAGAAAAAAAAGCCTTACTATACATGGTCGTTTTTTTGGGAGAAAAAAATGCCTTACTATACATGGTCGTTTTTCTGGGAGAAAAAACATGCCTTACTATACATGGTCATTTTTTTGGGAGAAAAAAAATGCCTTACTATACATGGTCGTTTTTTTGGGAGAAGAAAAATGCCTTACTATACATGGTCGTTTTTTTGGGAGAAAAAAAAAATGCCTTACTATACATGGTCGTTTTTTGGGGAGAAAAAAAATGCCTTACTTTACATGGTCATTTATTTGGGAGAAAAAATAATGCCTTACTATACATGGTCATTTTTTTGGGAGAAAAAAAATGCCTTACTATACATGGTCTTTTTTTGGGAGAAAAAAAATGCCTTACTATACATGGTCGTTTTTTTGGGAGAAGAAAAATGCCTTACTATACATGGTCGTTTTTTTGGAGAAAAAAAAATGCCTTACTATACATGGTCATTTTTTTGGGAGAAAAAAAATGCCTTACTATACATGGTCGTTTTTTGGGAGAGAAAAAAAATGCCTTACTATACATGGTCGGTTTATTTTGGGGAGAAAAAAAATGCCTAGTATAATGGTCGTTTTTTTGGGAGAAAAAATAAAAAGCCTTTCTACACATGGTCGTTTTTTTGGGAGAAAAAAAATGCCTTACTATACATGGTCTTTTTTTGGGAGAAAAAAAATGCCTTACTATACATGGTCGTTTTTTTGGGAGAAGAAAAATGCCTTACTATACATGGTCGTTTTTTTGGGAGAAGAAAAATGCCTTACTATACATGGTCGTTTTTTTGGAGAAAAAAAAATGCCTTACTATACATGGTCATTTTTTTGGGAGAAAAAAAATGCCTTACTATACATGGTCGTTTTTTGGGAGAGAAAAAAAATGCCTTACTATACATGGTCGGTTTATTTTGGGGAGAAAAAAAATGCCTAGTATAATGGTCGTTTTTTTGGGAGAAAAAATAAAAAGCCTTTCTACACATGGTCGTTTTTTTGCGAGAAAAAAAATGCCTTACTATACATGGTCGTTTTTTTGGGAGAAAAAAAATGCCTTACTTTACATGGTCATTTATTTGGGAGAAAAAATAATGCCTTACTATACATGGTCGTTTTTTTGGGAGTAAAAAAAATGCCTTACTATACATGGTCATTTTTTTGGGAGAAAAAAAAATGCCTTACTATACATGGTCGTTTTTTTGGGAGAAAAAAAATGCCTTACTTTACATGGTCATTTTTTTGGGAGAAAAAATAATGCCTTACTATACATGGTCATTTTTTTGGGAGAAAAAAAATGCCTTACTATACATGGTCGTTTTTTTGGGACAAAAAAAAGCCTTACTATACATGGTAGTTTTTTTGGGAGAAAAAAATGCCTTACTATACATGGTCGTTTTTCTGGGAGAAAAAAAATGCCTTACTATACATGGTCGTTTTTTTTGGGAGAAAAAAAAAGCCTTACTATACATGGTCGTTTTTTTGGGACAAAAAAAAGCCTTACTATACATGGTCGTTTTTTTGGGAGAAAAAAATGCCTTACTATACATGGTCGTTTTTCTGGGAGAAAAAACATGCCTTACTATACATGGTCATTTTTCTGGGAGAAAAAACATGCCTTACTATACATGGTCATTTTTTGGGGAGAAAAAAAATGCCTTACTATACATGGTCGTTTTTTGGGGGGAGAAAAAAAAATGCCTTACTATACATGGTCGTTTTTTTGGGAGAAAAAAAAATGCCTTACTATACATGGTCGTTTTTTTGGGAGAAAAAAAAAAGCCTTACTATACATAGTCATTTTTTGGGAGAAAAAAAATGCCTTACTATACATGGTCATTTTTTGGGGGAGAAAAAAAAATGCCTTACTATACATGGTAATTTTTTTGGAAGAAAAAAAATGCCTTACTATACATGGTCATTTTTTTGGAAGAAAAAAAAATGCCTTACTATACATGGTCGTTTTTTCAGGAGAAGAAAAATGCCTTACTATACATGGTCGTTTTTTTGGAGAAAAAAAATGCCTTACTATACATGGTCGTTTTTTGGGGAGAAAAAAAAAATGCCTGACTATACATGGTCGTTTTTTGGGAGAGAAAAAAAATGCCTTACTATACATGGTCGTTTTTTTGGGACAAAAAAAAGCCTTACTATACATGGTCGTTTTTTTGGGAGAAAAAAAAAGCCTTACTATACATGGTCGTTTTTTTGGGACAAAAAAAGCCTTACTATACATGGTCGTTTTTTTGGGAGAAAAAAAAATGCCTTACTATACATAGTCGTTTTTTTGGGAGAAAAAAAAATGCCTTACTATACATGGTCGTTTTTTTGGGAGAAAAAAAATGCCTTACTATACATGGTCGTTTTTTTGGGAGAAAAAAAAATGCCTTACTATACATGGTCGTTTAAAAAAAACAAAAAAAACACACCATACTATACATGGTCGTTTAAAAAAAAAAAGAAAAAAAACAGTTTACTATACCCATGGTTGTTTATTTTAAGTCTTTGTTGTGACCCGGCCAGAGGATTGAACCCAGGACCTCCCAGTCTCAGAGTGGACACTCTACCACTAGACCACTGAGCTGGACGTTGAAAACACAAAAAAAACAAAAAACAACGCCTGACTTTACATGGGCGGTTTTAAAAAACAAAAACAAAAAAACGCCTTAGTATACATGGTCGTTTTTTTTTGTTTTTTTTTAAAAAAACGCCATACTATAAAACTATCTTAAAATATAATATAAAACATACTATAATACTATCTTTTTTTTTCGTTTGAAAAAAAAGAAAACAAAAGGCTTACTATATCCATGGTTGTTTATTTTAGTAGTCTTTGTTGTGACCCGACCGGGGGATTGAACCCAGGACCTCCAGTCTTAGGGTGGACACTCTACCACTAGACCACTGGGCTGGTTTTTGAAAACACAAAAAAACAAAAAAACGCTGGACTATACATGGGCTTTTTTTTTTTTTTTTTTTTTTTCTTTTTTAAATGCCATACTATATATGGTCGTTTAAAAAAACAACAACAACAAAAAAAACGCCTTAGTATACATGGTCGTTTTTTTTTTTTTAAATGGCATACTATACATGGTCGTTTGACAAAAAACAAAAAACAAAAACGCCTTAGTATACATGGTCGTTTAAAAAAAACAAAAAAAACAAACGCCATACTATACATGGTCGTTTGAAAAAACAAAAAAAAACAAAACAAAAACGCCTTAGTATACATGGTCGGTTTTAAAAAAAACAAACAAAAAAACCCGCCTTACTATACATGGTCGTTTTAAAAAAAAAACAAAAAAAACAAACCAAAAAAAAAAAAACACCTTAGTATACATGGTAGTTTTGTAAAAAAAAAAAAAAAAACGAAAAAAAAACGCCTTAGTATACATGGTCGTTTAAAAAAAAAACAAAAACAAAAAAAAAACGCCTTACTATACATGGTTGTTTAAAAAAAAACAAAAAAAACAAAAAAACAACGCCTTAGTTTACATGGTCGTTTTTTTTTTTTTTTTTTTTAAATGCCATACTATACATGGTCGTTTGAAAAAAAAACAAAAAACAAAAACGCCTTAGTATATACATGGTCGTTTTTAAAAAAAAAAACAAAACAAAAAAAAACGCCATACTGTACATGGTCGTTTGAAAAAAAAATTTGAAAAAATTTGGAAAAAAAAATGCCATACTATACTTGGTCGTTTAAAAAAACAAAACAAAAAAAACACCGCCTTACTATACAGTCGTTGTTTAAAAAAAATAAATAACGGCATACTATACATGGTCGTTAAAAAAAAAAAAAGAAACTTTGAGAAAAAAAACGCCATACCATATATAGTCGTTTGAAAAACAAACAAATAAACGCCGTACTATACATGGTCGTTAAAAAAAAAAAAAACACACACAAAAAAAAAAAACGCCTTACTATATATGGTCGTTTAAAAAAAATTAAAAATAAAACGCCTTAGTATACGTGGTCGTTTTTTTTTAAAAAAAACACCATACTATACATTGTCGTTTTTTTTTTTTTTTTTTTTTTTTAAACGCCTTAATATACATCGTCGTTTGAAAAAAAAAAAGACCATGCAAAGTAAGGCGTTTTTTTGTTTTGTTTTTTCAAACGACCATGTATAGAATGGCGTTTTTTGTTTTTCAAATGACCATGTATAGTATGGCGTTTTTTTTTTGTTTTTTTTTCCAAACGACCATGTATAGTAAGGCGTTTAAAAAAACAAAAAAAACAAAAACAAAACGACCATGTATAGTATGCCGTTTGTTTTTGTTTTTTTTTTTTTCCAAACAACCATGTATAGTATGGCGTTTTTTTTTTTTGTTTTGTTTTTTTCAAACGACCATGTATAGTATGGCATTTAAAAAAAACCAAAAAAACAAAAACGACCATGTATACGATGGCATTTTTGTTTTTTTTTGTTTTTTAAACAACCATGTATAATAAGGCATTTTTTATTTTATTTTTTCAAAGACCAGCTCAGTGGTCATTTATATTTTTCCATGGCGTTGTTCATGAGTGCTGTAAAATATGTACACATAATTAAGTGCACAATGCACCAACTTTGTCATTCCAAATTCACGCGCAAAAAGCTTTAAATTGTGAACGTGTCTAACCCGTATCAAGAAGGCGCCAAATCCTTTGTGGATTATTATCCCCGAGAAGCCGCGGTGAAGGGCAGCCACCTACGGAAATGTGGTGGTGGGGGGGGGGATTTGAGGCCTATCTTTGGATGCCACCTTGGAGGCCCACATTGTTTCCACATCCCTGCCAGTTAATGACATGCTTACACTCTGCTAATTCTCCTCACTAGTTTTAATTGTTAGCTTGACTGAAGCCCACCCCGGTGTTTGCTCGCCCACCTATGGAAAATGTCACGTTCAAAGTATTATTTCAGACCTTAGAATGTTGTTGCAAACTTTGTCATCCATCAAGTTTGTGTTAGAGATATAATTTCACTGCATCTTTTAGCTAGTTTTCTTTTTTGTGCACTGGGGCGTCATCACTGGAACCGAAATGGGCCTTCCTCAAAGCTTGTTCCGCAAAGTTGGAACAAAAGATTCATCACTTAATGTCTTGGTAGGTGGAAAATTTTAACACGTAAGACCAAGCCTTGATTAATTATTGGATTATTTAGGTGTGACATCAGTTGTCGGGCCTAAAAGAAGCCTTTGAATTCTCACACATCTTGTCAAATGCAAATCGGTGAATGCAAATGTTTCCACTGTTGCTTCATTTCCTTTTCACGACCGCATGTGCTTGCTCATAGTTGCTGCCGGCTGCAATTTAAGACTTTGTTTATCCACTTGATGTACTTGGCTACCGCCATGCCGTCTCTGTCTGACCACGTTACCGCAATATGTGTGAATTTGTCGGGACCTGAGCAATACTGCGGTCACCCTGAGTGAGTCGTAGCGGCAGCAATTTCGAGTTGGCACAGTCGAGTGACGTCACGCTACTTTGAAATGACCTTCTCCCACCGCACCTCTGGACCGATGTTTTAATGATGCATGAAAATGTGCAGATTAGCTGTGTTAGTTTTATCGCTGTCCCCCCCCTCTTACCCCCCTCACCCCCACCGTCACTCTCGGAATTGGTCATAGGTTGCTCTTATGACATATTTATGAGACCGGAGCTGTCTATTCAAAGAGAACCTTTATGCTCCGCACATGAGAATAGGTTAGAAAGTGTCAATTTCCAAGGATTCATATTTCATTTCCCAATTCAGGACTAGCTGTGATTTAGCTGAAAATCAGATTTAGAATAAATTCTTACCAAGAACTATTTACAACAAATTTAATTACTATAGTGGTGGTTGTGTTATTTACTTTAGCTAATGCTAAACGCTATCTTGGTTGAGAGTTCAACAGTGCAACACAAATCAAAGCACTCCCAAACCCATTGGAAGCCAATTCTGCTGTTTACCTCGCACATTGCAAATACGCTCCAAGAAATACTCAGCTTGTGTTGGGTCTGTCCTGTGGCGGTGACCGCACACATTAGACAAGTAGAATCATTCTTGGACATGGATGCACATACAGAGGTGGCAAATCCGGGTCCAGAAGTAAAAAAAAAACATGCCTCAGTTTGGCTTTAGCCTCAGGTGCTAGTTAGCTAGCTCCCTAGCTAGCTCCCATGGTGCCCATTTATCTACTGGGGAGCTAGCTAGCTAGCTAGCTAGCTAGCATGAGGGAAGGGTGGCCATTTCCTATAAGGTCAAAAGGACATATGTTAAAAAATGAATACATCAGACTCACGGTGTATTTTCATCAACAATAATGGTTTACAGATCATGTTTCTGGTACTAAATTGAAAGTCAAACTTCTTTTTGACAATTTATTTAGTTTACAGAACCATGTTTTTCAACCACTAAGCAGTGACATAAATGTGAAAGTAAAAGTAAATAGGAAGGATAAGCTTTAGCTAAGTTTAGCTATTTAATTCGTTTACCATATGAATCGCCATGACAACCATGTGATTGACAGACACATTAGTAGGGGTGTTAAAAAAAATCGATTCGGCAGTATATCGCGATACTACAGCAAGCGATTCAATAGGCAGCCGAATCGATTTTTTTAACATCCATTTTTGATGGAAATATATTCAACAAAACGTCTAACTTTCACACTTTAAGCATGGAAGAATGTTCTATTAATGGAACATTAAGCCTGAATATTTTATTTCAATTCCTGTTTGTTACATGCAGTGGCTCACAGTTATAAAACTGAAGTTTCAGATCAATAAATAATACAATTTCATACAAATATTACAGGCTACATGTACAAGTTTACTGAAAGGTATTTTCTAAATTGAGTAAAAAATCAAAAAATCAAAAAAAAATCGCAACAATCGACTTTCATATCGGGATTAATCGGAATTGAATCGAATCGTGACCTATGAATCGTGATACGGATCGAATCGTAAGTTACATGTAAGTTATGATTGATTGAATGATTATTTTATTGGGATTTTCTTTTCTTTTGATTGTTGTTTTTTCTTCTTCTTATCTCTGCTGTTCATCTGTTTATATGTTTAATAAATTAAAAAAAAAATAAAAATCGTCAGGTACAAGGCAATTCACACCCCTACACATTAGCGTACTGTTGCTAATGCACTGAAGGACGGCGGGACGGGACCTGCAAAAAAAGCGACATAATGGGACACAAGGCTCAAAGTCGTGAACGCCTCCGCTAAACGTGACGTCTCGTCACTTTAATTTCGCGTCAGTTGACTTATTGGCTGTGACAAGGAAATCAGCATCTTCATACCTGACTTCCAAGGGGGCGTGAAATCATTTGAACACGTAAATTGGAAATCAAACAGCGAGTGCCCTCCAGCGATATCAACAAAGAAATAATTAGCTTCGCAATATTGAATTGAAATGTTTGCCATTGGTTTGGACAGCGTTTTGACCCCAGACGCGGGGAAAAAACTGTTTAGTATGCGCCGGCCAAACCTTTTAACTTCTTCTTATTACCGCTGATGCCGAGTGACCCTGTCAGTGAGCGATGCCGCCGCCGACTATTGGCACGGGCTTTAATGGCCGCGAAGTTAAATGATGCTCACTCTGCAGTGTTTGTCAGCATTAACGCCACGACTCTCCGCAGAGACTAATGCGGCACAACGGGACCGCGTTGACAGCCTACAGGGGATTTGTCGCTTTTCAAGCATGTGCCGTCGTGACACTCCAACAAACGGGCCCGGCCAATAAATGGGCGTCGTGGCGACCGCGTCGAGACGAGAGCTTTGTCGAGGCTGCGCGGAATAGATCGCGCTTTGACAAAGGGAGAAAATGCAGTCGCGTGTACGCGTTAAATTAAGCAAGCTGCGCGGACGCCGGCGGCGAATCGCTCTCGGTCCGTCGTCGGGGCCGCACACGGGCGGTTATTTCATGAAATAATCTTCGTGACGATTAACCGTCTGTGAAATGAACAAGTAGGAGGGTGAAGAGCGGACGGCGAAGGTGCCTTTCGCGCGCGTCTTGTTCTCTTTGACGACTTACGAGTCGACGCGGGAACACTGTTGTCGCCCGTCTTAAGCCGGCGCGCGAGCGTCTCGCCTTTCGCAGCCATTCGTCAGGAACTCGTAGCTGGCAGGCGGCGAATACACAACAAGTGAAAAGAGGCGGCCGCGAGTATGCGTTGACGTTCCGGCTGAACGGCGGCGGGCGCGGCGGCCGCTTGGCGAGGCGCGGGGGGCCTGCAAGCCAGCTCCGCCAAGCCGTTTCAACTTGGCTTCTGCGGAAGCGAGATAGCAGCAGTTGAAAAGCAAAAGAGCAGCACTGGAGGGCAGGCGAAGACACAAGAGAGGGAACGAAATGAGCGACATGTTAACCGAAGCCAACGGAGAGAACAAAAGTCGGGAGTTCAAGTGGGCGTACGGGAACGATCATGAAAATCATTTGCACATGAAATCGTTAGCGAAAATGATCATGAAGTAAGGCTGGGCGATTATGGGGGAAAATAAATGAATACATTTTGACTGATATTCAAATCACAATTAATGCAATGATTATTTATAGATTTCAAAACACATTCCTGCATCTTGACATTTTTATTCTCCAACTTCCTCTTATTTTAGTCAAGTATATAATGTAAATATGTGGAATTCCATCCTCTTGCATTTTCATTCTGCTGCAGCCACACCCTGACATTTGCATCTCTAATTTTTTTTTAATTAATTATTATTTTCACAAGTCTTTGGACTTACAGGGCGAACCTGGGACGTCGAGTATTACAGGACTGTCTCAGAAAATTTGAATATTGTGATTGTTTCTGTAATGCAATTAAAGAAGCAAAAATGCAAAACATTCTGGATTCATTACAAATCAACTTAAATATTGCCGGCCTTTTTATTTTGTTAATATTGCTGATTATGGCATTTTTTTTTTTTTTACTTGGTCTGAAGAAATATTCTAATATTTCGAGATAGGATATTTGAGTTTTGTTTAAGCTGTAAGCCATAATCAGCAATATTAAAACAATAAAAGGCTTTTATATATTATATTATATTTCATGTAATATCATGTGGAAATGTGTCGTGGTATGACAATAAAACTTGAAAACTACATTTAATTCAAATTAAAAAAAAATACATAAATAAAATATGAATCTGAGATTGATATGGTCAGGGAAAACTATGTTGCATCAGAGATGAGACTTAAGAGCTGCGTTGACTGTGTTTTGTGACGCTAAAGGACAAAAACAAACGGGTCAAGCAGGCAACTTGTGACTTAGCATGTTGCAGTGCACAACAAATAGGGAAAAAAAAAAAAACGAGAAGCGAACTTTCCTGTGTTAATTCCAAAAGCAAATGTCAAAAAAACGCCGCCATCATCATTCTTCATTAGGCCCCTCCCATCATCTCCTTTTCTTCTCTAATAGCCATTCGAATGATTAATTGAATCCATTTTTGGTTTTACATCGCCGATGACACGGTACACCCGCTTATCAGTTTCCCGTCATTAGGTGGCCGAGCTTCACAATGGCGCAGACGTCACTTTAGCGGGGTAATATATGGCCGCTCTGTATTTTTTTTTTTAAGTGGAGTCGTTCTCGGGCCGGTGACATTTCTTAATTTTCCATCGCAGCCATCGTCAGGTCCGCCGCAGTCCAGTTGACCTGAAATTCCGCCAACATTGTAGATCAATAGAAGACTGTTCAAGTGAAAAAAAGCTTCGACAAAAGATGTGTTCTCATTCTTCTGCCACATTCTTAACTCAAAGAAAAGCTGTTTGTTTGAAACGCATCTTGAACTTGACTCGTCCATTTTGTTGAGACATCATGTGCTAAATTATCACTCATGCATATTCAATTAGTCCATTGACATGACAACATTTATTCCCAACCAGTGCGCCTCGGCACATCCGCGCGCCGAGGAAGATCGAGCGCGCCTGCAGGAATTGACATCATTTTAACTTCATTGATATGAAAATGATTCTTTAGGGCAAACGTGTCTTTGTTCGTTTACGGATGCCAATGAAATGCTCTTCCACTAGATGGCGGAATGTTTGACTCAATTTCCATCCATCCATTTTCAAATGTCCTTAAAGTGTGGCCGGCCATTCATACAGGCCCCAATTTTAAAAAAAATTAATAAAAGAAACATTTGCTGTACAAGGTGGTTTGTAAAATATTAAAATAAAATAAAAAATAAAATAAAAATAAAAAATAAAAATAAAAAAAAGGACAAATAAACCGTCATGGTGTTTCATCCCTTTTGTGCCAAACATTTGTCCGGTGTTAGCTAATTATTTTTGTTATCTTCGGCAGTGCCGGGAAGACGGACGTTTGTGTGTGTGCGTACGCACTCTGCAAAAAAGATAAGCGCTCATTGGCGAGAGGAGCAGGCGGGCGGGGGCCATTTTTAATCATAAATGGCACAAGGCCTCTCTCCTCATCAGTGCGGTCTGTGTTTTTTGACTCAACATCGACATCTCAACATCCTTTTTATTCAAACTCATGAAGGAAGTGAGGCCAAAATGCCATTTTGGCAATTGTGATGCAGACATGCTAAACACTCCTCCAAAGTGCCGCCAAAAATGATCCTCATCAAAATTCAACACAAAAGTCCGAACTGATTAAAAAAAACAAAAACATTCATTTAATTTAAAACAATATTAATACCTAATGGTTTCATGACTGGGTCATGGCAGGGTTAAGTTTGGGTCATGCCAGGGTTATGTTTGGGTCATGACCGTGAGGTCAAGTGTCTGTTTTGAGCTGCTGTCACCATCATCTGGTTTCAACTGGAAAATACGCTATGTGATGTGAGGAGCTATGTGATGTCAAGAATCTTTAATCTCTTTAATCTCTTTACTTGATCAACAGCCAATCAGATCATTTCATGTCAGTCCTGTTACCCACATGTCTAGCCACAGCCAATCCGATCAATTCACTGTCTATTGAAGACAAACGGATTATTATCTCGGTTCCTCTGTTCATCTCCACATCTTGTAATTCTCGATGCATTCTCATTGTTTCTCGTCTAGTCAAGTTTTTTCTACGCCTCTCGATGTTATGCGAATAAAGAGTAAAATTTTATTTGTGTCTGCGTTTTGGGATCCAACCTCAGAACATAACAAATACAAATTTTTCAATACCAATACAGTGGTGCCTTGACATATGAATTTATCTATTTTTTGACCATGCTTGTAAGTCAAAATACACATACAGTATTTCATATCAAATAATTTTTCACCATTGAAATGGTGAAAACCCCAATTTCTGTTCATCTTTTCTTTTCTTTTTTTTTTTAAATCAAGAAAAATAGCAAAACTACTGCGATTGGCTGGCAACCAGTTGAGGGTGTATCCCGCCAACTACCCGAAGCCAGCTGGGATAGGCTCCACCACCCCTGCGACCCTTGTGAGGAGCAAGCGGTTAAGAAAATGGATGGATGGAAATAGCAAACTATGATGTTGTACAAAGTTAAGTCAATGTATTTCTTCTTAACATGACAATGACTTTATTTTTACATCCGTTTTTTTTTTCTAATAGTGTCGGTTGCCATCTCTTTTCCACTCCCATCCGGCACCAAACTCGACATCGGCAACATTTGCGATAGCGGCGTGAACTCCCACTCACCTCCTTCGCGCGCGGCGAAAACTCACACACCTTCCTCGCACGCGCGATCCTCTGCGGCTCCCGTGGATCGGCAGGAATTGGTAATGACGCGATCCATCTCCGGGCCATTTCCAATTCAGCTGCGGGGAAATGAGATAGGACGGTAATAGAATCTCATTGATCTGCGTTTGCGCTCATGTTTATGGCCCATGAGTGTGGAAGTCATCGCTAATGCTCCTTTTTTCCCCTCTTGAAAACTGGATTTTTTAACATTTTTTCTTTCCTCATGCAAAACTGACTGCTCTACGTGGTAAATGTAGCAATTGACAATACATTTGGATTCAGGACACAGACATGCTGTTTTCAGGGTCAAACCACTCCATGTAATGCTAGCTAGCTAGCTACCTAGCTAGCTAGCTAGCATGCATTCATATTTCCTTTAAGATCCCCCCCACTTCTCAAACAACACTTCATGTTACCCGCGAGCGTGATTGGCCACGGCGTTGCGTCACAAAGTCTCAAGCCAAGTGTGAAATTAAGCGATGTGATGACACGTCGAGATTGGCGACTGCTCCCGCTCGTCTCTTCTGTGGCGTCCAACCACATCTAGGAAATAATGGAAACGCAGCTCAAATCTAGAACTGTGGCGTGAAAAAAAAAGAAAAAAAAAAGAAACGCATCTTCCTGAGAGACTTTGGCGGTTGTACGGCATTCTGGCAGGTGTCAAGCAAACTGAAATGAATCAACACAAACGTGTCGTAAACTGGCTGGCATGTCTGTGGTGTCTGTTGACGGACTTCAAGGTTAATGTGGTGTCAATTGAGCAGACTCAAGTCTTACTTAACTCCGAACGCACTTGTGGTGGCTCAATAAATACCCGCAGGCATTTTTTTTTCTTTCTGATCCGCCACTCAGAAGGAACACAATTTGATTGTAATTACGTTTACATCCGTTTATTTGATTGCATTTTTACGACTACTCGAAATTTGACCGCGTTAGAGGTTAGAACACTTCTCCTCTTTTGTACAGGCAATGTTTTTTTTTTTTTTCTTCCAGTGTTGCTATGAGGAAAAAAACAAAAAAACAAAAAACTGTTGGCGGAATCAGTGAGCCTTGCAATTTAATTTGATGAGCCCGCAAACAGCAAACAATGGCTCATTATGAAGCGGGAGCCCTGATGGAAGCCGGTGGGCTGTGAAGCTTCGCGCATTCCGCAGCCCTCGTTTGACATCGGGGGAGGATCCTGCTCCCATCAATCCTTTTTTTTTTTTTTTTTTTTCTTCCCCCCTTCTTTTTTGTTTGGCATGGAGTTCCGTGTTTGGCTCTCGTGAGCAGCTAATGTCACATTCTGCCATCTTTGCAAGACAAACACCACCAGGATCTTATATCCTGTTCTGCAGGAGTGGAGAGTCGTCACAAAAATTCTCAATCTTTTAGAACGCATGCTGATGCAGCAAAAAATATGGACATATTCGAATTTGATCTAGCGTCCAATAGAACATACATTTTTTTTCTATCAAGAAAGACCAAAGTTTGGACACATCTGCCCAAAAGAACACATTTTTTGACCAATGATTTTCTGTGGCTTCAAATGTCAAAGTTTGTTCGTTTTAAAGTTTGAATATGCGTCGACCGCAGTTTGGCTTTAGCAGGAGCGCTTGTGGCTTCTCTGGAACGGCGTCCAGCTGAACTAACCTGAGACCAGTTCTTTTTGTCCGACGAGCTCAATTTTCCGGGGTCTTCAAATTCAGTGGAGCTGACGCTGTAACTTCGTATTTGATACTTTTCCTGGGTGAGCGTGATAAGGAATTGCGTTTCAAAGATTCCTCCATGATCAGAAGGGACGACGGTTGCGGGGTAGGAAAGAGACATATCAATGAAATTCAAACATATGACCATGGAGTCGTTGCCCAAAGTTACTGTAAAAAAAAAAAAAAAAAAAAAATCTATATTACAGACCATGCTAAATACAATACTAATAATAACACTGCAGAACACTAACATGCTAACTGTGACCATGCTAACAGTCTTCACCATCATAAGTGTATCAAGGATGTCAAAACATGACAGAGATTTTTCAGTAGGGCTGTCACTATGATTTTTTTTTTTTTAAATCGATGAGACTACAAATTATTCAATTGACTAATAGTTGATTTGGTTTTAGTTCATCTCTGATCTCTGTTTTAGTTGGTCACACAAAATCAAAACCCAAGAGGGAAAAAAAAGAAAATTAAGTTTATTTACACATCAATAATACTGTGAAATTCACACATTGTTTATTTTTGAACATGTAAACAAATAACCAAAAATATTGTAATAAAAAAAAAAAAAAAAAAAAGAAGAAAACAACAATAAAAATCATGGTCATCATTATAAGCACAATTTACATATTCAAAAGGAATAGGAAGAAGTCGAAATGTTATCCAGTTCTACCCTATGTTCCTTGTGAACTGTATTTTGATTTGTAAATCTGTAAATAAAACCTTTTATCACTTTATAAACTCTGAATGGTTGATGCAGACAGTGAGGTTTGTTGTTTCGAGAGGCTCCCGTTACGTCTTACAGAGAGCCGAAGTGTTTTCAATGAAAACCACGTTGACGTACAAATGGCAACGTAAGATGGCTGCCTTCTGGCTTCACTAGCACGGGCCAATTGACGGTCCATTCTTAAGCTAGTAGCTGTTAGCTACAATGAGCTCAACTTCCTGTCCACTGTGTCTGCAAAAAAAAAAATCGTCTGTGACATTTTTCGTCAACCTATTTTTTTAATGTCGACTTAACCGACTTTTCAGATATCACGCACGTTGTTTTAAGGGTTAAACAAGCAGCGTGACGCCGCAACAGCTGCCGGTGAAACGGCGCTAATTGCCGATTGATTGGACGCCGGCACGTCTTCATCTGCAATGCGGAGGCGCATCTGCCCGCGCTCGCCTCCTGCTTTTCTGATTAGTCACATTGTCGGCGGCTGTTTACTTAAACGGCAGCTTAAGGAAGCTCCAAATTGGGCACCTCTCAGAAAAAAGAAAAAAAAAAAAAGTGTCAAATTAGACGTTGTTAGCGAAGCCCCTCAAGGCACACGTGTCGCAAAAGAGGAGGATCGGGCGCCGGGGAAAGAGAAGAAGATGAAGCTGCCGACGCAAAGTGGCTCATTTAACAATCTGGCCTTTTCGATGTCTGACCTAAGAACTGGTTTCCATTGATCCAGAATTTAAAGGCTGTCAAGTAGTGGGAAACCATGCTTACTTTAAAATATGGACGCTGATATCCATCTAGAACGGCGTAAACTGGCTAGGCCTGACCAAAGAACGGTTTTCTGTTGCTCCAGAGTTTAATTGGATGGAAAAATCCTGCTCATTTAAAATATGTAGACTGGTGTGGAGTGTTAGTGAGGGATTTCCCAAATGAAAGCAAACTAAAATCAGAATAAAGCTCTATAAAAAAAATCCCTTGTTTAAATATGACTTTATCTTAAAACTCATTTGCTCCCAAAAACATGTAAATACGTTTTTTTGTTTTGTTTTTTATGTTGTAAGTGTCCCAAAGACGTATTTATCCGTATTTTTGCTTTTTTTATATATATATATATATACTAGAGCATACAAAAGGCTTTGATGGAGCCTCTCAACTGCAAAGAACGGTTGCAGAAATGGTAGTTATTACACAAACGGCCAGCAGGTGGCAGCAGAGCAAAGGAGATCAACCAGGGCCATGTAGAAAAAAAGCTCAATTACTTCCAATTTTAAATAGATTTGTGAAAACTGTTGAAACTTAGCTCTCTTCTAATGCTAATTGCTGCAAAACGGAAACAGATAGAAACATACTTTTTTTCCCCTGATGAAAGAAGAGACTTTAATCTTTCATTTGGTAGGTTCCATGCTTTTATAGCAATAGAACACAATATTCTGTGGGCCTTGCAAAATCAGTCCAAATCCAGTAAAACAGCCAGGAGCGAACGGGATTGCGAAATGTGAAAATGGCGGCGAGTGAATGAGTTAATATAACATGATGACTAATCTCGTAAGTTTAAAACTGATTATACTGACCTAGTATGTCTTCGGACTTGGAGGGATTCTATCCTGTCAGATGTTGCTTCACCCAAACGTGGGAACGCTCCGCACGGCGCGCGGATGCAGTTGCTAACCTCGTGTGGGATGAAAGCGAGCACATGGGATCCATTTCCTCTCAACATTAATACCGCTGCTTTAAGGCATGTAGAAAACAAGAAGAAAAAAAAACACTTGGATTCTTCAGTCCTGCTTCGACTTGTAAGCATTTTTTTTTTCCCCTCACGGGCCTGAGGCAAATCATGATTATTCCATTTTAATGACATTTTTGAAATCTTCCACCCCCATCTGTCAGAGGGTCAAACTGGGGTCATCCGAACTGAAAGGCGACATTCTTGTACAAATCGAGCCACTGTATTTAAAAGTAGAGTACACGACAACGCGACTACACTTCTGTTGCTATGGTGAGGCTATTAACTCATTCAATCCCAAAAACGTCTAAAAATGTTTTGTAATACTTTGTCCTTCCCTCCCAAAAACGTGTTTACATGTCTTTTTTTTTTAATTTAGTTATTTTTTTATTTTTTTATGTAAGAGCATGCACAATGCTTTCATGCAGCTTCTGACATGAATGGTGGCTTTAAGCAATGGTAGTTATTAAAAAAAACAAAAACAAAAAAACAGCCAGCAGGTGGCAACAGAGTATAAGATATCAGCCAGGGCCCTGTTGCAACAAGCACTTTTTGTCAGTGTTTTCACCAGGAATGTAAATAATGATGAAATGTAGCTATATTCTAATGCTAATTGCTGAAAACCTAAACAGATACAAACATACGTTTTTTTCCCCTGATGAAAGAAGAGAATCTAATCTTTCTTTTGGTAGGTTCCATGATTTTATAGGCCTTGCAAAATCAGTCAAAATCCAGCAAAACAGCCCGGGATGTAGGTGGTTGACTCAGTGAAAGTGGCTGGGAGTGAATGAGTTAATTAAAACAAAAAAATTAGATCAGCTCTAAATTTAACTGCAGGCCTACAGTGAATTGATAGAATCATAGCACAGGCTACTTTACTTCTTGAAGTGACACGCTAACTTTTTGTCTGCACTTCTCTAGCTGTAATCTTCCCAGCGTTAACATGACATGACATCACCTTCATCTGATAATTCGTCGTATTAATCGTCTGTTAGCGCCGGTATTTTTAGTCGCAATCTCCTCGCGGATTAGGCAGCGTATCAGGCAAAACTCCCCTAAAAGAAGACAGTTAGTTCTTAAACCCCACCATACATCTGAGGCCAAAACAATGTATGAAATCAAGTCCTTTAAAGAGTGCTAATACATTACGCTGGAGTGCTCGAGAGTCACCGCTTGGCACGGTCGTCATTTAACCTCATCAGTAGAAACGATGACTCAGCAATACGAAAGTGCCGGGCGGTCCTCCTGAAAGGATGACACCATATTGGACATACGCTTAGCAATCTCATCTTGTACACATTAAGTTAATTGGGAAAAAAAAAAAAAAAAAGACGTCATCCATAGCATGAGATCATATTTGCGATCGAGCACTTTGAGTTCAATCTGCATTCATCTGTTGTTGTTTTTTTTTTCTCAGCCGGCGCCACAGCACGTCGAGACTATAAAGTACACAATAACACATTTTAATGAGCACAACCTGAGGGTGTGCATCAATTCAATTTGGTTACTGTTGTTCTTAATGTACTATCGTGGTCCGCGTGACGACGTGGCCGAAGGCTTGCGCCTTGCTGCCTTGGCATCCGCGACCTGCTGCTTTCCAAGAGCACAGTACCGGATTCTCGAAGTTGCGACGTAGCTCAGCTTGCTAAGCTAACCTCCGAATAATTGCACCGTGCACAGCTCCTTTACCAGCTCCGCCCCCTCCCTGAGATTCTGGCTGTTATCTTCCATCCCCGAGGGGCTACACTAGGACACGTAGGCCACCGGTGGGACTACAGTAGTTAATCTGTGCTAGTTAAATGCTCTTGTATGGCCCTGAGCTGTAGCAGTCAGAGCTGTTGCAGTTTTTTTTTTATTTTTTTTATTTTTTTTTATGCTTTGCTAGCTCCCTGCGGACTGTGCTCAGCCCCATTTTATTGAATTACATGATGGGAAGGAGTAAGTTATTTCCAGGTAGCGGCCCGTTTAGTATTTCTATACTGCTTCGCTCGGTCGGGCCTGTTTTCTGCCGTAGGACATTGTTTCAGCTTTATTCCTCTGCCTTTACAACTTGCAGCTTACAATACAAAAAGAGCACTTTCTATTTTATTATTAAGGTTTATCACGGTGCTCCTGCACCTCCATATATCTGCCGACCCATACACACCAACCATCTAAGGTCGAATACAGAGAACAGTCTTCCTACATGCCTGTCTAGTAGACGGGTATGTTGGTATGTACCCAACCTACACACCAATCCGAGAAACGAGCCTCGGACTGACCTACTGGCATGTCTACTACAGAAACCAGACTACCACCAAGATTTTTGACAATTACCGTATTTTCCGCACTATAAGGCGCACCTTCAAAGAATGACATATTTTAAAACTTTTTCCATATAAAGTCGCTAAAGTAGAGGCTGGGGTTACGTTATGCATCCATTAGATGGTGCTGCGCTAAAGGGAACGTCAACAAAACAGTCAGATAGGTCAGTCAAACTTTATTAATCGATTACAATCCAGCTTTCTGACAACTTCATGCACTCCCAAAATGAATAAACAGCTGTTTTATTGTTTTCTCTGAGCTAAAGTATTCGTATTAGCGAGCGATCCAAGATGGCGGGATCTTCTGCCGATCGTGCAGGGTCACCGATGGCATATTGACAGCAAGACCTGTTGCGGCTCAATATTAATCCATATATAAGGCGCACCGGATTATAAGGCGCATGGTCAGCTTTTGAAAAAATTGAAGGCTCTTAGGTGCACCTTATAGTGCAGAAAATACGGTACATGCATTTTTATTCTTACCTACCCACTTGGAAAGTTCAGATGGGAACTTTCACCGGTTCTTTTGTCTTGAATGCTCGCTACACTAATAATAACAACAACCGGGAGACCTTATATCCTCAGTTGAACTATTTACTAGATGCCGTAAAGATCGAGTACACAGCTGTGGAGCCTTTTCTGCTGAATGCGGAAGAAGGTCTGATCTATTCAAAATGGTCTCTACTCATACTGTCTTGGCCGCAGCCGAGCCTGTGCAAAAATGTGTGACCTGATGGTCTTCACTGGTTTCAACTGGATAAGTGCGCCCAGGTGCAGGCCGATGGGAAGACGCCGAGCCAGGACTGTCGTGTGCTGGAGGTTGGATCCCAAAGCGCGGACACAAATAAGATTTTTTTTTTGGTACTATTTATTCACATCGAGAGGCGTGGAACAAACTTCACTAGACGGTAAACAAAAAGAGTTGCACAGTGGTAACAGAAGCAATAATCCGACAAAGACACACATTTCTCAGGAGGCTTATATAGACAAGGAATCGATCTGATTGGTTGTTGACCAGGTAAAGGGATTAAAAATTCTTGACATCACATAGCCTAAAACCAGTTGAAACCAACTTACCCATCTACCCTCCAAACCAGGCTACCAACATGACGTCCTACCCGAGCAGTCAGAAGAACCTGAAACCGACCAACCAACCAACCTACTTATCATTAGTTAGCCATTCGTTAGCATTACTTAGTGCATTTGCCCTCTTTTTAAACCTTTTTTTTGACAGTGCGAAAGGCTCGTGCGCGCTTTGTCGACTGTCGTACGCAAGAGCTGAAGGTTTAAACAGGGGTCTGAAAACAAGACGGACAGCATAAAAGCGCTGTTGTGCTGAACGCTTGCCTAAAAGCGCTCTTGCTGCGCGTCCCTGAAATGACACACATGCGCTGACAGTTAAATGACTAGCAGCTGGAGTGCTGTTGGGGGGGGGTGTACAATTAATTTCAGGACATTTCAATACATCTGACATTCCTTCATTGCTGCCTTTAAAATGATGTGACGTTGCATTAAGGCTTTCACTGTTGAATCTTTTTGCCATCGAATGGAGTCAAATCAACACATCGCCACGGCAACCCGGTTGAAAAATCACTGCTGCAGAAAACGGCAGAATCCGATCGAGGTTTGGCTGGAACCGTTCAAACGGCGCCAAGAGCACCGATGCGTCCCGTTTACCTTGTCCTAATGGATTTGTTTGTGGCCTTTTTTTTTTTTTTTTTTTTGACAATATTGGACGGTTTAGTGCCTTTCACTTTCTGCTGCCCAGGCCATTTATTTTGATTAGGGTATGGAGTCCAGCAAAGAGCCATAGCCCGTAATAATTGACACCGTGTCCTTTGAGGTCAACAAATATACTGTACTTATCCCCCTGGTGAGATGGCAGTATATGAAAAGACTGCAGCTTCATGTTATGGTGTATTATTGCTTCAGTTTGCAGAAAAAAAAAAAAAAAAAAATCCTGTCGGGGAGGTCATAAATTATATTTCCTCTAGCGTGCGCACACAACAAACCGTTTTGACAGGATAATTGATGTGCAATTGCCTTCTTCAAGTAGCCTACTGTATATATTGGATATTTTTTCTTGGGTCTTAAGGTCACCAGGGGTTCACTTGCCTGTCAAAGTGGTAAATAAAAAAAAAAGTTTTATTGAGAGAGCGCAAATCCATTGCTTTGTTTCAAACAAGTCACTTCTCTGTTATGCTCTACTTGCTCATAAAGGCAGTTGAACAATAATTAATTGGGAAATTTCATTTGAGTGTTACCGTACTTGTGCGCAATATTGAAAAAAAATGTCATGGTAAAATTAGCAAACTTTCCTACCTAATGTTGCATTTGGGCTGAGTTAAATGGAAAAAAGCAGGCAAGCCGAGCCATTGGAGACAAAAGTCTAGCATCAAAACTTGGTTGCCTTGGAGTGACGTCATCTGAAGGTGCTTTTCTATTGGCTGCTGCTAGATGATGTCACTTCTGTGTTGATTTGACTACATTCAATGGCAAAAAGATTCAACAGTGAAAGCCTTAATGCAACGTCACATCATTTAAAGGCCTCGGCTAAGCAATGAAGGAATGTCAGATGTATTGAAATGTGACAATCAAAATAAATCTAATCCCCAATGGCTCATGGATTAAATTAATAAATTAATTACCAAAGACTAAAACGAAGGACATTTTCGCAACAATTATAGTTAGTTTTAGTTTTGTAAATATAAAGTATAGTTTCAGTTAGTTTCCTTTTTATTTATTTATTTATTTTTTTTAAAAAGCATTTTTGTTTTTTAATTTTTATTAACAAAGTTGTGTTTTGAATTTTAGTTCTAGTTAACTAAAATAACATTGTTAACCATACTATATACCTTGGTAGCTAGCAAACTAGCCTTGCTGTCTTTATGGAAGCCCATTCCGGTCAGTAAAAAGAGAAAAACAAAAAAAAACAAAAAAGGCATTTTTTTTTTTAAAGAAAAGTGGGGGGCGGGGGGGGGGAATTTTTATTTATTCATTTTTTTTTTTTAAAGAAAAATGGGGGGAGTGTTTTTTTTTTTTTTTAACATTGTAACAAAAAAATAAATAAATAAATAAAATACCACTGCCGGAAATGGGCCTCTGACAGTGACCAAAATAAATAACTAAATAAAGGTATAAATTTTTTTTTTTTTTTTTTTTACTGGCGGAAATGGGCTTCCATAGTCTTATCATACAACTAACAAGCAGCTTGCCTGACTGGCAACTGACCTCCATTCGTACCAGTTTACACTGACCGTATTGCCGCAGCAATAAACAACAAAGCAAGGTTGTCTTTTCCGCTTTCCCATTGAGAAACTCTCTGTGATATTCCACAGACAGGACTAATTCTAACTTTCTCAGCACTTCTGCAGAAGTGTGGCGACCTTTCCCACTCCTGCAACCTTTGTCTTTCCAAGTAAATTGATCTACAAGCAAATTCGACGGTGGTGTCTGCTCACATCTGCCTTCGTCAGTCTCGCTCCATTGAGGATCCCCGTCCGGATCATCACCATCACCCTCATCATCACTTGGCCGCGGGGGGCGCGCCGCCCCGTCTCTCCGCGCCGCAGCTGCCTTCGCCGACGCGACGGCACGAGGCCCTCGGGCGGCGCTGCTCGCGCAGCCGTGGCCGTCCATTTCAGACGCTCCACTTGTTCGCCGCGTCGCCTCCAGCTCAAGCCCCAGCCCGGAAGAGTTGGCAACGGGCGGGATGTCTGTTTGCTCAGCTGCTTCGCTGCTCAACTTTAAGATTCGTCTTGCTCGCTGTGACAGCCAATGGGTAAAAAAAAAAAATAAAAATAAAAATAAAAATGGTGCGAGGGTCGGCAATCACAACATTGCAGTCTTCCGTGTCGACTCATTCCAGTCCGAACCTGGCAGGGTCATTGAAAGAACTGAGGGAGAAATGAGGTCAACATGAAGGAATGAGCAGTTGGGCTGGAAAATGACAAGCGTGTAATGTTTGGACTGGCGGGCGTCATTGGAAAAACAACACTAGAATATTGGAGTGTCTTCATTAGAACTCGGTGCAATGGGAAAAAAAAAAAGCTTGCTGCGTTTTGGTCATTCCAGATTGTGCTAACAAATTTTGCTGGATTGCTGCAAAACTTTAAGCCATTGGTGTCCAAACTACGGCCCGGGGGGCCATTTGCGGCCCGCCGTCCATTTTTTTTAGTGGCCCGTGTAGCGATAATTGGGTCGTCTTTTGGACGAATTAATAATCTGGACGTTACAGAGGTAAATTGTATTTACCTCAATAACCTCTGGGGCACCACGTTTGTTTTGCTTCGTATTAACAGGAGCAAACAACGACCAAAATCCTTCTTTTATCAGTCATTGATAATCTAAAGTCGCCACACTCGATATTCAGTGGTTCGTTGTACTAACAAAAGAATAATAATCCACTCGGAAACACAGATGACTTAGGCGGAATAAAGTTTATAAAACATGCATTTATTCACGATTGCTACACTACAGAATCAAAATACTGCCTATCTAACTATTCTACCGTCAGAAGAAAAGAAATAAAATAAAGCGAATGAAAATAAGGAAGGAATGCGAATGAATAAAGAAACAGGGAAAAGAGAAAATTTGACCTGCCAGATTTGTGATGTTTCAAACGTAAGTGGCACACAGTGGATACGCCGAGGTAGAAATCAAGCGCACTTACGAGCCCTGGAGTTGCGTAGCAACGAACAGAAGTGGCGGCCTTTTTGACAAGGGGAAAAAAATAGTCAATGTTCGTTGAAAAAGGCAAGAAAAAAAATAAAAAGAAAAATTATTCCACAGGTGAGCACGGGGAAGCCGCAAAGGGGCCTGGCGTCGTTGCGCGGCTCGTGCCTTGATTGGTCGGCGATCCGGCGAGGTTGATCCTCGCCGAGGTTGGTTCTGCTGGGCAGCTGTCCGAGCTCAGGTGTTGCAGCTCGGTCAGTACGCGCCTGCGTACGGGGAAGGCCAGCCGTTGGAGGTGAGCTAGCACCGCGGCGGGGCACCACCGACTAGCAGTTGAGGTGCTGAGCGGCTGAGGTGCGCAACCTTGAGTCCGGGGTACGTTGCAAGTGTGCCCCGGGGCCGCGAAGGTCGGGCGGGTAAGCACCGATAGTGGAACAAAAAAAAATAAACAAAAAAACAAAAGAGTCTTTAGTCAGCGTTGCAGTTTGCACTTGCTTTGGCGTGGCGTGGCGCGAGGATCCGATCTCGTTAACGGATCCTGCCAGGAAAGAAAAAGCCACGTGGTTTGCAAGTTTCTTAGACAAAAGAGTTCGAGCAGCCTGGCTGGCCCACTTGCAAGTCGGGCCAGAGTTTTTGGAAGAGGCTTGTGAGAGCAGGAACAGGCAAGAGAGCAGGAGGGCAAAAAAAAGAAGAGAGCGGGCAGTGGTCTGCTCGTGTTTTTATAGTCTCTGGGTGGGGCGAGCAGGTGAAGGCACACCCTTCTGTTCGCTCGCGCAGACTCTCAGAGGAAAATTATTAAAAAGATTAATAATTTGGCATTAAATTTGGTCAGTCTGGCAAATCAGTTTTCCCACACAACCCGTTTAACACACATTGTAATTAATGCATCATAAACTAACTTGTGAGGTAACTTCTACTTGTCTAATCTGACTGAACTGAGAGACATTGATTATCTTTCATTCTTTATGGAGTACACATGAAATAGGATGTTCATACACACAAAGATATAACATGAATCATTCGTAGTTCAGTTGTCTGTCAAGAATTATCATGATATAAATGTGTAAAATGCGGTTACTTATGTGAATTGTCACTAAGGATAGTTCCAAGTTTCGCCACTTGGAGGTGTTGTTGCTCCATCTAGACGTTCCGGGAAGGGCGAGGCGCCAGAGTATCCTTTTGTGATTGATAAGAAGTCATGAACATTCCTTTGATCGGTCATTTGTGTATTCCAAACCATTGGAGCCATTTGTTCGGGCTCCGAGCAGACTGCTTGAAATACACTCCTTCGGCAGACGCATGAATTCCTTTGTCACCTGGTCAGCGGCTTCAAAAGAGTTTTGTTGGTGGCAAGGACCACCTGTAGAGCTGACCAGGCTGGATCCTGTCTGGGCATTGGCATATTCATGCACTGCAGAGAATTTGCTTCAGGAGAAGCAAACTTAAAAAAAAAAATTAGAGGGTGAAATGGACCTAGGCAATAGTTGTTACAGACCCCCCTTCGTCAAGCGGGATGAATCTTCAGGATGTCCAGGTTGGCGGGTCCAGATGATGCGTGGCCAGGGTCCAGGCCACGGTCAGCCGGCCGGAGTCCCACTCACGCTCTGCTGCAACACTGAAGACATACCACTGGTGCCACTTTTCCCTAACCTCTGCCTGGTTATGTGTGTGCAGGGTACGTCTGTGTGTTTTCAATGTGTCTCTATGTGTATTCAGTTAACAGTGTGTCTAACTTGGTACTGTGTCAGCTAACTGAGGGACTCGGGTCCCAAAACAGGCGCGGGCCTGGGAAAGACGCAAGACGCGAAATTCCAAACAAAAGAAAAGGAAGAAAACTTTTCCTAAGGCTATAAGGCTAGTATCATATTATGAGTAACTAGGGGAAACGAACAGCAAATTAAAGAAAAGAGAGAGAGAACGAGAAAAGAGGCTGTCGCCTTCTAAAACTCAAAAACCCGGGACTATACTCAGGCCATAACTCTCTTATAAAGACGGGGAGGTTGTCTCAGGCACCTGCGTGTCGGTGCAAATCTCCACCCCTGGGGGTGTTCGTCAAAAAAAAAAAAAAGTCTTAGGTCGGTTAGCGCGACACTATCGTTGCTAGGTACTTAGCTATCGCGTCTTCCTATGGTGTAATTAAACACCCCAAAAGTCGTGCGTTATCCAAGAATAACTGAAGGGAAAAGGGAAAGAAAGGGAGGAGGGGAGAAAAGGGAGCAAAAGGAAGGAAAAAAAAAAAATCAGAGTATCCTTGGCAGTCGCGCTAGACTAAGGGAAGGAAGGCAAAGGGGCTTAGTTAGATTAGCTAGACTCACTAACGCTTTAAAAAGAGTACTCTGACCTGCTTTTGAAGGCCTTAAGTACGGGGGAGCTTTTTATGGCTAGCAAAAACTGATTTCACGCAGCATACCATTCATAAGTATCATAACACCTTGAGTGTACATAATCTTTTGAATTTGAGTTGCAAATCATTTTGTAGTTGTCTAGTCTAGTTCTGCATAATGCTATCGGTGTTACAGCTAGGACCGTATCCTTAAGTGTTGCACCAAGCGTCTGCAAATAAGTAGCAAAACACAGTATGCTAACCTCTCGCAATCAACAAAGAAAAGGGGATTAGCGTCGCTCGGTATGGTATCACTGAGGGGTTCGGTAGGTGCAGCGGGGTGTTGACCCCCCTTTTGCACGTGTGATACTTTCAAACATCGTAGTCAGCGAGGTCGGTCGGCGGAATTTGGCGCGTCTGTCGAGGGTGGCGGTTGGGTCGCTGACTCGGAGTCGGCTGGTGACCCCCCTTTGTCAGTTCCGCACGTATGCTGGTCCTGAGATTCGCTCGATCGCGTTCTCAGACGTTCAAACCCGCAGTGACTTTTGATCTGGTTTCGGTGGACCCATCTCAGTTGGTCCCCCTGACGTCCTTTATTCATCCTAATTTGATAGGCGACGGGTGACAGTTTGTCGACGATTTCATGTGGTCCTGACCACCGGGGAAGAAATTTTCGGGCGATGCCCCTCTGGGCACGCGGAGTATTAGCATTTGGTTGCGCGAACAAGTAATACCATACTCGATCACCTATTTCAAACTCGGTTTGTGAGGCTTTCCTATCGTAGTAGGTTTTCTGACCTTCTGCACTTTGCTTAAGCCGTTGTTGGGCAAATGCAAACGTGGCTCGGAGGTGGGCTTGCAAGTCCTCCACGTACTGGGAGGCCGTGTATGCCGTGGCTAGGTTTGTTTCGCCTGGCTGGTACATCAGGTGCAGGGGGAGCGTCATTCGCCGTCCGGTCATCATTTCAAAAGGGGCCACCCCTGTGGATTCGTGAGGGGTGGCTCGAATTGCCATGAGGATCAGTGGGAGTCGGGTGTCCCAGTCCCGATGGTTGGAAACAACAAACTTTTTCAGCAAATTTACCACGGTGCGATTAGTCCGCTCCACCTGTCCTGATGACTGCGGGTGATGGCTAATATGCAACTGGGCCTTGATTCCGAGCATTTGCCAAAGTTGTTGCATTACCTCGGCTGTGAAGTGGGTTCCCCTGTCTGAGTTAACCCGTGAGGGCAACCCGAAACGGGAGAACACGTGGTTCATCAGCAGGCATGCAGTGGTGTGTGCGGTGTCGTTTGGAGCAGGCAGGCATTCTACCCACTTGGTGAACGCGCAAACTACTGTAAGAAAGTATTTGTTCCCTCTCAGAGATCTGACCAGTGGTCCCACCCAATCAATTTGGAGATCAGACCATGGGAAGTTGACTCCTTTCTGTTGGAGTGGTGCTCGGTGACTCGGGTTTGCTGGCTGAAACTGGCAGCAAACCAGGCATCCTTTGATGTAGGTTGCTACATCATTATGCATGCGCGGCCAGTATGCCACCTGTTGTAGTGCGGTGACAGTGGCCTTGAATCCGCGGTGGCCTGCATAAGGCGCGTCGTGGGCGTATGTTAGCAAGACCCCCCTTTGGCTCCGTGGAACCACCAACCGCAGGGCAGGCGGAGACGCGGAGTCATAAACCAGAAGGCCTTTAACGAGACGCAGCCTTTGCAGCACGGAGAGCAAGTCTTTGAGGTCGCTGTCGTCACTCAACGCGTCAGGCGACACGGGGTTGGCGACAGGATCAGAAAGGTGCTGAATTATTTTGAAAAGCGCGGGGTCGCCGGCCTGTTGGGCGACCAAGTCGGAGGTTCGGACGGGCGGTACGCACGCCACGGGCCCCGTAGGGGTCCGTGTGGGGGCGTCGCGAGACTCAGCGGCGGCCGCAGCGCGGCGGCGCGTGAGAACGTGGACCTCCAGGGTGGGCTGGGTGGGCAGCCAAGCTGTATCAAATGTCCAAGGAGTCCCGTTGAGGGCCCCTTGTTTGGCTAACGTGTCCGTTAGGTCGTTAAAATGTTTGTCAGGTCCTGGGACTTTTGAGTGTCCCCGGACCTTTTTCCAATAGACATGCATATCATTGGAGGAAACCAAATGGTCGCATGTCAAAATGAGGTCGCGGTGTTTAACGGGTTTCTTCGCTGACGTAAGGAAACCATTTCGACGCCACACCGGTAGATGACAGGTGAAGGCGAGGCGGGCATAGTTTGAGTCAGTGCAGATAACCAGCACCGTGACACCGTGTTCAACTGCTAATTTGAGTGTAATCAGGATGCCAGCGATTTCCGCATATTGAGAAGAGTGGGGGCCCAATTGGAATAGCAGTGGTTTGCACGGTGTGTCGTCGACCCAAGCGATGCCCACCCCAGCCTGCAGCTGGGTTTGGTGGTGGTAAGAGCAGCCATCCACGTAAGCTGTAGGCATGTCTTTGCAGACATGTTCCTCAAAATAGCGGTGACGCGTGAATTCCGGCATCGGTGCCACGGCGACGTCTGTCGGCGGGGTCGGGGAAGTTGACACACAGTTCTGGCAAATCGCTAGATCGGTACCCAGCGGTAACTTTGCGTTTTTCGCGTACCGGACTCGAACATCGTAACTTTGTAACGCCATAAGCCAGCCGGCAATGCGCGCGTTCGTTACGACACCGTCTCGAATGCGTTGGTTGTTAAGAAAAGTAACCGGATGATGGTTAGTATCAATCGTTACTTTTTGACATCCAATGTAGTTTGAGAAATGTTTGATTGCCCATACTGTGGAAAGCAGGGCTTTTTCGCAGTCGGAGTATTTCAACTCAGGGCCGTTCAACGTTTTACTGGCGTACGCCACGACGCGTTTATCCTGGTCGTACATTTGGTATAGACCCGCACTCAAACAATGGTCGGAGAATCCTGCTTCCAAGAAAAATTCCTTGTTGCTATCGGGGTACGCGAGACAGGGAGCGGAGCCCAGCTTTTGTTTTAGCATATTCATCGCGTTGTTTTGTTCGTCACCCCAATCGAAGGGCGTGTCTTTCTTCAGCAGGTTAGTAAGAGGGCGTGCTATGTCAGCAAAGTGTTCAATGAACTGGCGCGAATAGTTGCACACGCCAAGGAAGCTGCGCAATTTTGACACATCGGTGGGGGTTTTGATGTCAAGAAGGCCTTGAATACGGCTGGATTGTGGTTCAATCCCGTTCGGCCCAACCAAGATCCCCACGTAGTTGACCTTCGTGCGACACCACTGACCTTTCAGGAGGGACAGTTTGGCACCTGCAGAAGACAGCCGTCCAAGAACGTGGTCGATTTCCATCAAATGGTCATCCAAAGAGGAGCTCCTCATCATAATGTCATCGACATAAATGAGGTTGCCCCTGGCGGCGGCGTCAGGGCACGCCTTGTTGAGGAAGATGTTGAATTCGGCTGGCGAGTTGGCGTAGCCGAAAGGACACCGGTTGAAAGTGTACTGTTTGTTGCCAAAGGTGAATGCCAACTTGTATTGATCCCTGGGATCTACTGGGATCGTCCAGAACCCCGAAGCCACATCGATGGTGGTGAAGAATTTGGCATCTCGAACCTTGGGAAGTTCCTGTTCAAGTTGTGTCATGGGCCATCGCGAAAGAGGAACCTGTTGGTTCAGTTTGCGATAGTCAATGGTTGGTCTCCATGTACCGTTTGGCTTCAAGACTGGCCACAATGGAGCCGAATAGGTGCTGTTACAGGGGCGAATGATGCCCTTTTCCAGCATGGCGTCGATAGTCTTCTGTACTGGTTCGTAAGAAGCTATTGGAATCTTGTACTGGCGCACGAAAGTTGGAGGAGCGCCGGGCTGAGTCGGGATGCGGACTACATGTAGTGCCGTCAACCCGCAATCCAAGGAGTCCTTGGCAAAAGACGGTGTGTATTTCATTAACACGGTGCGCAAACGTTCGCGGTCCTGTTCGGACCGGAGCGCGTCGGCGCGGTGCAGAACTTCTTGGAGGTGCTCCTCGAACTCTGGGTACGGTTGAAGGTCCCCATTTGGAGTCGTGGTTGGTTGAGGTTTCTCTGGGTTTCCAGAGGGAATGCTCGAGGGCGTTGGAGGCAACGCGCTCAAGGCATAAATCACCAGTTGTTGGTCTGTCCCCAGGTCCACCCGGACGATGTCTTCATCGTTGGTGGGACCGGCAGGGTTGACCGTAACAAGCTGAGATGGCCTGGTGAGTCTTCGGCCACCGGTGTCTTCAGTCAAGAACAAGTCCGATGGGATGTGTCCAACCACAGGTACCGTTAGAGTGAAGTCGTGGAAGTCGGAACGGATGAGCAGGCCCAGACGGGTCGCTTTTGGTATGCGAACGTCGTACGAAAGGGGGTTGTGAACCAAGATCAGAGTGGTGAGGGAGGCGTCCACGATGGGCGTGGCCTCCAAGAGTAACGACAGGTTCATGAATTCCGATGAAGGTTGAAAGAAAGCGGGGTTAGCATTCAAGACCTGGTTAGCTCGCGCCACCAAGCGAACCGGAATGTTGATCGTGGTCGCCGGAGCGATCACTTCATCCTCGTTTAAGACTTCGCAAGCATCTGGGATGGTCTGTCCGGACTTCATGTTTGGAAGACTGGGAACACAAGCTAGAGGTTCCGAGTTGGTGAGGGACCAAAGCACGTTGTTGATGGTGTCCACATGGACGGCAAGACGAACAAGCAAATCTGCACCCACAAAAAGGGTGTGAGGCGCGTCCGGGACAACCAAGAAGTAGTGGGTCAGTGAGTGCTGCTTCCACTGAAGGTTTAAGGCGCACACGCCCACTGCAGTTATTGTAAGAGGAGGTTCCGTGTTCAACGGAAACCGGCAAGACTTGGAGACGAAAAGAATGTTCGGGTCGAGATCTCGCAAGTTGTCAGCGAATGCTGCAGAAATGGCTGACTTGTCAGCCCACAAGGCGAGGACAGCGTCAAGAACAGGTGCACCTTGCACGTGGACACCTCCGATGATGCGTGGGGCGTACCCTGCATCAGGTGGGGGTGGGTCAAGGTCACAAAGAAAGGTGTCGTGGCTTCTCAGCCGGTCCTTTGTCGGGGACGCGAGGGGTCCTGCCTTGGACTGTGTCGTGTCCCAGCTCCCTGTGGGGGCATCTGCTTCCCCGTGGGGTGGCTGCGCCCGAGTCACAGTGCAGAGCTGAGCCTGGTCAGGGCCCGAAGGAAATGTCGGCAGGGCCTGCCGCACCTGGGCCCAAATCTGGAGTCTCTGGTAGTCTATGATGGGTTGGAAGCGGAACAACAGGTCTTGGCCAATAAGAAGGGGGACTGACTCAATGGGTCCCACATAGACTGGATGGATGAATTCCATGGGGCCAATGGACCAGTGTACCATCGCGACAGGTTCCAGCTTTGTGTTAGTAGGTGAGAAAGCGCTAACGGTGAGTGGGCACCGCCGTAGGCGGAGCGGTCGACTGTTAGCTTGTGACGCGGCGCGGAGTTGTTCGAACACCGTGTTGGACATCACCGTGATGTCCGCGGCGGGATCTACAAGGGCTTCGTAGGTTAGAGCTCGCTCCAGGGTGACGCTCAGATAGAATTTACGAGCCATCCCCCTGGTGGTGAGGTCACCTAAAAGCTGTTGGAACGGTCTCACGTCATCGGTTGATCGCGATACATGCGGGTCTGCTGTATTTGGATCAGCCTGCAGTACCAATATTGTTGAGTCAGAAGGCAGTTTAGTAGGTGTCTGAGTGTCGGCTACTGGAGGCCCCTCTGGTGACCTCTGCTGGTGGGTCACTTCAGTGGGCATCCGGCCGTCGGTTAGTCATAAAGGCGGGTCTTTTGACGAGTCTTTTGACAATTTCAGGAGTGCCTTCAATATGCCGCTGGCAACTGCGTGGTGGTCAGTCTCGGAGTCGGCTTGGCGGTTCCGGGACTCGCGGCAGGAATCGGTTGCTGGTACGCGTTCGACTTTATCACGTTTTGGGTGATAGCGCGAATCGGGCTTTCCTTTAGCAACTTTGGAGCGCCGGCGGTCGTCAGCTTGCTTTTCTCCGTCCGCTTTCTCGTCACGCGAGTAGTCGGTTTTGGAGCGCGGTTTCCGGTTTCGCGGGGCGCGGGACTGTTTTGACTTTTTTGATTTAGTCTGGTCTTCCCTCGGAGCAAAGGAGCAAGCTCCCTCCAGCTCTGAAGGAGGACCCACGTCCACTTTATAAATTCCTGCGTCGCCTACCTTGGGGGCGGATAATTTTAGCTTTGCATAGCCCCTAGCTGCTAAGTCACGTAGCTGCGAGCTATTCAGTGTCTCAGGACACAAAGCCAATCCCAAGTAGTGGTTAAGGTTTTGTTGGAGGTTTCGGACAAATAACGTTTTAAAACCAGGATCTTCCTCCATGTTGGGCACGTTACGAGTCCCAAAATAGGCATCGCGAAGACGACTATAGAAGGCCTGAGGAGCCTCCTGCTTTCCCTGTTTGACGAACATGGCGACTTCCATGCCCGACAACCCAGGAGAACCGTCAAACTCGCGTGAGATGGCTTGGTGCAGTGCCAAGGGGTCAGACAACACATCAGCGGGCTGCCGTTCCAGCAGTCTGTTGACTGCTCGGCTGGACGTCATTTTGATCAAGTACAACTTATCTTCCACGGTTGCCATTGGGAACCGCTGGAGATGATAGTTGATGTCTTTCAAGTACTCTGTTGTGTTGTGGGACCCCCCTGGTTTCGGTTCGAATTTGGTTATATTTCGAGCCAGCTTGTCCAAATCTTTCCAGGCCACGCCCATTTGTCCCTCCAACGGGGGAGTCGACATGGGTCCACGTTGGAAACTGTCATCACCTGATGGCCCGAAAGCGTGTGGGGAGGCGGCCATTGGAGGTGCCAGGCCTAAAGCGGCGGTGGTCACTGGCGGCGTCCTCCAGGCGGTTCCGGACTCAGGTGGCAGTTTGAGCTGTGGTGCTGTGGCTCTGGGATCAGGAGGTCTGTGTGGGGGTGGAGCTCCCGGCCGGGAGGCTCCTCGGGAGACCTCATGCAACTGCTGCGCGCGTTGTAACTCATGTTTAATATGAGCTAACTCTGTCTCATATTCCTGCTGGCATTGTCGGAGGCGGGTAACCTCGGCTTCAGTCAATGCTAATTTAGTTCGCAGGTCATATGAGCGGTCCACTTCGGCATTACGTTCCTCCCTAAAGGTCTGTACCTGAACTTGGAGGCGCTTCACTTCATCGGTTGACTGAGCTAGCGACGAACTAACCCGAAAGTAATTAGCTTCTGCTAGCCGAAGTTGGTCTTTTGACGGTCGTTCAGTCAAGTCAGTCACCTCTGCTTTTAGTTTGTGAATTTCATTTGCCGCGGATCTCAGCAGTTTTTCTTGCTCTCGATTTGTCTCTTCGACGGTCGCGAGAGCTTGGGTTAACTCACCAATCTTTTGATGGGAGTCGGGAGTGAAAGCAGACTCATCTGCATCACTGCCCAGATTTTCGGCTAGCGCCGCATCTGCGCGGGCTTCTGCCTCATCCAGCTGCGCTTTAACGTCATCCAGCTGGGTCTCCACGACCTTCACTCGGTCGTGGGCGGCTTCAAGCTGTGCCGTGGCATCACGGCTCTGCTGTTGTGCCATGTCAAGTTGGTGTTTCACTTGACAGTCCTCGGCATCGCTCAGCTTCAAGTGTGCGGCAAGGTTCAAAGTCAGACATCCGAGCATTCGAATGAGTGACTTGTCCTTTGGGGCTTTGGTCTCAGCGTCACTCATGAGCTGCGCGAGGTTATCATTTAGCGTATTGACATCCGCATCCCTAATAGACTCAGCGTATCCAGGTAAGAAGTCCTTGGTCAGCTTCTGCACCAGTTGAGCCAAGGTATCTAGGTTCTCACAGGGGCTGGGAGTCTCTCGGAGTGATGCCATATTGTCAATAGCTTTTTAAACGATCACACTTGTACTAGCGTTTAATAGTTAGTTAATCAGCGTACGCAGTTAGCTAACTACCGCTATCAAGTATTATCGTCAACAATACACACTGGGTTCAAATTATCAAAAGGGGAATTGCCACAAAAGCAAAAGATTTGTAGTGGGCTATGCAACCCACAGCTTACACTATAGTTGGGAGAAATCAATTCCAGTTATTAAAACAAACAAAAACAAACGGCAATAAAAAATAGAATAATAAATAAAGCAAAATAAAATAAAATAAAATAAAATAATAATAATACTAACTTCAACTTGACTCACTCAGCAAAGAATAGCTTAAACGAGGGACAGGGTAACTCTAAAATGTTACAGCGGTCAATCCCAAAAGCTAAATCAAAAAAAAAATTCAAACAAAAAAATTTTTTTTTTTGGAAGTCGAGTTAAAAGTTGAAATTAAAATTAAATTAAATAAACAATAAAACAGAAAAAGGGGGAAATAAACTTAAAAGGGGTTAATAGTCTTAGTCAAATGACTGGTTACAGTGTCAGTACAGTTTCATGCAAATGTCCTGTGGACGGGGTTTTTGGGACACAAAACTGCAGAACTATACAGAAATATTAGAGCTGCCTCTCTAATAATAGCTCATTCGAACTCACACCTTCTTATTAACTAGACACAACCGAAAAACAAAAACAAAAGAACAAACAAAAACAACAAAGTTAAAAATAATTGATAAAAATGAGAAGAAAACAAATAAAAGGGAAGAAAATAATAATAATAGTACTAGGTCTACCAAACCAACTAAACAAACACAAAACCTGAAATTAAGTGGAATGTTAAGTCAAGAATATAGCTAGTTAGCCTAGTATGAAACTGGATAAAAGGGAATACGAAAAAAAAAAGAGGAAAAAAAAGAAAAACACAATAGTGTAAATAGTTCCTTTGTATTAATTTGACCCAGCAGTATGTTTTGTTGATGCACCCGTAATTACTCTCACGCTAGGCAGCGTAAAAGGCTAGAATGCGGTCAGCTATTACTATAATCCTTAAACGCAAACAGTCAATTAAACCTACAACTGCGTTTAATCGGACGTGGATAAATTTTTTATTATCCTTGTGTACTAACGGTGACGACACTCACTAAGTACAACGCTCGACACGGAAAACAATTCAAAAAGCAATGTGAAGTGACATTGAATCAGAATTATCGCGGAGCAAGGACCACCGGCGTTAAAGCAGCAGTGGGGGGGGGTCAGTTGTCTATTGACAGCTCAAACGCTGTCTGACAGCTGACAACCTGCGAGACCCGCTCCCTTTCGGGGCGTCTACAGGCGTGGCTCAAACTCGCCAATGAGAAGGGAGGGGGAGGTACTCAACCACGCCTCCACGAGCCACACAGCTCTTCACAAGGACTATGGCGCCACCTTGTGGAAATGCGTACACGGTACAGGTAAGCAGCTAACGTCTTAGCGCTCTGTTAATCCGCTCGCCACGAGCTGAAACTTTGAGTCGGCGGCTACAAAAGCTCAGTCACGACTCAAACTTCTCCCACAAGCTAGGTGTAGGAGGAACACGGGGAAAGTGACTCGGACGTCGTTTACGTTGCTCGCGGTTAGCTACTCCGAAGCACGTAACTCGAGTCGGATCAACGCGACGCACGTAGGCTGTCACGTGACTTCCCACAATTTCCGGAAACACAACAATACAAAGACAAACAACTTCAAATTCAGCCAGCTGAAATTTAAAAGTTGCACAACTCGAGCTCTATCACGTACGTTTTCAAATACAAGCCACTATTTTTTTCAAACGGTGACCGGCTCTTACTTTTATTCCAACAATCAATCCCGTTACTCTCGTTTACTTATAGCACGTCACTCCGTGGTAACACACGCAAGATGGCGGCTAACCAGACGCTCGATTCAAAGCTGAAGGGGAAAGTCCAGTGCAGTTCTATGTAAGAAGCAATGTTTACCTTCTTACACAGAGACAAATGATTAGGTACCCTACGTGAAATGTGTTTTACTTTTCACGTCCAAAGTCTTGTATTTTCGAGTGGATCTTCTTATGTTTTGTAGCCTCACACGGCCGGCACCATTATGTAGCGATAATTGGGTCGTCTTTTGGACGAATTAATAATCTGGACGTTACAGAGGTAAATTGTATTTACCTCAATAACCTCTGGGGCACCACGTTTGTTTTGCTTCGTATTAACAGGAGCAAACAACGACCAAAATCCTTCTTTTATCAGTCATTGATAATCTAAAGTCGCCACACTCGATATTCAGTGGTTCGTTGTACTAACAAAAGAATAATAATCCACTCGGAAACACAGATGACTTAGGCGGAATAAAGTTTATAAAACATGCATTTATTCACGATTGCTACACTACAGAATCAAAATACTGCCTATCTAACTATTCTACCGTCAGAAGAAAAGAAATAAAATAAAGCGAATGAAAATAAGGAAGGAATGCGAATGAATAAAGAAACAGGGAAAAGAGAAAATTTGACCTGCCAGATTTGTGATGTTTCAAACGTAAGTGGCACACAGTGGATACGCCGAGGTAGAAATCAAGCGCACTTACGAGCCCTGGAGTTGCGTAGCAACGAACAGAAGTGGCGGCCTTTTTGACAAGGGGAAAAAAATAGTCAATGTTCGTTGAAAAAGGCAAGAAAAAAAATAAAAAGAAAAATTATTCCACAGGTGAGCACGGGGAAGCCGCAAAGGGGCCTGGCGTCGTTGCGCGGCTCGTGCCTTGATTGGTCGGCGATCCGGCGAGGTTGATCCTCGCCGAGGTTGGTTCTGCTGGGCAGCTGTCCGAGCTCAGGTGTTGCAGCTCGGTCAGTACGCGCCTGCGTACGGGGAAGGCCAGCCGTTGGAGGTGAGCTAGCACCGCGGCGGGGCACCACCGACTAGCAGTTGAGGTGCTGAGCGGCTGAGGTGCGCAACCTTGAGTCCGGGGTACGTTGCAAGTGTGCCCCGGGGCCGCGAAGGTCGGGCGGGTAAGCACCGATAGTGGAACAAAAAAAAATAAACAAAAAAACAAAAGAGTCTTTAGTCAGCGTTGCAGTTTGCACTTGCTTTGGCGTGGCGTGGCGCGAGGATCCGATCTCGTTAACGGATCCTGCCAGGAAAGAAAAAGCCACGTGGTTTGCAAGTTTCTTAGACAAAAGAGTTCGAGCAGCCTGGCTGGCCCACTTGCAAGTCGGGCCAGAGTTTTTGGAAGAGGCTTGTGAGAGCAGGAACAGGCAAGAGAGCAGGAGGGCAAAAAAAAGAAGAGAGCGGGCAGTGGTCTGCTCGTGTTTTTATAGTCTCTGGGTGGGGCGAGCAGGTGAAGGCACACCCTTCTGTTCGCTCGCGCAGACTCTCAGAGGAAAATTATTAAAAAGATTAATAATTTGGCATTAAATTTGGTCAGTCTGGCAAATCAGTTTTCCCACACAACCCGTTTAACACACATTGTAATTAATGCATCATAAACTAACTTGTGAGGTAACTTCTACTTGTCTAATCTGACTGAACTGAGAGACATTGATTATCTTTCATTCTTTATGGAGTACACATGAAATAGGATGTTCATACACACAAAGATATAACATGAATCATTCGTAGTTCAGTTGTCTGTCAAGAATTATCATGATATAAATGTGTAAAATGCGGTTACTTATGTGAATTGTCACTAAGGATAGTTCCAAGTTTCGCCACTTGGAGGTGTTGTTGCTCCATCTAGACGTTCCGGGAAGGGCGAGGCGCCAGAGTATCCTTTTGTGATTGATAAGAAGTCATGAACATTCCTTTGATCGGTCATTTGTGTATTCCAAACCATTGGAGCCATTTGTTCGGGCTCCGAGCAGACTGCTTGAAATACACTCCTTCGGCAGACGCATGAATTCCTTTGTCACCTGGTCAGCGGCTTCAAAAGAGTTTTGTTGGTGGCAAGGACCACCTGTAGAGCTGACCAGGCTGGATCCTGTCTGGGCATTGGCATATTCATGCACTGCAGAGAATTTGCTTCAGGAGAAGCAAACTTAAAAAAAAAAATTAGAGGGTGAAATGGACCTAGGCAATAGTTGTTACACCCGCGACATTTGCTAAAAATTGGCATTTGACTCAGTTAAAATAAAATAAACAAAACAAAAATGTTTGGAGATGGTCAAAGTAAGAAGGGAGGGTGACGAAAAACACAGGTGCCATTCAAATTTATTTTAGTTAACTAAAATTAACAAAAAAACTAAAATTCAAAAAACAATTTCGTTAACGAAATAAAATAAAAACGAAGATGCTTTTTAAAAAAGAAAACGAACTGAAACTACATTTTATATTTACAAAACTAACGACAATAAAACTAATTATAATTATAGCAAAAATGTCCTTCTTTGGTAATAATTATAATAATGCATGAGGAATGATTTTAAATGTGATTTTTAGTAGATTTATTTTGATATAAACTGGATAATGACGTCGCGCCCATGGTGTTTTTTTTTGTTTTTTTTTAAATATTGCGCACAATACTACTACACATAAAAAAACTAAAACTAATACTGAAACTAACTAAACTAAAGCTAAACATTTATTAAATAACTAAAACTAATTTAAAAAAAACTAACAGAACCACCCTGAAAACCAATTAAAACTAACTAAATTTAAAAAAACAAAACTCAAAACAAAATAAAAACTAAAATGAAAAATTCCAAAACTATAATAACCCTACTGCCATATTACAAATAAATTGGTTTATATCCTGTAGCATTTTTCTAAATATGCAAAAGCACAAATAAATTATTTGTACAATTTTTAAGACTAAACACAATTTCTCTTCCTAACATTATGTGGCCCTTGCGTCCTTCTGATTTTCTGTATGTGGCCCTCAAATGAAAAAGTTTGGACACCCCTGCTTTAAGCTAATATGCTAGCGCAGTGATTCCCAGCCACTGTCGCCGTGAGATTTCTAATTCTGCAGTACTTTTTTACTTTTCACTTTACCTGGTCTGAAAATTCATTCCCAATAAAATACTTTTTTTTTTTATATATATTTTTCTGAAGTAAAACATTTTGGCTCAATTAAGATTGGGAAATCTTGCTGGACATTACGGCGACGTTAAATTGCAAAACGTGTGAGCAAGGCGCTCAAGTTTTGATGCCTGATGAAGAGAAAATCAAGTGAAAGGCCAGTGCATAACACAGACATTTTTTAATAGAATTCATTTATAACAAATGTGACTTTTTGATTTCTCATACAGACTTCTTTCCCCACCGATGTGACCTAAGTAAGAAAATAAAAAGCACTCCTTTCATTCAGAAAAAAAGAAACAATTTACACTTACAACTAATCAGAGGTAATTGTATGAACTTTTTAACAAGCTGTTTTTTTCTTTCTTTATTCTTTTTTTTTTCCTACAATTTCATGACTTCATTTTCAGCCTATGCATCCAGACGAGAGATAGATAAGAGAGAGCAGAGGAACACAACGTTTATTTCTGTTAATGACACTCCAAGCTGAACATGTGACCTTCTGGGGGCGGGGCAGCAGAATTTTCCGGAGTCATTGCTGGAGTGACCGCAACAACAGAATGGATGCTCTTTTTTTTTTTTTTTTTTTTTTCAATTTGTTTTCCACAACTTTTTTTTGGTCTTTTTTTTTTTTTTTTTTTTAAATAGTTGATACCTTTTTGTGTTATTTACATACACACAAAGTGAACGTTGAAAGAGACTTTTTTTTTTTTTTTTCTTTTTATAATGGGTTCAAGTAATATATTATTGGGTTTAGAATCAATAGGGCAGTGCATAGTACAAAGATAGAGAAAGTGCAAATCATCCTTACCGGGCCGACTCGGGCCATCCTGCAACGTTTTACCATGCATCTTACATAAAAAACAAAAAAACAAAAAAACAAAAACTAGATAATAACAGTACTATTATGTTTGGAAATGAACAAAAAAAGACAACATACCATAATTGCTTGTGTTTTGAAGGGGAAGAAGACCTGGAATGCACATCCATGAAGCCATCACAAAAAGCGAATGTAGATGAAATTTTGTATGAAAAAAAAAAAAAAAGGGTTATTACGCATTATTGATTTTTTTTGTTTTTTTTCCTTAGGTAAGATTGTCCAACCATTTTGCTCTACAAAAAAAAAGTGGTTGGAAAATTCAGAAATTTGAGCAAGCTGCATTTTTTTTTTTTTTACATAAAAAAAATAAAAAATAAAAAAAATAAAAAATACATTAAAAATGTATGTAGCACCATTAACGACATGGAAATAATTTGACCAGCTTGGATAGCTATCATGTTTGTGTTGGGTGTGTACGAAATTTTAATATTGCACTCATAAGAGGTTAATTATTACTATTTTTTTTAATAACTATTTTTGGTCAAGATCAGGCCAGTTTTGGTAGCCATTTTTCCACTCTCATTTATATCACATACATTGTTAAAATATGTATGGAATTGCAAGATCGGACTTGAGTGTCATCTGTCTTCCTGCAGTTTATGATTTATTTTATTTTATTATTTTTTTTGACCACTTTTGCTAGCTTGCGAACTAAAACCAAATGTGTGCGGACGTGTGGAATTTCCAGATGTTTTTTTGTGTGGAATTTCCAGATTATTTGAATGAAATGACAGCATCAACTCTGTCCTTATCCTGCCTACCTTGAACATTTGAAATCTTGAAAAACTTAATTTTCCTACTTTCCCTCCAGGTCCGTGAACTAGTCGCACCCACCCAGCCACGGTAAGGCCACTGAAAATGACAAAAAAAAAAAAAAGAGCTTAAAAATGTTGTTTGCATATATAATCTCATGTGACATAGTGAATACTACTGTAAATAAACACACATATATATATATATTTATATATTGACATATATGCTGAATAATCAAACGATACACTGAAATGGTATAAAAACAGGCATAAATATAAGGCACTCTAAATGCAAAATGGGAAAAGGAACACTGGAAAAAAAAAAGGGTTTAAATAACATCCGAGACGTTTTTGTACTTTTGCCCAATTGCACGGAGGAGCGGCGAGTGACGAGGGAGCCGATGAACGTTTCCACGCGACGCCTTCGAGGGGCGGTGTGTCGCGACTTAATAACATCATTTTATTGCACGAGAAAACGATGCACTGAATCAGAATCGTGTCCTACTGATGTGCATTCCAGTGAAACGTCACTTTTCCCCCGACATTTTCCAACCGCAACATTTTCTTTGAAACTCGGTTTAGAATATTATTTTGTTATATCTGTAGTATATGTATATGCAGATATATATATATATATATATATATATATATATATATATATATATATATCTGTGATCCAATTCATCCCTCTCATCATCCTGACATGGAAGAACGAAGATAATTGATAGCAGCAACTTCATACTTTGCTCATCCCTGTTGATTCCACAAAGCCCCAGTTTATCGGATGGGAGGTGTCGGCGACAAAAACAATTGGGAAACAATCAAGGCCAATGGGTAAGACTGGCTCTCAGCCTTTTTTTTTTTTTTTTTTTTTTTTTTTTTTTTAAGTCAATTCATGTGCTACAAACCAAAAAATGTAAATCCTGCACAAACAGCTTGAAGAGGGAAAACGTATGTCTTTCAGAGTGTAAAAAAAAAAAGAAATTTACACATTTTCAAAAGAAATCACATCAGCTGTATAATAAAGTACTAAAAAACTAAATTAATCATTTGATTTATTCCATAGATTTTTTTTTTGTACAACCCCTCGCAAACTTTCGATGATGAAGATTGAGACAGGAGGACGGGGTCAGGGGTCGTGGGGGGGGTTACGTCAACGAACAGTGCCCGTTGGAGCATTGTCTGGGATTTCCCGATGGGTGTGATTCTGATTGAATTTTCTTTACAATGTGCGTCAAGTTCCCCACGCTCCTCTCAAGCCTCTCGTGACGACGCGTTCGTCCCGGATCCGGTCCCGTTCTGTGCCGGGTTCGTTCGCTCCCAAATAAATCCTTGAAGCCCAGAAAATCCACCGAGGTGCTTCAATGGTCCGTTTAAACCGGGATTGGGAAAATACTTGGTCCTCCAGGGAATCTGTTTTTTTTCTTCTTTTTTTTCTTTTTTTTTTTTTTTTTGCGACAGGTTCATGTCGCACATCCAACACTTAATGAGTTGTTTGCAAGGAGTTTGTACGTTCTCAAGCAGTAATTTATGGCTCAGAAGAGAGGCGCAACTGGGTTTTTCTTTCCTTTCCGCGTTTCCCTCCGATGCTGAGTCCTTTACGTTGCATAGTGATCAAAGCTTCCCAGATACTCTAATCCAGCCCTGTAGCAGAACTGGTATTGATCCTGGAAAAAAACACACAAAAGAAACAGTTTTCGCAACTGGAGGTGAAATTGCAGACGGTCACGTTCGGTGTTGATGGGCATGCTTGGGAAGACTAAAATGAAGGCATTTCAGTTCCGTCAATAATTGTCATCGGATCTTAAGCTTTACTTGTTGGTTTTCGTGATGGGATGGTTTGAAGGCATGTGAGGGGTTCGTTGGCATCACAGTCATGCTTTACTTTCGGCCAGTGGTTCTTAACCTGGGTTCGATCGAACCCCAGGGGTTTGGTGAGTCAGTTTCTGGGACTCACACCTGACTCAAACGATCAGGCAAATGATCATTGGCTGCTGGTGATCACGCTACATTGCTTGGCCTATCTATGCTAGCAGGGAATTTGGTGTTCTCAGTTGTTGACTTTGTTATGGTAGTCCCTTCATACTAACTATGTTGAGCAAACAAGAAAGACGTTAGACAAATATATACCGTATTTTCCGCACTATAAGGCGCACCTAAAAGCCTTCAATTTTTTCAAAAGCTGACCATGCGCCTTATTATAATCCAGTGCGCCTTATATATAGATCAATATTGAGCCGCAACAGGTCTCGCTGTCGAGACGCTATCGTTGACCCTGCACGATCGGTGACGCGCATGCGCAGAAGATCCCGCCATCTTGGATCGCTAGCTAATACTAATACTTTAGCTCAGAGAAAATAATAAAACAGCTGTTTATTCATTTTGGGAGTGAATGGAGTTGTCAGAAAGCTGGTTTGTAATCTACTAATAAAGTTTGACTGACCTTTCTGACTGTTTTGTTGACATTCCCTTTAGCGCAGCACCATCTAATGGATGCATAACGTAACCCCAGCCTCTACTGTAGCGCCTTATATATGGAAAAAGTTTGAAAATATTTCATTCATTGAAGGTGCGCCTTATAATGAGGTGCGCCTTATAGTGCGGAAAATACGGTATGTATAACTGAACCACAGAACCACTGCTTAAAGGACATTGGGGATCTGGGAAGGTACATTTCATTCCCATACTTCATGATCAAATGATGTGATCTTCCTATGCTATCTTTATATTTAGGTATTGACTGCAACGTACCAAAAGACTGCGGAAAGTACAAAGGCATCAGGATACGTTGCTGAATGTCCTCCATGATCTACTTCTTACTTCTTTACATGGTTGACAATTCCACCTACAAAACTTACCGTGCTCAATGGTTTTAGCGTTTGAATGCATGCGGGGGTCCGAGTTCTTACGGCAAAGTGAGCGAAGGGCTCACTCGTCACGTGCACAAGTACCTCTGTCTGCACCATGGCTGGTCTCTGCGTCCGCAACATCTTCACGGTCTGAAAGATGTCCACGACGCCCTCGTATCTCATTCGCTCCAAGGCAATGCTGAGGGTGATGAAGACGCCGGTCCGACCGACGCCAGCGCTGCGCACGGCGACAGAGACGGAGAGAACCGTTATAGCTGGTGACGCATCTTAAACCGGCCGAATTAGTCCGTCTTTACAAATGAGGTCGACCTGGCGTGCGACTTCCACTTACCTACAGTGGACTGAGATGGGCCCGTCTTGGCCGAACTGCTCTTTCGTTTTATGTACTTGGCCGATGAAATCGATGAAGCCCTCGCCGGATTTTGGCACTCCTTGCTCGGGCCAGTCCGTGAACTGGAACTGTCGCACCGTTCGCGACTGGCCGTCCTGCCGAGGAGAAAACGCGGGAGAGCAGATGTCTCATTAACGGTGCCTGTCATCGCATGCGTCAAACGCAAAAAGATGGTAATTCGTTTGATGCTAAGCTGACTTTGCCAGTGTATGACTTAGTGATATTGTATCCCTTTGATAAGGATTGCAATCCCATTGAGGAGCCGGTATAACACGCAGCACAAAGAAGGGAGCCTGCGCCATTTATCTGTGTAAGCCTTTGATGGAATTAGAAAGTCTGGCTGCAATGAGCTGCTCCCCATATTTATGCTTAAAAGACTCTTAGTTTGGGATAAACACACGCTCGACGCTACGACAACGTCTGCTTACCCTGGCGTCTGTCACTTTGAACTCCCGAAGGATGTACTGCGGCATGTTGTACTCGGCCATGGGGTCCACCACAAAGTACTGGTATCTGGCTGACCTCTCCGCGGGCCAGTACTGGTGGCATTTTTCCTAGGAGGGACAAGCACAGTGATCCAAAACTGGCCTGCAGGTTCCACTCGCGGGTCATTTTTCCTGTCAGCATACCCTGCCCATTTCTCTGAGCTTGGTCAGCATAACGACAATCGTGGAGTTGTGCTCCCAGAGCATCCTCCAGAAGTCCTCTGTGGTTTCCGCCAGTGGTCCCTGTGTGGCAATGTAGGCCTTCTGTTGCCTGGGAGGGAAACGGCGGATTAGCGTCCCTGCTGTTAGCTCGCAGGCAAACGCGACGGCGGCGCGTTCACCTGTAGCCGTCAATGAAGCTCGCATTGATGTAGTCGGATCCCTCCACGCCTCGAATGGGCTGGAGGCAGACGCGCGTGGACTCGTACGGCATGATGTTTACAAGGCGGTTCTTGAACTTGTTGCAGGGGAGGTTGGCACTGATGAATCGCGACGTGTGGGCTTTCGTGTTGGCGAGACGCTGCATTCGAGCAGAGAGGGGCGAAAAGAGATGATCAAATGATGTGACCCAACAGAAAATATTACTCAAGCCCTTTGGTTTGGCAGATATGCGGTGGGAAAACCCGTCATTTGCACCAACGTGGGGAATCTAAAGGGAAACCACAGCCGGGCAAAATTCCTCAGCTGTGTTATATAAACAAGACTAAAAAAAGACGGAACAGTCTGCAAAAATGTACCGCAAAGAACTCGAACCCTTTGTAGATTTTCCAGTGCTAAAAAGGTACAAAGGCTCCAAAAGAAGTCAAGAAGTCTTGGCCCCTTCACCAGAACAACCAACCTTGAACTCAAGTTCCATGCCGGTGACATTCTCTCCGGCCTCTATCTGCGTCAGTTTCTGGATGTAAGCGTAGAGGTTCCGGGCGGGCACTTCGGTGGTGCCGCAGTTGACGGCCTCCTGCAGCGCGTCGTGGATGAAGACGTACTGGTCTTCGGTCTGCACCATGTAGTTGCGCTGGGCACGCATCAAGGTCACGTGCCCGTAGATGTCCACCGTCTTCTCGTGCTTGATTCGCTCCAGCATGGCATCGATCACGATGAAGCAACCCGTGCGACCCACGCCAGCGCTGCCGAGGGGGGCAAGAAGAGAAGGTTAGCTTCAAGTTGTCTTTCCTCGCCACTGGACTGACCTTGTTGGAGCTGACTCCCATGTACACTATTTTTATAAAACACTTTTAAACAACCGCCACTGTTTTCTTAACTCATTCACTGCCATTGACGGAACAAGACGTCAATGGCAATTTTTTTTTGCTGGACTGGCAGTGAATGTGTTAAGATGGAACGCAGGGACAGCAATTCTCTGAAAACAGCAGAGGCCCCAGAATTGAAGCCTGTGGAACACCACATGCAAATTCACATTGAACATACTCGTCCCTTCGATCGAACCCAGGTTATGAACCACTGGACCAATTGGATCCGAGTGTAATTAAACTTGAAGTGGCACAGAGTTGGCAGCAACCCTGCACCTGCGGGACTGTTTCTGGCTCTGCTGCGGTTCTGTTTACGCCACCTGTGCTTTCCGACCTGTCAGTCCCGCTGCAGTTCTCAAGACTTGCATTTCAAAGAGGTGACGGAAAATCCCGTTTGTCAACTTTAGGACACCACGCAGTCCAAAGCAAATAGGTCATTCGATCCATTACGCTGACATGCCTGTGAGGTGGATGCCTTGATCTTGTGCCTCCGCCTTCGTGACGGCACATTTGTTTTTCATTTGCTCGGGAGAGAAAAAGAGAAGAAAGGAGAGCGGCAACTCGGGAGCGAGTAAAGTTGGACGCCAGGGGCCAAGTCTGCCTAATGTGCCATGCAGCGAATGGAATAAAGACACGTACGGGAGTCATTGGCTTTAACAAATGATCTGATGATCACTTGAAAAAAAAAGGCTGACTGCGGCTGAACTTTTTTTTACGTTGTACGACATTTTGTCCCGGTGACAATTCTTCAACCCCTTAGGGCACAAAAGAATCAGCCGGCGATGAAATGCGAAAATATTCACAAGTGCAAATCACCTCCGGGTTTGGGTGAGAAGCGCTTCAGTCGCGGGACTCTCAAACCGACTCTTTGCGATTGGAAACGGCGCAAACCGTTGAAAAAAAAAAGAAAACGGCAGTGCTGGATTCCACTTTGATGGACTGGATGTACTGGTTTCTATGGATCCTTCCTTCCTTCCTCTCTTTAGTTTTTCCTCTGGTCTATTGAGATCTCGTTAATTTTTTGGAATTTAGAGGCTTCTGGGGTTGGCGTAAGACCTGGTTTTTGTAACCATGGGGAAGGCAGGAAGTGTTTGGTCGGTGCTGGATTTCACTTTGATTCATCCTTCTTTTCTTTTGATCTTTTCTAACCTTTTCTCTGGTCTCCTGACCATTTGAACCTCACGACTCTGGCGAGACTCTGAAATACCTGGTTAAGGTGAAGGGTAATGGGATTCTTATAAGGTTTTAGGTGAATTAATGAGTATAAATTTCTATATATTTTCACGCACACGCACGCGCACACGCGCACGCAAACGCACGCACGCACGCGCACGCACACATACACAGGAGAGAAAAAAAAAAAAAAAAAGGGGCAATGATGATAAGACGGTGAATCGGTAAGGCTACCGAATGAAAAATTCTGAGCTCTTGAGAAAAAAAAAAAAAAAAAGGAAACGGCGCAAACCGGGGACCCAAGGTAGACCTGATGACGACCTGACATCCGACGCGTGACAGAGCGGCTGAGATGAAGCGAGATGAGGGATGTGGGCGGGAGGTGAGACGGGGGACGCGCTGTCAGTTAGCTCGGCGTCGGGACGGAGGCGCGGCATACATTAGGCAAATGTGCCGTTGAGCGTAAGAGCGGGGAATGCTGGGAACACGGGCAATATTCTTTTCGTTGACAAGAGCAGAAAAGGCATCAGCGTATTTGGCAGTCGGCGGGGAGCTGGCAAGACCGGCTGCACTAATGACCTGACACTGACTTCTCAGCCAGTCAGACCAGCTGCTTTGGACGTTGACACATATTAAGTGTCAGACTAATGTGCTTTCCAGAAGTTGAGGGAATGTGTTGGGGGGGGGGGGGGGTGAGTCTGTAAAATACAGCTGCACTGAGCCGCGAGAAGATAAAGGATGCAGAGCAGCCAAAGCAATTACATATGTATTGTTACCAAATCTCTTGCTGTCAGCAAACGTGCCAAACAGACCGACACGCACACACCGAGCATACCAGGGTGAGCTGACTTCACTGCTGGAAAAAAAAACTTGAACGCAATTCATTCCAAGGGTCTGTTTGACCTTCCTTTTCCTCCCAAAAATGAAATAAGTGTCTCATAAAATGTAGCATATTACTGCATGCATACTTTCCAACTCCGGCCGGTCCGATGTGGACTTTTTGAGACTGATGCCAATTTTTTTTTTGGGGGCAGAAACAAAAATACTGATTACAATTAACTGGCTGTTTAATTATAATGCATTGTTATTCTTTTCTCCAAATGCATTTCAACGGGTGTCAATGATATTCAAATGTTTGCTGTTTGTGGGTTTCAACTGTAAATAAATATAATGTTGAAAAACATTGTTTTTTTTTTTTTTGGTTGCCAGAAATGCGCAATGCATTTAATTAATGGATTTATAAGGATCCTTGTTTGAGTTTGAACGTGTGACATTTAACACATGTATGTTTGATTTATGTTGCACTATATTTTTACTTTATTATTTTCTTTTTTCTTTTTTTTTTTTAAACAAAACTGTGACTTTAGGTCGTGAACAACAAAAATAAACTAAACATTGTTACTTGTGTGCAAATGCTGGAAACGGTTCGTGTACATAAAGGTAAAACCAATCGGCAAAATTGGCAATTTGGCCGATGTTTGAAATTGGACGATTTGATAGGCCGGCCGATTAATCATTCGTCAGGTCCTAATTTCAACCTGCTTAGGTCATTTAACTTCATTGAATTTCGTGAGGTCAAATTCCATCTGAGCAATGAAAAAACAAAACAAAACAGTCTTTCGGTATTGAGCGTTGTTCATATTTGGTGCAAATTTGGGAGTAATCAGCTCATTTTCTCAACCTATCAAACACTGTCAAATACATGTTACATTACATCCTTAATTATGTTTAACACTATGTAGGCCTTTGAAAACGGCTTCCATTTGCGCACTGAATCAACCACCCGAGGGAGCGAAATGTGTTGATTCCGTCTTTATTTGAGCTTGTTTTGCAGCTTGGACATGATAGAAACCAAAAAGCTTTCTTCTTGTTAACTCCAGAGACGCGCACACAACGCTACATCGCTCCTATTTGCGGGCTTTTTAAATTAAAAATGGATCTCTTTAAAATTGCATTCAAACATCAAGCATGGACGGATGGGATCCAGTTGGGGGAGGATCTGATACGAGCCAGTGGAATTAAAAGCTCCCATCTGCATTAAGTCGCGCATTCTGTTCCACTGTGCAAAGTGAACACGATCAATCGGAAGCGGGCGGAGCTAATTAACTACCGAATGTGTTACTTGGAAATCTGCGCTTCGCCTCGTCTCTTTTTTTTTGTCACTTTCTGACACCAGTTTCTATCCGTGGCGTGTACTTCCCTTCTTCTGATGACGTTTTTTGGGCTTGAGAGGAGACAAAACGCCCTTTTGTGCCGCCGCCGCCGCCGGGAGTCCGGACTCTGATGGAGTCGACTCGAGAGTGGTTTTGTTTAGGATGTGAGAACCCGAGGGGATAAGGCTGACACTTGTGGGCCCCGATGATGCGCGACAGATCATGCGCTAGCTTTGTGGCAGCGCGCGGGGGTGCTGGATGAGGGGAACGACACCAGGACTCCTTGTACCGTCATGTTAAAAAGGGTTTGCTGAGAAACATAGCGGGCTGATTTGTGTGGGATGGGAGATTTTCTTCAAGACTGAATTAGCATATACATGGAAATGCTCCGAAAAATAATCATGTCCCCATAAACGTCGAACCTTCGCCTATTTGCCCGTCACAAATTGAATTATTTGGCTCCCTCTTGGGGCATATGAAAGAATCATTGGTTCAGTGCAGTATTTAGCTTCATTTGCATTTAATCATGAACTTATTCAAACCCAAAAACGTGAAAATATGTTTAATACTTTGTTCTTTACTCCAAAAACGTATTTATACGTTTAAAAAAAAAAAAAAATAATAATAATAATGCAAGCGCATACAGAAGGCTTTGATGCAGCTTCTGACATGAAGTGGTGGCTTAAAGCAATGGTAGATATTATATAAAAAAAAAAAACGGCCATCAGGTGGCAGCACAGTATAAGAGATCAACCATGGCCATATTGCAACAAGCTCTTTTTGCCACTGTTTTCAACAGGAATGTAAATAATGATGAAACTTAGCTATATTCTAATGTTAATTGCTGCAAAACAAAAACAGATAAAAATATATATATATTTTTCTTGCCCTGATGAAAGAAGATACTCTCATCTTTCTTTTGGTAGGTTCCATGTTTTTATCACAATGCAACGCAATATTCTGTGGGACTTACAAAATCAGTCAAAATCCAGTAAAAACAATGAAAATGTCTGAGAGCAAATGAGTTAATAACTGTTTGTTATTAAACTTTTATACGGTGCAGCGATTCTTAACCTGGGTTCGATCGAACCCCTGGAGTTCGGCAGGGGTCAAGACACGCACCCGAGTCATATAACGAACATGTGGTGTTCCACAGGGTTCAATTCCGGGGCCTCTTCTGTTTTCAATGCGTTTACTGCCCCTGCGTCGCGGCTGTGGCAGTTTTAAAGTGCGCTATCAAAATAGAGTTGAGCTGAGTGATGGGAGTCAACTTCGAAAAGCACATGTACTAATAAAGAAAACGGCTGCATAGGTGTTAAAAACGAGTATGCGTGTGTGCGTGCGTGTCACTTAAGGCACAATGAGACTTCTGGGTTCATCCACCTACCATTAAAGTGATTTTGGAAGCTTTTATTTGCTAATGAGTTCATCCATTAAAATGATTAAAAACCCTCGTACATTGTCATACGTATTCATAGATTCATTCCAGCAATCAGAGAGAGGAAAGAAAAAAACAAAAATCAATTTCATGCTTGAGGTTATTTTTGTCATTTGCACAGAATTCGCTACCTGCAGTGCACCACCATGGGCCCGGCGTCTGGAGGGTTGCACGCCTTTACCCGTCTCAGGAAGGCCAGGAACGGCGTGGGGTGTTCCGGCACCCCGTGGTCCGGCCAGGCCGTGAACTGGAACTGCCGGACCTCCCGCTTCTCGCTGGAGCCGTTCTACGTGAAAGGGAAGAGCGCGGGCGGGGCAATGAGAATGCCGATTTGCAACGATGTTCGGAGGAGGGGTGCGACGCTGCTTACTTTAAAAAGTGCAAACGTCCTGACGCAGTATGTGGCCAACTCCACTGTGTCCAACAGAGTCACCTGAATGAGGCCGTATGTCTCTGTTGCTCTGGTGGGCCAGTACTGGTCACACTTCACCTGCCACGAAAGCCGCATTTAGAGCACACGCTACGGAAGTGGAAGGTCGGGCAAGCCTTACCCTGGATCGCTCCTCCAGCTTGGTCATCATGACAACGATGGCGCTCCTCTGCTCCCAGATCATTCGCCAGAACTCCCCAAAGGTCTCGGGCAGCGAGCCTTGCGTGGCGATGTACGCGTTCTGCTTCCTGTAGCCGTCCACGTAGTTGGCGTTGATGTAGTCACTTCCTGGGATGCCTGGACGGAGGACCCCGTGTTGAGATTTGTCACGAGCAAGCAAAAAACGGCAGATTTCAGCGACGTTTTGATGGAGTTCAATGTGGAACATTCATTCATATATAGAAAACGTACATTTGGGGAAAAAAAAAATCATTAGAGTATCCATCCATCCATCCATCCATCCATCCATCCATCCATCCATCCATCCATCCAAACCCATCCATCCATCCATCCATCCAATCCATCCATCCATCCGGTTAGCCATCCATTCATCCATCCATCCATCCATCTGGTTAGACATCCATTCATCCATCCATCCATCCATCCATCCATCCATCCATCCATCCATCCATCCATCCATCCAAAAACACAACCATCAATACAAAAACAAAACAATCCTTTGCTGCCTTTCAAATGGACCTAGAGAAAAACATTGGACTTTTTATGCAAATGACGACTCAGATTTTGCATATGATACATTCCTGCCAATTTTAATCTCATTATATGAGAATCATCGCCCATTGAAAAAAACCCCCAAAAAACGTCATTATGCAATGTTTTGGATTACAAGAGGGATAAATGATGCATGTAAAAACCGGTTAAAATGAATTTGAGACCCAACACATTTCATAATAGATCAACATGTTGTTAATGAAACAATATAGACCTATAGCTAATGAATTTAATAATTTATTTGTTCCATTTTGGTTATAACTTAGCAAAAGGAATCACTGAGCCAGAAAATAAATAAAATAGATAAGTATTAAAGAAAATGTATCCACTACATTCATTAATCCAGTAAATGATAATGGAAAATTATATTGTAAATTATATTTTAAATATATATATATATATATATATATATATATATATATATATTTATTTATTTTTTTAATGATATATACAATGTTTCTAAAATATTTAAATATGTTTTATTTGGTGATGATTCTACTCTCTACTTTGCTGGAACAAACCTTGAACAACTTCTTATTTCTTTTAAAATAATGTTTAAACTAAAATATATATATATATATATATATATATATATATATATATATATATATATATATATAAATATAAATTGCTTGGGTGCAAAATTTTCATGTAACAACTTTTTTTTCCCCATAAAGCTCCGTATTGACTTTTTTTTTTTTTTTTTTTTTTTTTTTTTTTTTTTTTTTTAACTGAAGCAGATCAAATATGTCTATTAGATAAATACAATCCTTATTAAATATTTTACAATTGCTGGTACATTATAACCATTAACAAATAAACTAAAAATAAAATTAATAAATACTACTATAATAAATATAAAAATAAATAATAAAATACTTGTAAAAAAAAAAAAAAGAAAAAAGGATAAAAAAAAAACTTGTTTGTTTCTTGTTTGTCATTCATTATGATACCACTCATATATTTAATATTAATAATAGAAAGTAGATGTTTTTACAAAATAAATACGTTTCATTCAACATCAATCTAAAGTATGCATGATTATCTATGTAATGAGGAAAACAGATCAAAAGCCCATGCGGCTTCCAAAACAAATTTGGAGGTGCACCTCCAATATTGCATCCGTAAATCTACAGTTTGGGGAGGGGGATTAAAAAAAATAAATAAAAAAAAGTGGCAAAATTACTCTGCGGGAAAACAAGCCTCACTTCCTCCCTCCTCCTGCTTATTTTAAATGAAAGGCACTTTTTTTTTTTTTTTCTAATCCAGCGCAAAGCGACAGAGCTGACAGCCAGTCAATGCTTCAGGACTGGCAGTTTCGGGGCTCGGCGCACACATGCTCCACCAAGATAAGTCTCATCTGCATGGACGCCACGTCTCACAGAACCTTCCATCCTCCCTCTCCTTTTCCCTCTCTTTCTCGCTAAAGCCCCTCCTCCCTTCTCCATTCCGGGCTTTCTTTCCTCCCAGGTAACTTTTAGTGGATGTACAAAAAGCATCTACGCATTATGTTGCAGCTTCCCCCCGCCCTTGCTCCCACTGTGTTTGCTGTCCGCACATGCAGTGACGGACAAGGAATAAGACGCAATTAAGCCCACTGTAATTTCCAATTGAAAAGAAAAGACATTATTTTGTATTTATTTATTTTTTTGCTTAGTGGCAGTGAATAGATGTTTATTTATGCGAGCGGATGCGTTTATGCGTTCTGCCAGTCAGGATTTGCATTAATTATGTCATTTGTTCTGTCTGCTTATGAGCTGGAGGAAAAAAAAACAACATGTAACTGATTGAAACTCCATTACACACCCAATATGAAGGAATGGCCCACTGGGTTTGGTTTGCAAGTGGATTGAACAACTTTCCCGAGTTAGAACTCGATGTTCTACATATGCGAGGGGCATTTTTTTGGGTTGTTGTTTTTGTTTTGCATGTAAATTAGGATGATTTTTTTTTTTTTTTGCTATTATTGTTCTGTCGACGTCCGTTAAAGACACATTCCGTGTTCGGCGTAAGCACATTTCGCATCCTTAGTCACCGTTCAACGCGCCCGCAGAGGCTTGATGTGAAACCGAAGCGTGAATCAAAAATAATCACGGGCGCGGCGCCGGGCAGAAATACAACTTAGTGGCATCTCTCCGGTTTTCGCAGGTGATCGTTCAATCGGACTCGAGTGCCGTGCTCAGCGAGGCGGGGTGGGAAAATTGCCTATTTCAAAAAGCCATCTATTTCCCCGCGAGCACCCGCGGCATGAAAGCAAATGACATGTTGGCGTGAGGAGGGAGAAGGGGAAAAAAAAAAAAAAAAAAAAAGTACAGTGCGGTCATGCTGTGATGGAGGATGGGTGTATAATACCGTCAATTGCGGAGAGCAGGACCCGCGAGTGGTCGTAGGCGATTACGTTGGCGTAGCGGTTCTTTGGTTTGTTCACCTCCAAGTTGGAGTGCTCCCAGGTGAACTGCTGCCCGGGGTCGATGGACTGCGGCAGGAGAACAACATCGGGACGTCAGTCAGGCAGTATCAGGCCTGGACTGGCCATTAGGCAATAAGGGATGGAACGATATCGAAACATCATGATACGATAATTATCACAATATTGTTTGTGTGTGTGTCGGGGGGGGGGGGGGGGGGGTTTGGCAATATTTAAAAAAGGTCACAATATTGTAAAAGAAAAACAAATATTGTAAAAGAAAAAAAAATAAGAAAAAAAGGTAACAATATTGTAAAAAAAAAAAAAAAGAGCTCATACTAAAAAAAAAAACCCCACAATATTGTGCTTTTGTACATAACAGCAATGCATATAAACCACCCAAATCTCTAATAACAATATTGAGGCACTTACTTGCTAATGCAAGGACACATTGCAAATTTGGTTTCCCTTGATCTTTTCAATTAGCATAATTTTAAACATAGAAGGCCAAAACATCCCTAATGAAAATTAAATTGCACTAATAAACTAGCCACTAGAGGGTGCTAGAACTGCACAAATGGAAATCAACATGACTTTTTTTTTTTTGAGCAGATGTGTTCCTTTTAAATATTGTCAACATGACGACGACGATATTGTAGCAGTTTTAATATCACGATATTGCCCTTATCGTTACATCCCTATTAGGCATAGAGGGAGAAGACCAGAGCAGAAGAATTTTCAATGTAAACAGCACACAGAATCAATGAGCTGGCCGGTCTATGTCAAAATGCCAGTCTAGCCCTGGGCAATAAAAAAAAAAAAAAAAAAAATGCAATATGTGATATTTACATGCCTTGTTGAAGCTATATCACGTCTCACCTCGTACTCCTGTGAAAATTTGAGGTTGTCGTTGGCTTTCAAGTGCTCCAGATGCTCCGCCAGGTCCATGACGGGGATTGGGGGGTGGCTCGCCATACCTGTCAGTCACAGCAAATTGCGGGTTCAGTCGTCCGCAGATGCTTTCCTTTTGCGATTTCAACAACACAACAAACCAAAAGAAAAAAAAAAAACAATCAGAACCCAAGCGCAAGCAAACTGATTAGATAAGCACGAGCAGTGTGGAGGTGGAAGATTTGATCGAGTTAGGCTAGTTTTTGTTGTGCCATGCTTGAATGGAGGCGACATGGAGGCCAATGGGAAGCCGGCGTACGCGTCTCCCGTACGGAGAGACAAAGGCTTGTTATTCCCACAGAAAGCTAGCTTGGGGAGTTAGCATGAGAAGGGAAATATGTTAATAGAGAGAGAGTTCTACTTTGGAAGGATGATTGATGTTCCCCGCCTGTCATTTTCCCGCCTCCCGCGATGACACGGCGTTAACACCAAAGCGGATTAGATGGGGATAAGGAGGCTGGGCGGGAAAGAAGTGGGAAGGGGAATAATAATTCATGGCAAATATGTAATTGAGGCCAACTAACTTGACAAATGGAGGCTACTTGGGTGACCGGACGAGCGCGCACCTGTGGAGGAAATGGTCATTAAATACCGGCGTCATGGCGGCCAAGTGATGTGTGCTGTGCGCAAGCGCTGTTTACACCAAGCAGTGCAAAAATTAACGATTTCGGCACATTTGTTGTCCTTTAAACCAAACTGTACTTCTTGGTGGAAACATGGCGTTAAAGACAGTGACATGATTTGCGTTGTCTGCTCAATGGGTTAATTATTAGTGACGTCATGCTAGACGCTAGCTTGGCATAAGCAGTTACTATCGGAGCAGCACGAATTAGACATGGACGTTTAAAGGCACAGTAAACCCTCCATATTCGTGGATGATATACACCAGGGGTGTCCAAACTTTTTCATTTGAGGGCCACATACAGAAAATCCGAAGGATGCAAGGGCCACGTAATGTTATGAAAGAGAAATTGTGTTTAGTCCTAAAAATTGTACAAATAATTTATTTGTGCTTTTGCATATTTAGAAAAATGCTACAGTATATAAAGCAATTTATTTGTAATATGGCAGTAGGGTGATTTTCGTTTTGGAATTTTTCATTTTAGTTAGTTTTGATTAATTTTCAGGATGGTTCTGCTAGTTTTTACTAGTTTTAGTTATTTAATAAATGCTTTGTTTTAGTTAGTTTCCGTATCCGTTTTTGTTTTTTTGTTTTTAAAAAAAGTGTTTTACTTGCGCGCGATATAAAAAAAAATAAATAAAAAAAAAACAGCATGGGAGAAACATCATCTTTTGGTGTTTTTCTATTGGCTGTTGCTAGATGACATCACTTCTGTGTGACATACTTTCAAGCGTCATTATTCCAGTTGATATCAAAATAAATCTGCTAAAATCACACCAAAGACAGTACATTTTTGCTATAATTATAGTTTTAGTTAGTTTTTTTTAAATATGAAATGTAATTGCAGTTAGTTTTCGTTTTTTTTTTAAGCATTTTCGTTTTTATTTTATTTCGTTAACAAAATTGTTTTTTTTTACATTTTAGTTTTAGTTATTTTGTTAGTTTTAGTTAACTAAAATAACCTTTAATAGCGCCTGTGTTTTTCCGTCCCCTCCCTTCTTACTTTGAACATCTCCAAACATTTTTGTTGTTATTTTATTTGAACTGAGCCAAATGCCATTTTTTAGCATATGTCGCGGGCCAACTAAAAAATGAACGTTGGGCCGCAAATGGCCCCCGGGCCGTAGTTTGGACACCCCTGATATAGATCGAGCACGAGTAAATTCCTGGTCAACATCGAACCGCGCGTCAACGCGTGTTCACTGTAACGCAAAGAAGACAAAACTTTCCGGATCCAAGTTGTCCGACCTTGACACGCCGACATTCGAATAGCGCAAGGCGATGAGGCTCATACGCTCTTACCACAATGGGGGGGACTCGAAAACTGCACTCCAGCCTCTGGCCAATGTGGCGCGACGCGAACGCCGGCGCTCGTTCCCCCTCCTCGACTTCATTCGAGTCGCCGGCACAAGTGGGCATTAGCTAATGGAAGCAGGGCCTCATTTTCCCATCCACTCGCACGTCTCTCTGAAAAGGGTGTTTCTATCGCAGCTTGCTACTTAAAACCCATTTCCACCTCCGGGTGACAATGAAAGCACCATTCCCGTCGGTCGCTCAAGCATCCTTAAAGATGAAAACGCCCAATGAGTGGTGGCAGCAAGGTAAGGGAGGGAAAGAGGTGATCTTGTATTGTGATGCAGTGCCAGTAAAAGTATGTCCTGTACTTTCGACAACATCGAGAAAGGCTGTTTGGTCCAGGAGGAGACTTGAATAGTGGGTGGACGGGATCACTCGGAGCCAAAAAAAAAAAAAAGTGCAACAACCAGTAATGGTCTGAAGAGCTTTCATAAATATGCATCATCTTTTTTTTCCCGAAAATGAGCCTGCAGGGATAATTCATCATCCTTTCATACGAGCTGATGTGGAAGATGGCGCTTTGATAAAGCAACATTATTGGCTGTGGCCCATGTGTCCCAAAGCAGGCCGGTGCCAGAGAAAGTCTTCCCAGTTGATAAATGGGCGCCGGATGCTTCCAAGCATGAGCCAAAACACCACAACAGAGCAAATGTGCCTAATTTGCACTCGCCGTAAACTGGTTCGCCGAAGTTGTGCGCTAGTCCGAGATCTCCGATCAAGCCTGCACTTCCATCTCCTTGTCGAATAAGCGTCGGTTTTGACCTCCGCCCCCGCCTTTAAAACTCTTCCAATGTCTACATTTGCTAAGGACCTGTCCACTGTCTCTGCCTTCATTCTTTAAAAAGTCTTTAAAACTGAAATTTAATTGGTAAATTGTGTGGGAATGCTGAAGCCTGTATCCCACTGAGCGATGGATGTTTGCAACACCAGCGAACGTTGATTGCACGTCTGGGTTCGTTCAAGATTGCAGCGTTTACTGAACGTTCTCAAATCAGTCTTAAAGGGAACTCCAACTGTGATGACAAGTTTGCTTCAGTCGATTTATTTGTTTGCTGCTAATGTACGGAACGTTACAGAAACTTACCTTACTCTTTGCTCGACAGAGGGCGAGCTGCCATTATACGTCACTACGCAGAATGCTTTGCGACGTAAACAACATGGCAGCGTACGTACAAATAAAGTTTCTACAAAATATATTAAACTGGAAATGATTTTGAAAAATGAATCCCATAGTTATGCTAGTAACAACCACATAAATCATATGGAGCAAATTTGTCACTACAATCGGGATTCCATTTTAATGGTCTCTCTTGTCGCAAGGACATTTCCTAAATGTTCTCAAAACAGTCTTAATGATTTCCTAAAGTTTTAAAGGTTTCCTAAACAGTCTTAAAGGTTTCCTAAACAGTCTTAATGGTTTCCTCAACAGTCTTAAGGGTTTCCTAAACAGTCTTAAGGGTTTCCTAAACAGTCTTAATGGTTTCCTAAACAGTCTTAATGGTTTCCCAAACGGTCTTAATGGTTTCCCAAACAGTCTTGATGGTTTCCTAGTCTTAAGGGTTTCCTAAACAGTCTTAATGGTTTCCCAAACAGTCTTAAGGGTTTCCTAAACAGTCTTAATGGTTTCCCAAACAGTCTTAAGGGTTTTCTAAACAGTCTTAAGGGTTTCCTAAACAGTCTTAAGGGTCTTTCTTGTTGCAAAAACATTTCCTAAACGTTCCAAACCAACACGCGAAATCAAAGTGCGACGAGAAAGCCCATCAAGACCGTTTTGAGAACGTTTAGGAAATGCTGTGACATTGAACAAACCTTAACATGAAGTTAACATTCGTTCGCGTCGCAAATACTGGGATACAGGCTTAAGACCATAATACTGGATTCCCTGCATTGTCCTATGCTTGCTCCAGTTCCATTCGGAGGCCTCCCCTTTCCTGGACGACGACATTTTTCTAAACTTTTAACGTGAGGCCTCCGCTTGGATAGGGCATGCCCATGCTCAGCATTCAGGAGGCATCCTCAGCAGATTCTGGAGCTTCCCGGCCTACGGCGAAGGGTGAGGGCTGAGGCCCTGCGGAGGAGACAACACATTTGCATCCCTGACTAGCCAGATTTCCTCCCTTTAACGGTTGGTGTTCTTAGTATTCAGGAGGCACTCTTCGTTGATGTGGGAATCACCAAGACTAATCCCCTCCCAAGAACCTCACTCTGCCACTTTGACTCTGATCGCTGATTCCCTGGGAAGCAAATTCCACTGCCTGCATCTGAGACCTCGTACTGATCTCCACATCTCGCCATCGTATGTGAATTCAGAGCATCATCGTGACACTCCGGCAACCGATTTTACTCAGGACGTCCAGTGGCTTCATCGGACGAGCACTCACCAGGCGTCTGAAAGTTGAGGCGTCGAAGCTCAACGGGGTCGGTCGGGTGATGCAAGGGCATCTCCTTGCTGTTGGGGAGGCTACCTTTCCTCGCTTCCGATTCGGCTCTTTTCCTGCAGCGGGGAACAGCCCGGTTTTATATGAGGCAGTGACAAACAAAGAGCGCTTGGTCTATCGTGAGGGTTGACCGCGTTGTGATCGTAACGCATCTGTGAAGCATTACTTTGATGATTCAGTTACGTGCTGAATTCTGAGGCCGTTCGGCAAGTTTTGATTTGGTTCTTTGGCTCGCTTACCTGTCGGGTTTGCTGTTCCATTGGTCAGCAAGAAGGGAAATATTGAAAAAAAATATTAGCTTGTAAGAGTTGTAGCTTGATAAAGAAACTGGTTTTCACGAAAAGTGATACCAAGAATATCTCAGTCTTGGCTTTTTAGTGACGACTCACTTCAAAGATAGCGCTCGGTTGTGCAGCCGCAGGCTCCGTTTCAAAAAACATAAGAGAGTGCCAGGTGCAAGCAAGATTCGAACGTTGGAGCGTTTTCAACTGATTGCTTCTTGTTCAAGCATAAAAGTCATCTCCTGGCTTCTAATTGCTGCCTTTTGTCTTTTCCTGCAACTAGCGCCTTATTGATGCATCAGGGTGGGATAGCGGATGCAAACGCTAAATGCATTCACATTTCTCAGTAACATTTGATACAGGAACCGTAAATGGGGGCTTAAATCACATGACTTGAGTCATTTTTGTCTCGCCTGTTTCTGTTTAAAATGGGTATTTTCAAGATAGTGTGAATTTTATTTTTGTGACGTGCATGCATGCAAACCTGACAACCAACCCTGTGAAGCAAGGGATAACCATCGAGGATTAAAATTGCACTTATTGCAGAAAACGTGAACGACAACATTCAAGGTTTGCAACTCAAAGATAAGCAACACAATAACCAACTCAGTAAGATTTTATGAGACTCAAGACTTTACCCAAGTAATGACTAGACCCTTAAAAAGCAGTTGGTTTTTTTTTTTGTACTTTTTTTTGTACTTGCTGGTACCGTTTCGAGTGAATAATATGCCGGAATAAAGCTGCCAAACACCAATAAAGTGTAAATGCTTTTAAATCCAGGTTAAAAACTACCCGTATGCTTTTTTCTTAGTCTTATGATTAAATTCTTTCAACACATTTTTAAAATCAAGTTTATGAAAACCGTGTACTTGCAGTCTTTTATAGTAATTTTAGCAAGCTATTTGTTTTAGTTCTTTAAATTGTTTTCAAATGTCTTTTTGGAACTGCTTTCAAATGTTGTACTTTTAATAACCGTATTTGAAGCGTCATGAAGCACTCGCAACATTTTTTGACTCCTCTAGAAGGTGTTCTTGGTTGAAAGATAAATGAAATGGATTAAATTTCCACTGCATCTTTAATCCAAGAGTGCCATCTAGAGGAGTAAAACAATGTTGCGAGTGTTTCATGAAGCGTCATAGTTACGTTGTGTATGAGATAAATGCACTATAAATCAGTAATTATTTATTTATGTATGTATTTATGTATTTATTTATTTTTACAACCCCGAAGTACTACCTTGATACTGGTTAATGTCTAAACAATGTGCATTTTGGTTTGTTTCATATTAAGCCCCCTGTAACTGCTCCCCACGCCCCTCGTTTTTGTTACACATGGGATTTTACAGTACTTCTCACTTGCACACACAGTAGGTGATTCAATTCTCCTAAACTAATCCAAACTATTGATGCTGCACTTTCCTAATAAGAAAATCTTGAAGCTGTTACGCAGAACTGCCCGACGTCGCACTGAATCTCGTGCGGTTGTATCGCGGCGCTCACCTCTTGTACAGCAGGATGGCGATGACGATGCATATGATGAAGACCACGGCGAGGACGGGACCCACCACCCAGATGAGACCCTCCTCCTCGTCAATGATGGGCTGGGGGTCGATGTCGGCCGAAACCACCGGGTCGGAGTACGGGCTGGTGGCGTACATGATCTGAAAAGATGACATTGCAAAGTTTGACTTGATATTAATTGTGATTTCAACTATTGCCAAAATAATCCTGATTATTATTTTTTTCCCCATAATCGAGCAGCCCTACGTCAAAGATCCATTTTTTACTGGGCTGGCAGTGAATGAGTTAAAGAAGGCATATACGGAGCACTATTGTTAACCAAAACAGCAGCATCTACCAAAACAGCTTAACTCTTTGACTGCCAAAAACGTTTAATGACGTATTCTAAAATCCTAACGAATGCCGCCAAAAACGTTAATTTACGTTTATATTACGTTTTACGTCTTGTACAGCGTTGCCTTGTCACTAAACAAAAAATATTCGTGTCAAAGTCACTGTTGTGCAAAAAAATGTATCTTTTCACAAAAAGCTTGTTTTTCTCTTAATATTTTTGTATTTTCGCTTAGGTCACTCAAATGACCTAATTTCAAATGGTGATTACTAAAGAACGGAATGAGGTAGAAACATACTTTTTTTCTCATGAAAGAATGGAATCCAATCTTTCATATGGTATCCATCATATTTATGTCGTCATACTGCGCAATATTCTGTTTGCTTTGAAAGATGAGTGAAAATGCTCCAAATTGGCTGGCACCATTGTTTTTTTTTTTTTTGGGTTAACATTTGGCAGTCAAAGGTTAAGAAACCCTTTTCTTCAATTTTTTCCAGTCAACTGTGACATACGACCGCTGTGCGGCGTCTACGCGTATTTTTCATCCATCCCAACACTTCTAATCTCTAATAATAGAAGCGGCGCTATTATTTCCATGCAAAGTTTCCAAAGATGACCAATCAGAATTATCTCCCCGACTTGATTGAGCTATTTCATACTCCAGCAGGAGATAAGAAAAAAAAAAAAAAGTGTCTTTTGGGAAGAAAATACACGCTTAAGAGAGCAAAAAAAATAAATAAAAATCGTTTTCTGCGAGTCATTATCATTTTACCTGCATTCAAGGTGAGCGAAAAGGTGTAAGAGGCAGGAAGTATACACACCCCTCAAGCTCATCCCATCCATCATCTCGCCTACTTAATCACGCCGCTTTTCTTGCACTTTCATTTACACACGCGCACGCTGAGGCTGCGGCGGGAGAGATAAGGCAGACGGGACGTAATTAAAGAGACGCCCCGTTATCGAGGTGGTCTTGTAATCAGCTCCGGTCTTACGGGGGCTTCTCGCCCTCGGGGCTTCTCAAGTTTTGCAAGTCTTAGAAGGGCTCAAATTAACACGTCTAAGCGGGAGCAAATGGCAGCCCACTCGACGCGTCTGTTGACTGAGAAGAGAACATTTAAGACCACCTGGTTGGTCCTTCGCGTTTCAAAAATAATGCTGATGGATATTAAGACCAGTGGCTCCAGCTCACCTATGACCTTAATAAGGATTAGCAGAGAGCAGGGGCCACATACAGAAAATCAGAAGGACGCAAGGGCCACATCATGTTATGAAGAGAAATTGTGTTTAGTCCTAAAAATTGTACAAATAATTTATTTAGAAAAATGCTACAGTATATAAACCAATTTATTTGTAATATGGCAGCACGGGTTATTAAAATTTTTGTAATTTTTCCATTTTAGTTTTTTTTTTTAATTAGTTTTCAGGGTGGTTCTGTTCATTTTTATTAGTTTAGTTCTTTAAAAAAATGCTTAGTTTTAGTTTAGTTTGTTAGTTTCAGTATTAGTATTACAGTTTTATTTTTTATGTGAATTACTTGTGCGCAATATTTAAAAACACACCATGGGATCGACGTCATCTTTTGGTGCTTTTCTATTGGCTGCTGCGAGATGACGTCACTTCTGTGTGACATACTTTCAAACGTCATCATTCCGGTTTATATCAAAATAAATCTACTAAAAAAAAAAAATCTCATTTAAAATCATCCCCAAAGGCTCCTGCGTTAAATTAATTACCAAAGACTTAAAACGACGGACATGTTTGCAATAATTATAGTTAGTTTTACTTAGTTTTGTAAACATAAAATGTAGTTTCAGTTAGTGTTTGTTTTTTAAAAAAGCATTTTCGTTTTTATTTTATTTCGGTAACAATATTGTTTTTTGAATTTTCTTTTTTTCTTTTTTCTTTTTTAATTTATCTTTAAAGGCGCAGTCTGCCGGATTCACTCAGGAAAATGCACTTTTTAAATATAGGATGTACACACTTTAACTTTCGCTCAGTCTACACATCTGGGTTTATGTTAATCTTTGGTGGTGATTTCGTTTCCACAGAAACGTCCCGCTGTTTACAAAACAAACACAAAATGACAAAATACAGGCTTGGTTTAGGACGAAATCACCACCAAAGATGAACATAAACCCAGATGTGTAGACTGAGAGAAAGTTAAAGTGTGTACATCCTGTATTTAAAAAGTGCATTTTCCTGAGTGAAACCGGCATACTGGGCCTTTAATAGCACCTGTTTTTCGATACCCTCCCTTCTTACTTTGACATTTTTGTTTTGTTAATTTTATTTGAACTGAGTCAAATGCCATTTTTAGCATATGTTGCGGGCCACTGAAAAATGGACGGCGGGCCACAAAATGGCCCCCGGGCCGTAGTTTGGACACCACTGGCAACATACAACAATCGTTGGGATAAATTTTTCCCCGGCCACTTGTTTCTCGGCGCAGTTTAGACACACACTTGCGGCACGGCTGCTCTGTATCAAACACAAAAAGCGAACATCTCACATTGTCGGATATCTCCAGGGCGGCGAGCACGAAGAAGATGTACTCCTGTCCGTTTTGCAGCTGCTTGTTTTCAAAGTCGCCGTAGAACTTGCCGTCGCCCAGCGTGAATTCTTTGGGCAGGTCTCGGAAGTAGGCGGCGATGTACGCCTTGGGCTCCGCCTGCCTGCGGAGCCGGAGGCCTCTGCTGGTGCGGTTTATCTCCTTCAGCAGCTACAGCGCGTTGTAGGAGCAAAAGAGCACACGTGATAAGATGTGGGAGCGTGCTGCAGCAAACACATGAAGACCACAACAAACCATATCTGCCTGTCAAGATTTCTTTTTTTTTTTTTCTCTCTCTCTTTCTTGTGCACAAGCTGAAAACGCCGATAGCGGAAGTCAGAGCAGTGAAAGATGTGACTTATCTCTTCATTTGGTAGGAAAAAGACGCGTATTAAACAGTGCAACGGCGTCAACGGTGATTCAGTCGATTCATGTTGCAATTACGTCTCGCCATTATTTAACCCTTATTATTAACCCATTATTGAACTTATTTAAAACGAAGATGAAACACGTAACTTATTTATGCCGATTTTATTTTTTTTTGCTGTGCGCAAAGCGCGCATGCTCAGTGCAAAAACAAAACCCAGACACCACCGAGCGAATGCTCCCTGCCCACACTCTGCCAATAATGAGAGCGCCACTGCCCCCTAATGTAGCGGAGGTGCAATTGCACTTTATTCTCCCTGAGCCCTTGCGATGTCATTTTCAGTCGACAGCAAGTTGCAAAATGTGTTTTTTAAAGGTACTAATTTTACAAGAAAAATAATGAAAATATCAAATTTGTTATAGGCAAAATATTGGTTGACTGCCAAAAATGGCTAAATAATAATATTTTAATATACAAATTCATTTTCTGCATGAACATTGCATGTGCGTGAACAATGCACGTGCCTGTCATTCACATTACACAGAGTGTGTGCGTGTGTTTTTTTTTTTTTGCTCTGTTTTGGCTGCGGGGCTGTTGGTGCCGCCGATAATGTCTTCAATCATCTCTGCTGTCAACAGCGACGGAATCTAGTTGCCCTTGGGAAAAGTTGTGAAAAGGTGAGTGCCAGTATTGACAAACAAATAAATTCTGACAGCGCGGCGACTTTTTTTGGGCAATCGGTCAAGGCTCCAGACACGAGGCCCCCGAGGCTGGAGCTGTAAAAGCCAATGCCAGATGGAACGGAGGAGCGCGCGCTCGCTTTCAGCCTTACCGGCCGCGTGATATATCCTCGCCGCTGCGGTGAAAACACGAGGCGCGGATTCGCAATCCTCGTCGTGAAGCTCTCCGAATGACTAAACGGGCTAAATATAAAAGTTAGCGAGAGCGTTGCGCGTGCGTAGCCTCGGCTCGGAGTGGACGCCGGCTGCCGGCTCTTCAGGTAATTGAAACGGCTGCAAAGAGGATGAGGGGGAGTGGCTTTTGCGGTGCACTTGAACGGCTACTTCATGTCCTCGTTTTGCATGCCAACGCTTGTGAAGAGAACCGCGTGCGTCAAAGTCCGCCGCCTACCTCCTCCAAATTCATCTCGTCGGGATTGTCCCAGGGTTTGATGAACTTGCCGCCGCGTTGCTTCTTCAAGGGCACCACCACGATGTAATACGCCCTGGAGGGGACAAAATGTCTGGGTCAGATCAGATTGGAAAAGGTCACTAAATGAGTAAAAAGTGTAAGTGTTAAAAAAAAAAAAAAAAAAAAAATCCCATATACATAGCAGAATCTCATTTACTCATTTTACTCAATGTGCTACTCATTTACTAAAAACATCCTTTATGTTGCACCCATTTTCTAAAAACGGATTAAATACATAAGTACATTGGTGCCTTGAGATGTGAGTGCTTTGACTTCTGAGTTTTTCTTTGAGCCGTCACTTGACAAATTATTTGTCTTGAGACACAACGTAAACAAAATTGGAAATACGAGGGAGCTTCACAAAGTCTTTCTAGTTAACAAAAACTAACAAAATAACTGAAGTTAAAATTGAAAAAAAAACCATTTGCATTAGTACAAATTCTTAAAAACAAATAAAAATAAAAATAAGAAACTACATCTTACGTTAAAAAAAAATAACCAAAATTAACAACAGTTATAGCAAATTAGTATTAAATTATTTGCGTTACGTCCATACAGGAGAATGAAGTCAAAATGTTGTTTTGGAATTGTAGTTTATTACGAAACACTTGATTTTTTATTTATTTATTTTGCACTCATATTAAAAAAGAAAAAAAAATAAGTTTTTTGTAATAAACTACAATTCCAAAACAACATTTTGACCTCATTCTTCTGTATCGACGTAACGCAAATAATTTAATACTATTTTGCTATAACTGTAGTTACTTTTGGTTAGTTAAAAAAAAAAAAAAAAAAAAAACTAATACCAAAACCAATAAAAACTAAACTACAAAAAAAATCATTTGAAAAAAAATAAAAACTAATAAAAACAAACAAAAGTGAATTAAAACTGGAAAAAACAAACAAAAAAAACACCAAAAAACAAAATAATAAAATAATTAAAAAATAATAATGAAAAAATAATGAAAAACCCCGGATGCTTCACAACGTCCGCAATCAATTCACATTGTTTTCCTTTGCAGCAGAAGGACAATATCAGTTGTTGGCAATAATGCAACATAAATGGCACACGTTTGGGCAGTTTTGTCCTTTTGTCTTTTCTTGTTTCGAATGTTCAGAGTGTGTAGTAGCTGCAAATGCTTTCTGGATACATTGTACATTTCATATGAAACTAATGTTCAAACAGCACTGGCGTGTGATCGAGTGGGCCAGCTGCATTGAGCGTAATCATCAGAAGCCAACACGGGTTTGAAGTGTCGGGGACGTGCTGTCAACCTTCCTGCTTTCGCATGGCAATAAGAGACTTTGCCGGGCTTAGAGGCTCGTAATGACTCGATTGATGTCGCTCCGAAACACCGACCAAACATAAATCTGTACCTCCCCGCGAGGCGACTACTCACCGCACTTTTTCCGACGTCTGCACCGAAGGGAGCTCCACCGTCACCATGCCGTCCGAGTTGGTCTTGCCGATCAGGTAGGGCTTGGTGCGGAGGATGTCCGGCGCCGTCATGGTGGCCACGCGGTGCTGCAGACCGCCGGCGCTGTTGCCGCGATTGGTCAGCAGGAAGGAGTACTGCGTCTCCGGCTGAAGCCCCGTGATCAGCTTCTGTGTCAGCTTGCCGTCCACCTCCACGCTTTGCCCGTCGTCGTACAGGATCTGGACGAGAGCAAGGAAATGTTTTATGTGCAGGGTTAGCTTGCGCCCCATTCTAAAATACTGACTACTTATTTTATTCACTAGGACAGCGGTTCTGAATCTTTACCCTGTTGGAGGTTTTGAACCCCACCAGTTTTCTATGTGCATTCACTGAACCGTTCTTTTTTGAAAAATATATATACCGTATTTTCCGCACTATAAGGCGCACCTAAAAGCCTTCCATTTTTTCAAAATGGCAGATAGTGATAAATTACTCTTTTATTTTGGTCCTCAAAACTCATTTTGACCTCCAGCAAACTTTTCTTCTCGCAATTTTGCTTAATTTATTTCATACCATTCAGTATTTCACCGTATAATTTTATGCAGGGAGATAGCGGCATACTGTCATGTTACGTGAAGTTATGTCAAATATTTATGAATGAAGAAAGCTTTCTAGTTTTATACTTGAGTAAATTGTGTCGGTGAAGTCTGGGTCCCTTTTCACCCTGATTTCGCAAGTGGAATTTCCGAGTTCCAGGGGGCGTTCCCATACGCACTTCCTGGTTTGAAATCGGAAAAGTCCGACTTCCGACCATCCTCGAATGCAGCATAAGAACCACTGTCCTAGAGCAGCCCACGAATGGCATCAAATAATTCTTCGAGGTTCTTTCGTTTGGTACAATAAACTTGTTCGTTTAAAGGCAAAGCAAAAACTCAGGTCAAAGGTACATCTATTGGTTTACCGGAACACGACACTCACCGTAAAAGGCTGAGCGGCGTTGTAGGTGTCGGGGATCTCCCACGTCAGCAGCACGGACGTTTTCATAGCAGCTCTCACGTGGAAATTTTTTGCAAACACTGCTAAAAGAAAGGGGGGAGCAGCTGATTTAGACACACGACATCCTCTTGTTGCTCTCCGCCATGCTAGGACTTACCTTCGGAACACCCCCAAAAGCGGACTACCGTACCCTAAACACTGTCCTCTTACCTTAACACCGACTTTTACATGTAATGACTGACTTTTAAGACACAAACACATGGGAGGTAATAAATATCTCAAAGGGTATGCCGACTCCATCTGAATACCTTCTTGTGGTTACGTTCTGCCTTTTGGAGCTTGTTGTTAGCTGCACGGGGGACATAGCAAACAAGAGCTAAGAAGGCTGAGGGACTGGTCATACCTTGATCCAAAGGCTGTGTCCTGATTTGGACACTTGGGCTATAGGGACCAGAACCCTTGCTGGTGAAGGCACACATTTTAATATCGTAAGTGGTATCTGCCTTAAGGCCGTCCAAGACCACTGTGGATTCAGGGGCGGTGATGAAGAGTTCCGAGGGACTGCGCGGGCTGTTGATGTCCTTGTACTGCAGCGCGTACTTGACGATCTGGCCGTTTCGCTCGGCCAGCAGCACCTCTTGCCAGCTGACCTGAATGGTGGAGGTGGTGGCGGCGTCGGCCGTGATCCACTGCGGGTAGCCGCTCGGCACGTCCTCGTTCGTTGTCACCTCCTTGACCGTCTCTTCGCCGAAGCCCACCTTGTTGCGCGCTGAAAGCCGGAAGGTGTACGAGGCGCCCTTATGGATCTCTCTGGTGGTGTAGTGGTTGTCCCGCTCGGGGAACTCAATGACCGTCAACGGTTCCAGGTCTTTGCGGCCGAAGCGGAGGCGGTAACCTTGCAGAGGCCCGTGGGTGACTGCTGGGGGATGCCACTGGAGGAGAGCAGTGCCCATGTTGGTGGTACTGACCATTAGTCGAGGTTTATCAGGAACTAAGGCAAGATCATCACAGAGAGGAGCAAGGTTACTAAGTACATGCTTACAGCTTACTAAACAAGCTGGTGCGCTCTCAAAACAGTTGAGTCAAACATCAATCAATCAATCAACTTTATTTATATAGCACCTTTCATACATTTAAAATGCAACTCAAAGTGCTGGACATCCATAATGCAATAAAATAAAAGAAAGAAAAAGCCCCCCCATCCCCATGATCGTACCCACAGACACACCCAAAACCCAACAAACACATGAAAACCACAACATGGCGGGGCACAGATGTACCCTGTAAGGAAAGGCACCCAGGAGGAGTTCATCCACAGTGAGATGGATGAAGACCAAGCATCCCTCTCACTGTGGAGGCTCCCCCATGAGAAAACACTGGAGCTAAAAATTTTATAACTACCAAATAAAAACATTTAAACACTAAAAGAAAACGGTTAAACACGATAGAAAAAATAAATAAATAAAAACAAAGCTACAAGACAATATAGATTAAAAATAAAATAAATAAAAGGGGATACAAAAATAAAAATAATAATAAATAAAATAAAATAAAATAAAAATACAAATAAATAAATAAATAAAAACATGGACCGATCCACTTTATAGGTCAATTTGACACAATTTCTGACCCAAGTAAAGGATCTGATCAATATTTATGAGTTATTTTACACTGAAAAACCAATTTCTTGACTCACTTGGGTCCAATCGATCCAAGTAGAGGATCGGTCCATTTTTTACCTATAGTTGGGTTATTTTTGACCCAACTGTTTTTAAGATTGTACAAGACAAAAAAATGTACCAAACACGATGATGCGTGGAACGGTACATTATGGTACCGTATTTGTGTTCTTTGTACAAAATTATCCATCATGAAACGTGACTTTTCGGCATACCATCACACCGCTGCGGCATCACACACGAGTAAACGTACCTGCGCCAGTGGTCGTAACCAGTTTGGGCTTGCTGCGCGCGCCGTCGCCCTTTGTGGTATAAGCCGCCACGGTAACGGAATACGTGGTCTCGGCCTGCAGCTCCGAGATGACCATTTCCTGTTGAGACACGGGACTTCAGTGACCTGCAGACGATCTGAGTTTTTTTTTTTAACAAGGTGTACACAGAACAAGCACATTCTCACAGCTGGAGGCATGCTTCAGTGGACAAGGATAGGGATGGGTGGGTCTTATTATTATATATTGATAAGCTGGCTATTAACTCTTTTACTGCCACACGTTATCAAAGAAAAATTTTGATATGACAGAGGATTTGATCACTGACGAAAAGAGATGCAGTGCTTCCATCTGCTGGCCACAGTTTAGAGTGTTTTAGATTCCTCAACCCGTTGACCAGGCAGCGCTGCACTTCGACGTTGCACAAATAAAAGTTAAGGAAATTTGTTGACGTTATTTTACGTTTATGGCAATATACGTCGTGATTTTACTGATTGTTATTAAACGTTTTTGGCGGTCAAAGAGTTATTAAATTGCACAAAAGCCACATGCCATTCATGCTGAGGACGACAGCTGGGGGAAGGCAAGACTCAAGTCTGGTTGGACTACTCACATGATCGGTTGAATCATCATATTCCCACTGATTAGGTTTAGGGAAAGAAACAACACATAAAGCCAATAATCATTAAAACTGAGCTAAGTCATATGATTTATAATCCCATAGGTCGGTGACGGTAAAGGAGATAAACAAAAAAGACTATTTGGTTTGATGTGGGAGGGTGTGCGTACCTGGGCATCATCAATCAGGATATCCTTGATGACGGGCTGTCCTGTGGGATCCCCATTAAGCATCCTGACATAGTGCACCTGGTACCCCCGGATCTGCCCATGTTGCTTGGTGGGCATCGGCGAGCGCCAGATGACTTTAATTGACGACGAGTTGACAGCTTCCACCTCGACTTTACGAGGTGGCCCGCTAGGAACTGGGGGGGGACACCATGGGATAGAACGGGGGGGAAAAAAAAAAAAAGGTCAACATAACAGTTAACCCCTTCAATAACGGTTTAGAATCTTCTTCCGTCGTGCAAAATTAGTGACCCCCCAAAAAAAATTGAAAATCACAAAATTGCAGCGACAATATTTCAACAATGGTAAAAGGGGGTAAAAAATAACATCAAAAATAGGTCTGGCAACTGACCTAATCTTGAAACATTAAAAATGGGAAGAGTGGGAAAAACATGTGGAGCCAAAAGTGTGGCTTCAAGCGGAGAAAAGCTTGAAGCGCAGCAAGAATTTTTGGCTATGAAGCAAGCAAAAAATATATGATAATCAAAATGATTCTACCACATCACAGTTGGAAAAAAAAAAAAAAAAAAAAAAAAAAAAAAAAAAAAAAAAAAAGGCCTTCTGTTAAAAAAATAAAAATTCCAAAATCCCACTGCCCAAGCCTCAAAAATGACAGATGGGACTGAAAGTTCGAGGCTGTACCATGTGTTGAAATTGAGCCAAAAAAGTTGGAAAAAAAGTTGATCAAAAGTCCAAAGAGTCTTGTTAGAAGCAGGCGGAAGGGATTGTTAGTAACCGTTGTCATGGCGAGGCTTTGGAATGGGCGAACACATACCGTCCTCCTCTGTGCGGACCAGTTGCGCCGTACTTTCTGGCCCCGCGCCGGCGTCCGTATGAGCGGTGACTGTCACGTGGTACTCTGTCCATTTTTCCAAGTGTTCCAAAAGGTACCGCGAGCTCTCCGGGGGGATGTCCGGGATCCGTCGCGTGGAGGTGTCCTCGCCTTCAGTGGCGGCGTACTGGATGCTGTACCGCGTTATGATCCCGTTCTGCGATTCCGTCGGGGGCGCCTGCCAACTTACCAGGATGCTCGTGGAAGTGGGACTCGAGCACCTGACTTCCGTGGGCGGGCCGGAGGGTTCTGCCCGGCGTCATGTCAACCCAGTTGTTGTTGGGGCGAGGCCATTGTTTGTTTTCATTTTGGTTTTGATTGCGGTGGTGATTGTAGAAATATCCAATGAGAGGTGGGGGGGGTGGGGGGGGGGAATAAAGGAAGATGAGGACAAAGCACAATGAAAGATGGAAATGAACCAAAAAACACAAAGTGTAACACAAAACTGATGATGAATGGAGGGTGTTGGTTGGAAAGAGGACAGCTGTTCCTTGTATAAACTACCGACATACACATCACCCATCCCTTAACTGTTTAACAATCATCTATGATCTTGTAGGTCAATGCAAATTTGGCAAGCAGTTACCATCAATCCAAAAACATAAAGGTTGATGCGTTCAATGGGTTTGTAAAGGAGAAAACTGCATTCGTCACCAACCTTTCCGAAGCCTGTTGGTTTGTGGTAAAAGCCTGATTGTACGACAGAGAAGCTTCCCAAGGAGACATGACTTTGTTTAGTAAATTCTCAAACATTGGCATGCATCCGACCACACAATCGAGCCGTGCGCTCATGTGTTTAATACCTACCTGATCGCTGCCACCTTGTCTTTTGCAGACCTCACATTTACGCCAGACATCTCGAAATAACACAACTTGATCTTTCTCTGAGGCCGTTTGTCTTTTACATCACCCTGAGCCTTTTAAAGGAGGCATATTAACTCATTCACTCGCCGCCATTTTCACGTTTCGCAATCCCGTTCGCTCCGGGCTGTTTTACTGGATTTTGACTGATTTTGCAAGGCCCACAGAATGTTGTGTTATATTGCTATAAAAGCATGGAACCTACCAAAAGAAAGATTAAAGTCTCTTCTTTCATCAGGAAAAAAAAAGTATGTTTCTATCTGTTTCCGTTTTGCAGCAATTAGCATTAGAAGAGAGCTAAGTTTCATCATTTTTCACAAATTATTTAAAATTGTAAGTAATTTAGCTTTTTTACTCTGCTGCCACCTGCTGGCCGTTTGTGTAATAACTACCATTTCTGCAACCGTTCTTTGCAGTTGAGAGGCTGCATCAAAGCCTTCTGTATGGTCTAGCAACCCCCCCCCCCCCCCAAAAAAAAACAAAAAACAACAACAACGTATAAATACGTCTTTGGGACACTTAGAACATAAAAAAACGTATTTATACGTTATAGGGAGTAAATGAGTTAAGAATCTTCTCACAATTTAAAACCGTTCCAAACTGTCTTTCTATTGAAAGCTATTTCAAAGTCATGGGAAGAAAAACTTGGCAAGTAAATATCTCACAAAAGAAACCTATTTGTGCACAAGCAGTTTAAAAAAAAATAAAAATAAAAATCTATTTTACATAATATTGGGTTTCCCCCAGTTCTTTATAAGCCTGACGGGCTTCAAAATTTTCTCCTCCACCTTGACTAATGTTTTCCCGGGCATAATTTTGTTCCCAGTCCGTCTCGGACCAGCAGGATCATCAAGTTTTCTGGTTTATATGTCCCCTTTAATATCGGCAGAGTTGCTTGTTCACAGAAAGCTCATTCTCTTCCGTTTGTCGGCATGCAAAGTCGAGAGAAGGCTTCCGAAAGGCCACACGTGCCCTTTGACTTGAAAGATGCTCGAGTGAAGCCCTCTCCGACCTCGTCTGCTCACTTCACATTTAACTCATTCACTGCCATTGACGGAAAAAGACGTCAAATGATACATTTTTGCTGGGCTCGCAGTGAATGCGTTAAAGGGGAAAACACTTATTCACAGGTATGTTGGCGGAAGCGAGAAAGAGATCTTTCGATGACACCAAGTGCTTTAATGCAATCTCTTTCCGACCAGCTGGTGCATTAAGACTCTTGTTGCGTTTGGGACAGTAATCCCCTCTGGTTGCAGTTTACTATTGTTATCATCTGTAAGTCATTTACTTTTGAAGTTGCCAGATGAGTTTGAAATTATATTGGTTGAAATGACTAATATAGTGGTACCTCTACTTACGAAATTAATTGGTTCTGGAAGAAAGTTCTTAAGTAGAACATTTTGTAAGTCGAGACGCATTTCCCATGTAAATGCCCTAATCCGTTCCAAGCCTCCCAAAATTCAGACATAAATGTTTTATAAAGCATAAAAATGCATCAAAACATGTAACAAATACATGTTACAATTAGATTATTGCACGATAAATGAGAGTTGTGCATAATGTAAAAAAACAAAGAATAGAGTAAAGAATAAAAATGATGGTCATTTACCTTTTTAACTGTTGTCCTCATCGTTTTTTGCCCTCTTTTGGTTCATGTTCTCCTCTCTCGGAAGTGTTTTTTTTTTTGCCTGGTGTTTTGTAAAGAACTGATCCAAAGATGTTTTTTTTTTTTTTTTTAAACAATCCTTCGGAAATGTCCAAGGCAAACAACATTTTTCTGGGCGATTCTTTTAAACTAATTCTGAAACGTCATGGAAACGTCCGGTATGGCGAGGCATCTTTTTCCAAAAAAGGCCCGTCTGGTCGCAATTAAAAACTTACTGTGCCTTCATCAATCACCAATTGTTTGAATTTTTGCACAAATTCGTCGGCCGTTAGTTCATAAATTTACGAAAAACACCTCATGGGCCGCGGGATGAATGATGAGGACGCAGTATAGACACCGATATAGTATCTAGGCTCATAGATACCTATGGTAGAGGTTCCTCTTAGCCAATGGGATGCCAGAAAGATGCACCGATCTAGTATTTACGCTCATTGGTACCTATGGTAGGAAATAGCCATCGCGTTCAGTAATGTATTTTTACCTTTCGTATCTAGAAATTTCTTTCGTAACAAGAGGCAATATTTTCCCGTTGAGGCGTTTCGTAACTCGAAAATTTCGTATGAAGAGACGTTCGTAAGTAGAGGTTCCACTGTATAGGCAATTATAAACAGATTAAGCGGCTACATCAATGTCTCTTGGCTTTCACCATTACATTAAGAGATTACTGTACACTAGAAATGTTCATTGGTCAATGTGCCCATCTTTAGCCCCCTTTGTCTCAATGCGGAGACATACAGTACAACCAACAAGTCTTCTTTCAATATTATTTGATCTCCGACATAAGAGTGGGTTTAAGGTCAGCTGTGGCATAAACCTTCCATTGACTGCCGTTCTATTCCATTTGTTAAGCGCGGTACATTTTGAAAGGAGTCACCGCGCAGATATGGAGGAAGACCTACGTGTTTGCGGGGTCTCGGCGGAGATCTCGCTGGTGTACGCGCCCACGCCGTGCTTGCTACGGGCCGCCAGGCGGAAGGCGTACGTGGTGAAGGGCTTCAAGTCCTTCATTAGGTACGTCGAGGTGGGCTCGAAGCTAATTCGCCTCTGGAAAAAAAAGAGAACGGCTCGTCAAGGTGGTGAGGATTTAAGAGTCAGGTTGAAGGGTGTGCAAATGTCACGCGTTACCTCATCTTTATCGTCCCTTTTCTTGTACAAGAGCTCATATCCCGTGATTTGGTACTCCTGTCCCGTCTGGACCGGCGCGACCCACGACAACAAAATGCTGGTTTCCGACTTGGCTTCGCCCTTGAAGTCCGTCGGTTGCGAAGGGACTAGGTATCAGAATGAAGAGATGTTGACATGTTGAGCCGTAATGTATTTTCAGAGAGGCTCATGTTGTCATCCGGAATAGCCGTCGCTATAAATCACGGCTAATTAAGTCGGAAGACAACATGTTTTCCATTGCGAGTCGACGACGAGTTATTTGCATTTCTTGTTCTTGGAGTTCTCCGGATTAGCGTTTGTTGACAGCCCCCGAGACGCTCGCAGCCCCTTAACAACTGGAACCGACTTTCGGAAGCGTCTGTGACTAAAATGTTTGTACGAAAATAGTTGGCCATGAGGAAATGAAAGGCAGCTCACCTCCCGTCTTGGCAATGATCTGCAGATCTGGAGAGAGAGGCCCATCGCCGACGGAAGTGAAGGCCAGCACCTTGATGTAGTACGTTTTATTGGGGATAAGGCCTTGGATGGTGACAAAGTTAGCCCCCCGGACGATTTGCTTCTCCCACAGGTTGACGTGCAGCGTGGAATCCAGAGTGTAGTACACTCTGTAGCCCATAATCTGCCCGTTGGCCTCCTCCGGTTCCTCCCAGTTGATGACTGCCGTCGTGGCGCTCAGCATTTGTCCCCGAACGCGACGTGGCGCCGTGCTGGGCGCCTGCTCGGCCGTCTTGGCCTCCACGCTCTCGCTGGGCGGGCCCCTGCCGATGTTGTTGACGGCCACCACGCGGAACTCGTAGTCCGAGTAGGGGCTGAGGCCGCCCACGCTGTAGCGCGTGGTCGCCACGCCGTCGATCTCCTTGTACGAGTCCTCCGAGTACTTGGACTTGTGCTGGACGATGTAGTAGGACACGGGTTCGGGATTGCCGGAATCCCACGTCAGGGTGATGCTCGTGGCGGTGCGCTCGGTGACCACCGGGATGCCGGGAGTCCTCGGCAACGCTGCGGAAATACGCGGGAGATCAATCCGACACAGATTCCTTAACTCTTTTACTGCCAGACGTTCTCAAAGAAAAACTTTGATATGACAGAGGCTTTGAGCATTGACGAAAAAAGATACAATGCTTCCATCTGCTTGCCATAGTTTAGAGTGTTTTAGATTCCACAACCCATTGACCAGGCAGCGCTGCACTTAGACATTGCACTGAGAAAAAAAAATAAAAAAAATTGTTGACGTTATTTAACGTTTATGGCAATATACGTCGTGATTTTACTGATCGTTATTAAACGTTTTTGGCGGTCAAAGAGTTAAAAGAATTAACACTTACTAAAACAGACTTTAGTAGACTGTACATTGATTAGTGCTGTGTGCTTCAAATACCCAAAGATGGCAGTAAAGCCCAAGGTACTGAGTTCCAGTGAGTCATTTTATTGTGAGAATAAAACACGAGTCTGGTCGTTCCCAAAACATATCAAGGAGTTTTCCCTTCTCCTGATTGGTCAGCCGCTTGTGCATACGAAGCTGCGGCGTTTGAAACCACGTTGTTCATCCCCGACACGAAGCTGCTTATCACTTGAATAATTTAGCGGCGGAATTTATGGCTTTAATTCCTCACGCGGTGGAATATACCAGCAATAGATTGGCTTTATACGCCGTCTGAAGTATGCTACAGGGGCCCCCCCGCTGTCAGGCTGTTATATTGTGACTAATATCTCTGTTATGTCTCCGCAACGAGAAAAGCTTGTCCCCCGTGTGCATGCGGCGACGCCCGCGCGCCGTATTGTCCTCGCGCTCGTGCGCCACCGATATGATTGCGCTCAAGATAACAAGTGGCGGGCCTGCAGAGGACACTAAACGCTCCGGCCTGCCTGCTTTGGCGCCTTCCAGCTGCCAGATAAGCCCCCAAACTGTATTTGCTGCCGTCTGACACAGTGAGCTGGCTTGTCTCCGAAGCAGTTGACGTCAACTATGCCACGCATACGTTGTGGACTAAAAGCTTGACACGATACTGATTCATTACTTTTGATTTGTGTTTGATTGACTAGTGCAGTATTTTTACTCATTGCTACTAGAATTTTTTTTCAACATTAATACCGTGTTATGACAATAAGCTTATATAAATATACCGGTATCGGCAGAGGTGCCGTATTGGTATTGGTGAGTATTCACAAGTAACATGCCAATACTATTAATTCCAAAGCTAATATAGGATTTTGGATGCAGCATCTTGTGTCTTGCTCGTGCACGACATTCACTGATATGTGACATAATCTAAGATGTCCTATTGGCCCTTGAATGCTCTGAACCAATGGCAGGACAGCTTTTTCATGTTAAGGGAAAAAAAGAAAAAAAGAAAAAACGCAGGTATCGGTATGGTATCGGTATCGGCCGATACTGCAAAGCTGGGTATCGGAATCTGTATCGGGGGCCAAAAAATGGTATCGGAACAACACTAATAAAAATAACAGTGCTTTTTCACAGTTTTATTAGGTGGTATAAGAATTACAAGTATTTTTAGTATAATTATTGATGCAAGTGGTAAGTAGGTGGTGCTGGTAATAGTATTCAGTGGTAGTAAGTAACAATAAAACAGCAGTATTAGTAAATTTGCAAGTAGCAATAAGTATTGAAAGTATTGGTCGGTGTAATATTAGTAGTAAAAGCAGGTGGTGGTGACAGTAGCATGTAGTGAAAGTAGATAGTAAAAAGTAGTATTAGTAGTACTAAGTAGAAATAATACAGTGTTCCCTCGATATAATGCAGTTCACTTTTTGCAGTCTTGCTGCTGGGCGGATTTTTTTAGTGCAATTTCGCATTTCGATACCACTTTTTTTTCAGACCGATACTGATACCGATACTCGGACCCTCAGTACTCACCGATACGATACCAACTGCCGATACCAGTAGTACATTTTGACAAATAAAAAAAAAAATCACTAAAAGATATTTTTAAACAAATATATATCCTTTAATTTTGACAAAAAAAACAAACAAAAAAAAAAACAGCACAATCACTCTTCAATAGTCTTAACGCTCAAAATAAAACACAAAAATGCTCTTTTAGTTTAAGATTCACAATTTCCAAACCGGTGAAGTTTTGGTGAAAAACTGCTGCAAGCTAGCGCCACTTACAGGCAAGGAGGACTCACTTAACGTCTTCCCCCTCTGCCATCGCTCGCTTGTACTCGTCTGCGTCACGAGTACTTGAAAAAAAGGGCTGGTATCGGTACTCGCCCATCCCTACTTTCTGGGTGATCGTATAGTGATGGCAGTACAAAAGCGTATCGGTGCGAACCAAGATTGTGATTGTTGTCATTTGTAATTTCCCGGACGAGGTTCGGGAGCGGTTACCTTTGACGGTGATCTGCGCCACGGCCTCGATGACGCCCAGCGTGGACATGGCCACGCACGTGTAGTTGGCCGACTGGCGCACGTCGGTCAGCTCCAGGACGTTGCGCCCGATCGGCATGTCGTCCTCGGGGGTGAGGTCCTCGGCGCCCAGCATCCACTTGACGTACGGCATGGGCGAGCCCACCGCCACGCACGTGATATTCACGCTGCCGCCCGGCATGATCTCGTTGTCCGTGGGCGGGATGGAGAAGCGCGGCGGCACCCGGCGAACTGCCACGGGACAAAAAATAAACAAACAAACAAAAAAAAAACACAAGGAGCCCGCTGAAAAGATGGCGGATGACGGAGGATTTATCCGAGTTGTGACTGATGAGCGACGCAGTGCTGCATGCAGGCGCGTGACAACTTTGGCGTGATGATCACCATCATAACAACATAGACAATAATGATCACGGTAACAACAGCACAATGGCATTTTTTCATGAATTATACTTACATAATTGCAATATAATTACGCTTGTATAATAAAATCACATAATGTCAACATAATAATACTTCGGTAAATTAGTAAATCTGAATTGATTGAAATTTAATGATACTTTTACAATTACATTCCATTCTATTTGTGGAAGAATGCAACTCATGACAAAAAAAAAAATGACATTAACTCTTTGACCGCCAAAAACGTGTAATTACGTAATTACGCTAAAATCCTAATGAGTGCCGCCATAAACATTGACGTTTACTAAGTTTTTTTTTTTTTTTTTTAATCAATGGGTAGTGCAACGTCTAAGTGGAGCGCTGCCTGGTCAATGGGTTGTGGAATCAAAAACGCCCACGAATGACGAATCTGATGAAATGCAACATTTTCAACAATGACGTGAATGATCAAAGTCTTTGTCGCTTTAAATCTAATTCACAAAAAATACTGTATTAGTGTCAAAGTCACTGTTGTGTTTTCTCCATTTTGTTTTTCTATTTTCGCTTACGTCACTCAAATTACCCATTTTCAAATGGCGATTACTAAAGAACGGAATAAGGTAGAAACATACTTTTTTTTCTTTTTTTTTTAATGTTTACGTAGTCGTAGTGCACAATATTTTGTTTGCCTTGAAAGATGAGTGAAAATGCTCAAAATCAGCTGGTACTGTTATTTTTTTTTTTTTTTTGGGGATAACGTTTGGCAGTCAAAGAGTTAAAAATGAACAGACTGAAGTGTCGACAGCAAGTTGGTCACACAAAAACACCGATAAATAAAAATATATACTGCACATTTACTCAAAATAAAAAAAAGTGTTGCTGCTCATCCTGCGCCTTCCATTTTTTTGTGACGTTACTTCCCGGACTGAATCACGAGCCGAGCTCGGTCTGTTCTTTCATTATTAATTAAACACTCCAAATTGAATTCATATCCAATTGGACGGCGCTTCCCCACAGACATAATATTATCCCGCTCATTTGAATATCATTACATTTGTGGGGGGCTCATCGTAATAAGCCGCTATTCTTTCAAGGAGCCTCCCTCCAATCTCTCTTGGGGGGGGGGGGGCAAGGTTGCGTTTACAGTTGAACGCTCGCATTTAGTGCCAATTACAATCAAGTACACATTCGTCATTAACGCGTTCATTCTGTTCAAGGCTCATTTTTGCTGGATTAGCGACCGCAGGCCGAGCAGGAACACCGACAACATGCAAATGAGATGCAAATATTGGTCCCGCGCGTGGACCAATAACGACCACTTGTTGACAACTGAAACAAGAACAACAATAACCACTTGAGCATTTCTCAGCATGAAGTGTGCGTTGCTGTATGTAGAGAAAAAAAAAAAGAAAACACACCAACCTTCTCGCAGCTCTGAAGGGGAGATGGAGGATTTGTTTTTTTTTTTTGGAGGTACAAAAAAAAAAAAAAAAGAACACAAAGAATAAAGGAGAAAAACAAGGGGGAGAGTAAACAGGCGTCCAGGTTAAACAATTCAGAGGACTTTGCCGTCTGCACCCTGCTTGAAAAGCTCAAATCACCGACATTCGATTGTACTTTCATGCTAAACAGCATAAATTCGAGTCAGAACAACAGACAAAAGTATTGAGACAATCTTTGATAATCAATCAAGAGTCTCAAATATGATTTTGGAGGGGAAGAACGTGAAATATGTAACCTGATGTCCCAACACTTTTGTCTGTGCGTGTGACATTTGAACAGAATATGAATTTGTTTATTTGTTGTATATATGTGAACTAAAAAAAACAAAAAACATTTTGCCAGTAAAAGCCCTTTCCCAGTCTTCTTTTTATTTGTTGTTTTGTGGTTTGAGGTGTCACAAAAACAAACAAAAAAAATATTAGCGTCAAAGTCACAATTCTGCTTGTTTATCCTCTTCTCCATTTTCTTGGCTTTTATTGTGAAAGAACGAGAGTGAGACTTGATCTGAAAGGTTAGTCGAAAATGCTCTAAAACAGGAGTGTCCAAATTTGTTCATTTGAGGGCCACGTACAGAAAATCAGAAGGACCACATAATGTTATAAAAAGAAATTGTGTTTGGTCCTAAAAATTGTACAAATCATTTATTTGTGCTTTTGCATATTTAGAAAAATGCTAAACAAATTATTTGTAATATGGCAGTAGGGTTATTATAGTTTTGGAATTTTTCATTCTAGTTAGATTTTATTAGTTTTCAGGGTGGTTCTGTTAGTTTTTATTAGTTTAGTTCTTTAAAAAGTGCTTAGTTTTAGTTTAGTTTGTTAGTTTCAGTATCAGTATGAATTTTTTTTAAAAACAATTTGTATTACTTGTGAGCAATATTAAAAAAAAAAACAGCATGGCAGCAACGTCATCTGAAGGTGCTTTTCTATTGGCTGCTGCTAGATGACGTCACTTCTGTGTGACATACTTTCAAACGTCATTATTCCGGTTGATATCAAAATAAATCTACGAAAAATCACATTTCAAATCATCCCCAAAGGCTCGTGCAGTAAATTAATTATTGAAGACTAAAACGAAGGACGTTTGCTTTAATTAGAGTTAGTTTTAGTTAGTTTTGTAAACATAAAATGTAGTTTCAGTTAGTTACCGTTTTTTAAAAAGCATTTTCGTTTTTATTTTATTTCTGTAACAATATTGTTTTTTGAATTTTAGTTGTAGTTTTTTCATTAGTTTTAGTTAACTAAAATAACCTTTCATGGCGCCTGTTTCTCGATACCCTCCCTTCTTACTTTGACCATCTACAAACATTTTTTGTTTTTATTTTATTTGAACCGAGTCAAATGCCATTTTTAGCATATGTCGCGGGCCACTAAAAAATGGCCCCCGGGCCGTGGTTTGGACACCACTGGTCTAAAATGTCTGCCAACATGGGAAAATGCTGGCAGTGAACGAGTAAATGACTTTTAGAGTCTATTAAAGCCTCCTGAAAGGCGCTTTAGCTTTCAGCTATGCCACTGACATATCTATAAGTCGGCTTCAAAAAAAAAAAAAAAAAAAATCGAAAACAATGTTAAATTCCTTGCTGTCCTTTCAATGTTGGGGGAGGAATAGAGAGGACCAAAAAAAATTCTGATAAAACAACAAGCAATCCTCGCCAACTGGATCATGGAAAGGGCCGGAAAGAGGCGGAGCACAGTGGATGCTGTATTAGGTTCACACATCAAGTGCGGGTAAAAGTACACAAATAAATACATAAATAAATGAATCCAATTCAAGCGATACTTACAACATAGAATGTGGCCTCCCTATAGGCTTTAATCTACAAACAGATCAAGCGGCATAATCGTACCTCGGACATAAAGGTTGGCCGGCGCCGAGTAGCGCGTCCCGTCGTTGTTGGTGGCCACACACTCGTACTTTCCCTGATCCGACTCCTCGCTCTGCTCAATCTGCAGGGCTCCTGTTTGGAAATCACAGACAGGGCGGCAGAGAGAGGATTAATTCATGCAAAACAAAACAAAAACAAAACACAGTTTTTTTTATTTTTTATTTTTATTTTTTTTAACTGCGCGCCTAATGACTAAATATGTATCAATTACTCAGTCATTTGTTTGATCCACCGGCTATAGTTAGCCAACAGCCCAGTAGCTGCAAGTGGTCATCATGCAAGACTTGAGAAGACCTCCAAAGTCCAAACGCTGTCAGTTACGCCTTCTTATCAATGTCGATTCAAGCTGTAGGAAGACTTGTGAGATTATGGTTCAATTTACTCATTTTTGTTGCCGCACTGACTCGAATAAAAACTGCAAAGTCACTTTAGTTGAATCTTTGCACTGGAAACAAAAAAATAACTTATGCCGCATGAAGCTTCACCAAAACTGTTTTGATTATCGGATCACATGTAGCAGCCTGCTCTGGTTGATTGATTGAGTGTTAAAATGACCCATAGAGTCAATTTTTTTTATTTTCTTTATTTTTTTTAGCTCCACACTCTACAGAGTTGAAATAACACTTTCTAAATAGTTAACCATTTTACACTGTAACAGAGTTACTTTCCAAAACTATGGGAGAAGTGACTTAACAACCTGGTTAGTGTTAATTTCACTCCAAGAAGTGTAAAAACAAATTGCGACAACACTAAAACTCCGATTAACAATAAAATATGAACATTATTCAATAAAAAAAAGAATCGGTGGATTTAACTGCAACAGCAATCCCAGAGGCTTGCGTGACAGATAAATTCTAATCAAGTGGGTGGAGCTTACTTGGATTAACTCTCTGCAGTGTTGGTTTAACATTAAATAAATCAACTCTTGTCAAATAACTCCAACGCTGACCTCAATTTAAATCAGACAAGTCCACTTTGGGGGTTGACATTAATTATGAAACATTTAACACCAAAATGTGCAGCCACAAGCTCATCTTTACCACGTCTAAAGACAAATCATAATTTGTAAAATAATAATAATACTACTACTAATAATAATTTGATCAATTGTGCAACTTTTTTCTTTTTTTTTTTGCCCAAATGTGACACTCTTAGGCACATTTGACTTTGGAGGTTGACTACAGGAAACGTTTCAAGATTTTTAACCGACACAGAATTACAAAAATGAGTTTAAAAAAAAAAAAAAAAAAGACACTCATCCTAACGCCAATGCAAATAAGCTTTACAGAGGGCGAGGCCCTGGTGTGCAACATGTAACTTGACTGGTCAATATGGGGGATGAGTGGTACTGCTTTCGGGAGACATGGATCAAACAAAAGAGGTTTACAGTAGAAGAAAGCGGCAGAACAAGAAAGGACAATTGAAAGAAAGAAATTTTCGGAATGATTTTTTTTTTTTTTTTTTTTTAGCATATTCAATCACAAATCGCGTACCATCTGTTTTTTTTTTTTTTTTTTCTCTTTTTGAAAAAGGGCAGCATTGTTCAAAAAAATAAAAAATAAAATTGCTGCTCACATATGTGGAAAAAGAGCAATTGCAGGAGAATGCAAGGCAAATCCAACACAAACCCTCTGGAACAAAACTTGTTGTTTTTTGACATGCAAATCATGGCAAGAAATGCATGTCAGCGCAACTTACAACCTTGCGACAACCCTTAGCTGAAAAATAAAATACAAGTGTATTAGAGGACAAAATTTCAAAATGCGGGCCCCTGAGCCAACAAGAACCAACCACTGCTTTTTGGTTTTTTTGGAGCTTCAAAAGACACCCATAAAAATCCACTATGGGATCAGCAGTGTGGTGTCACATTGACCAGACAAAAACAAACTGCTGCGGCTCCCCGGGTCAACATGGCCAAAAATTGAGCCAATGCATCCGCTTCCCTCCGTCCGACTCTACTGTTTTTCCCAAAGCCTGAAGACAAAAAAAAATAAAAAAAAGTCAAAAGCTCCAAAGAGGCAAGAAAAGTCAGAAAAATAGGTGTGAAAGAGGTAAAAAAGCACCGTAGAAACTTTATCAAAAAAGTGGTTGTTTGGGCTTTTTTGTAGAGGTACAGGAGAGGAGAGCAAAGTAGAAGAAATGGGAAAAAAATAGATTTTTTTTTTTTTTTGGGTGGGGGCGTTGACTCCACAGCAAGAACAGCTAAGGGGGGGAAAAAATGCTTGGTTGTTTTAGTTGGACAAAAAAGAGGGACGCATGATTTGCTATATGGAAAACAAAAATGGAAAGAGTTTGACAAAAATAATTGTCATTGGATATGCTTTTTTTTTTTTTTGTTTGTTTGTTTTTTTGTTGTTGTTGGAGCCGAAGGCAAGCATATCACAAAGTGGGGCTCGTGGAAGCGGAACAGAACATGGATGGAATCGAGTCAACAAAACAGGACAACTCAGAAAGGGGAACGCCATGGCGACTGAGAGACGGGACAAACATGGAGAGTGGAGCGCGGCGATGGCGGTGACAGCAAGAATGAACGTTGGATTGGTTTTTCATTCTGCGAGCGTCAGTTCAGCACGCTTACCTCTTATTGGCGTACCACCTGGGTGGATAATATGAATGCAAATAAGATTAGAAAACAGAAGCATTAGTACGTGTAGATAGAGTTTGGAGGGGGGAGGGGGGGGGAGTTGGGAGGGGGGGGGGGGTCGGGTTGGTGGTTGGAAGAAGGAAAATTTCAACAGCAAAATAGAAAAGATACTGGAGCAAAGTGACAGGAGAGAGAGAAAGAGAGAGAATAAAGAACGTTCTATGCAGGATTCAGCATTGCGAAATCACAGGAACTTTCACATGGAGGAGCTGCTGAAGACCGTCTAGTGAAGGGAAAAACTCTTAAAGTGCTTGCTGAACGTGTCCTTTTGTGCCTTTTGGATTTTTAGCATTTAAAAAAAAAAAAAAAAAAAAAAGTGTCAGCTCAGTGAACGCTGTTGTCCCTGCATGTGAGGTGAGGGAAGTGTCTCTCAACTAGTAGTAACAGGACTAGTAATAGTTGTAAGCCTAATGTCATCCGTTAGTAAAATGCATGCCATGCATTTTAATAGTTGTTGGAAACATGAGAATTAGTGGGGGGGTGATGTGCGCTTTAGAGCTAAGCACTTACCAAAGGATTCTGTAGATTTAAAAAAAAAAAAAAAACATATAGAGAGAAGAAAGACATAAGCGTAAGAATATGATTATATTCTTAAGTTGCTGGTAAACAAACGGTGTCGTTAAATCATCATCATGGCGTGGGGTTAGTTAGTTCTCTTGGAAACAAACCAAAAAAAAAAAAAAGGACAAGGTGGTCAAACACACGTTGCCAGTTGGCTGGCACATTAAAGCTGCAGAACAAGTTTTTTTTTTCAGGGGATCAGTACACTGTCAGAAAAAAAGGGGTACCGTGGGTAGTTGATGGGTTTTGTTGAAGTAGTACAGTGGTTCTTAACCTGGATTTGATCAAACCACTGTTGGGTGGATGTCAAAACACACGTATGACTCAAACGTTGTAATCCTTTCAGACTATTTCAAACAAAATCAATTAAAGCGGTTGGAGGAAAATGCGCAATATGAATTCACATGTAGGACGGAACGTTATGGTGTTCCACAGGGTTCAATTCAGGAGCCTCTGCTGTTTTCAATGTATCTGCTGCCCCTGCTCTATAAATAGAATTGAGTCGAGTGATGGGAGCCGGCGTCCTAACTGCATGATTTGCAATAGCGAGTTGCGCAATTCGAGTCCAGCGCAACTAAAGGTACACTTGATTCAGTTGCACGGAGATACAAGGGGGGGAAATCATACTTTTTTTTTTTTTTTTTTCAATAAAGAAGGCTTGGGTGACTGCGCATAGGAAACTTGTGAGGTTGAGTACCTCCAACAAGGTTAAGAGCCACTGTACGAGTACCATAGGAGGTTGAGATGGTTGTCAAACTAGGTTACCATAGAAAGTCAATGAACAGTGCCTAACTGCGAGTATGAAAGCAGCCTACAATGCGATACAAAAAAAAAAAAAAAAAGGTAGAGCAGTGTTCACTAATGCAACCCCGTCCGACTCCTGCTGTAAATTTCCCAAGGCCAAACGAGTACAGATACGTTCCCAAGGGGTGTCAGGTGAGGATGGCATCCCAGTGTCAAGTTGTCGTACCCCTAAAAATCATTTTTCTGAGAGTGTAGATTAGGTCAAATTACAACCAAAACATAACACGGAGCTGCTATATAGACCATTATTCTTTGTTCAAATCTGATTCCTGATAAAGGTCCATATACCACAGAAAAAAAAAAAAACAACTTCCTAGACGACTTCAAAACCAAAAAGAGAATGGACTCACAAAAACGAAATTAATGCCAACGCAGCCGAAAGGAAAAAAATTAGTTGTAGCCAACACACGAGCGGAGAGGAACCCCCCAACAGCCTAACGACAACACCAGAGGACAAAGTGCGACACACTGAGAATAGAACAGGAAATTGTGAAAAATACCATTACCTACAAACAAAACAAAAAAAATACGTCAAATGGGAAGTCAAATTAAGAGAGACACAGAAGACGACGAGAACATCTTTTGATGGCGGAAGAAGAAACCTACCCGATCGGAGCTGTTTAATGCGCCCGTTGTTGTTGGTGGTATTGACGGGGAGGAAGTCTTTAAACCAGGAGATATCTGGATCCGGGTTGCCACTGGCGGCGCAGAGCATGGTGGCGGTTCGAGTGCGCTCCACGACTTTCAGCTGCGGGCCCATGTCTATGGTGGGGAAACCAGGGGGCAGCTGGTCCTCTTTGGGGGGGGGATACACAAACAATTCACAGGTCAGACACATTTCGGGACTAAAACGAGGGACGGATTTGGATTTTTCTCTTCTAAACTGTTTGCCTGTCATAATTCTTAAACTGAGCTTCTTTTAGATAATGCTCTGACTTTATGAAAATAGTTGGTTCTGTGGTCCTTTCCTAGAACTGCAGAGTTGGAACCCCAAATACCAGAGAGCAAAGTTTGTATTATTCCTATAGACCAGGGGTGTCCAAACTTTTTCCTCTGAGGGCCACATACAGAAAAATAGAAAGCTGCAAGGGCCACTTTGATGTTTTTTTTTTCAGTTATTTATTAACACATTCATTCACAGACCAGCAAAAAATTCATCTTTTGACGACTTTTTCCGTCAATGGCAGTGAATGAGTTAAACATGGTAAAAATCAGTGAAGCAATTATAAATTGTTGATATAATGTACAGTTACTTATTGAAAACTGCTAACAGTCACAAGGTGTACCACTATAATAGATACGCCTCTCCACTGAGCAGCAGCTGAATCCCAATTTGACATTCTGTACCACAAGAACAATCGGTCGTCAACTGACCACACTTAACAACCACTAATCTAATGTGATGTTTTCACAAATTGGACCTTGACGCTAAGCAACAAGTGGATGAAACTATTTTTATTTACGAAACTGAATTATTAACTGCAAATTTGTGTCTTTGCATAGCTAGAAATGTTTAATCCACCCTCTTTTTTTTTTTTTTTAAACAGCATTGAAAAATAATTTTCAGTATTTGCCGTGGGCCGCCAAAAAATGTATGGCGGGCCGCAAATGGCCCCCGGGCCATAGTTTGGACACCCCTGCTATAGACCAAGTATTTTAGTGGATGCTGTTACTGTAGATTTAAATGTGTTGACTTTCAGTCATCAGACAAAGAAACATCTTAGAGTCGTTTCTTTAAAGCACATTTCACTAGCGCGCAGCCCAGAAACTCAACAGCCAACACGGCCAATTCCCCCAAATTAGTCTTTTAATGGCGGGCACCATGGCGACGCCAACTCTCCAACTCAAGCGCTTTTTGATGTTCACTTACGACGGCAGGTGGCTTTTTGTTGCCAGGCGAACCAAGGACACATTTTTATTTCCTCCGGATTTCCGACGTTTGGGCTTTCAAGTACATAATCCCGGTACCAAAATTTTTTAAAAGGGTAAAGCCAAACACTGTGATTCTTCTATTTTCCTACTGAACGAGTCGCGCGCCCCACAAACGTCCATTATGCTTACGTGCTTCCGTTACATTCCTGCGATGTGGCTAATTGGCATCTTTTTTTTTTTTGAGAAGCATTTTCGTCACTTTGGAAAGAGGCTTCGCAGAGACGCCATCCGCGCCTGCACGCCGCCAAATGACAATCATGGCCGACTTCCAACAATGCTTTTGGGTACTTGGCATAGCGAGCCAGCGAGATGGATAAATCTCGGAGAAGTAAAAACCTGTTTACGAGCAAGTGACTTCAGAGTGAACCGCAAACTTTTTTTTTTTTTCTTTTTTTCTTTTTTTTTTCCAAGCGACTCCGTTGTCCCTGCTTGCACCAATCTGGACAGTGTTTGTCGTGCATAAAGACAGTATCAAACCTGTTTGATTCAAGATGCAATTGATGCTGCAGCTAGACAAATGTGAACCTGATTGATAGCCAGAAGCGAGCTGCAAGCTCCATCACTGTGCGTCCAATGTAATCATTGGCTGTAACAAGCCAAATTACATGTTAGATTCCCACACAAAGTCTTTACAAGACAACACTTGATCTTATAGTTATAGAACCATTGGATGGTTAGACAAAAATCTGCCCAAAGACATGAATCGACATGAAAATGAATACACTTGTTCATCATAACAGGACACAAGGAAAAAAATGATCTGGAAGTCAGCCATTTTAGGTGAATTCCACTTGAAATTTGACTGACTAAGGTAGGGGTTCTTAATCTGGGTTTGATCGAACCCTAAGTGTTCGGTGAGTCAGTCGCAGGGGTGTGGCAAAGTTCAAGACACACCCCCGACTCAATTATTCATGAAGATATACCCCACTTGGCCATCATTGCACTTTGGAATTGGTCTAGAACATCCATCGATCCATCCATCCATTTTCTTGACCGCTTATTCCTCACAAGGGTCGCGGAGGGTGCTGGCGCCTATCTCAGCTGGCTGTGGGCAGTAGGCGGGGGACACCCTGGACTGGTCGCCAGCCAATCGCAGGGCACAACAGAGACGAACAACCATCCAAACTCACAAGCACACCTAGCGACAATTCGGAGCGCCCAATGAACCTGCCATGCATGTCTTCGGAAATGTGGGAAGAGACCGGAGTACCCGGAGAAGACCCACGCGGGCACGGGGAGAACATGCAAACTCCACCCAGGAAGGTCCGAGCCTGGACTCGAACCGGAGTCCGTAGAACTGTGCCGCCCTGGTCCTGGTTTCGCAATTCCGGTCCTCAGGCCCCCCTAGCCAGCCTGTTTTCCATGTCTCCCAATTGCAACGCAGGTGAGGATCATTATCAGGCTTCTCTCAAGAGCTGGCTGTCATTGGAATCAACTGCATTGGGGAATGGGAGACATGAAAAACAGGCTGGCTACCCAAGACGGATGGGCGATACTAAATTGTCAAGCTATTTCATTTAACGTGAACAGAGCATCAAAGCGTCAAAGTTTGATGATCTTTTCCAAGATTGTCCATAAAAAGGTAGCGCAAGGGCCCGTTCAAGTGGTCCGCGCACAGCTTTCATTTTTCCCTTATTTTTACCCCCAAGCAGGAAGTTGATAGGCCTCCAAGCGAGCCAATGATGTGCTCCAAATGGTGATGGTACTGGCTCCCAAAAATGTAATTTAGAGCTGCTTTGACCACAAAATGGTGACGTGACGCTCCGGAACGTGGCGGCACGAGCAACGCATCCCCCGTCTCCCTCGCTTTTCCTTACAAAGTGAATTACCATGGCGATGATAAATACAGGACGGGAAATTAAACACATTCGCTGGCTGGCGTGCGGCGCGATTAGCCGAGGCGCGTCACGAAAGCTGTGTCAGATTTTCCCTCCTGCAAGGCCAAGACACTGAAATGGAATCGGACTGCAACGCTCCCTTTAGCTTTGGCTAAAAACTCGTGAGCTGGTAGTTATCATTTCAAATGTAGCGCTTGAAGAGCTTCAAATTAAAATAGCTGTTCGTCAAAGCCGAAATTTACAAGGAACGGAATCCCACCCCCCTCCCCCCTCCTCTTCGTGGTTCTAGCTCGCTAAGCTCCGCAATCTCAAGGACAGTCTAAGACAAGGGCAGCTGCTGCTTTACACATCCGTACTGTATATTCAACAATGGCTCCGCGCGCTAAATGAGATGGAAGGCGGAGAAACGCTGAAGTCACCTTCTATAAAACTGCTGAGCGCTGGTGCTTGGTATGAAAAGACCCCCAATGACAATTTGCACACATTAGCCACTGGCATGGCTAGCGGGGGCCGCATGAGCGCACGGTGCCAAGTGCGAAAGGGACGTTGGCTCCAAAAGTACCTCAGCGAGCAGATTCCCGCTGATGACAGAAGGCCACTGGACATAAACTCCGAGCCATTAGAAGATTATATCGATTGATCACTCAAACGCAAACTATGGAGGTGAACTCTCAGGTCCCCCCGCGTTTGACAACGGTCGAGCGCAGCGGGAATTATGCGTTGTTTGTCGTATAGCTGGTTGAGAAACTGATTAAAAGTGCTGCGCTCACGTTGCTCCTGTTAGCTTGTTAATGCAAGGAAACCAGCCTTTTGGAACCAAACATTTCGGGCTGAGTGATGCAGTTGCTCTTTCGGCTGAATTCGTTATAGCTCGGCAGAGTGCAGTTAGCATGTTGTCATATTGCTCAATGATTTGCGTGCGTAAGGACCCGTGATGTACATTTTCAAGTAACAACTAATCTAAACGTGTTACTACTTCCAGTCAAGTAAATGGACTACAGTTACTCTGTAGGTTAAGGTTAACTCTTTTACTGCCACACATTATTAAAAAACAACCCCCAATGCCAGCGGATTTCGAGCATTTTTTTCGAAGCAAACAAGAATATTGTGTTCTTTTGATACGTAAACAACATGAAAGCTCACATTCCATTTCTACCTTATTCCATTCTTTAGTAATCACCATATGAAAATAGGTCATTTGAGGGACATTCAGGGAAAATTGAAAAGATACATTTTCTCCACAACAGTGACTTTGATACTAATATTTTTTTGTTTAGTGACACTCCGTCAAATTAGGTTTAAATGTTACAAAGCCTTTGATCATTCACGTCAGCCTTGAAAACGTTCGATTTCATCAGCTTGCGTCTTGTTTCGTTGTAATTCGCAGCTCTAGTTAGGGCCCGAGCAGCTACCGCTGCCATCTGCTGGCCATTGTTAGTGGGTGTTTTGGATTTCACGACTCATTGACCCGGCTGCGCTGCACTTGGACGTTGCACTGACCACTGATATATTCACAAAAAAACAAAAAAAAAAGTAGTTGATGTCACTTAACCTTTATGGCAGCATACATCGTGATTTTACTAAACGTTATTTAACGTTTTTGGCGGTTCAAGAGTTAAGAACCACTCGTCTATAAGAGGCGTTTTTCCCACCAACATGCCCAGGAACTTTGAGTTCCGGGTAAAGGGAATTCTTGGTGGCAAAAGTTCCGCAGGGAATTTATGATTCGTGTTTCCACAGCTGTCTTGCAGTTCTCGGTAATTAATTCAAAAGACTTTGATTGAGTGCAGCCGATGTAAAAACAACACCCCCAAATTTGACCAATCATCTTGGTCATTGTAGCCCGTCCCCTCAAAGTTCCTGCCTGGCTCAGCAAGACCTTCATTACAAGATAGTACTTGGATCCCCCATGGGGAATTTAATTACCCTGGTAATTGTCGTTGGTGGAAAAACGCAAAAACTGAATTTTACCAAGGTAAAATGAAAAGTTCTCCAAAAGTTCTGGCGGTGAAAAGACACCTAAGGTTGGAAAAACTGTAACTAGGTGCTTTTGGCCTCTCACAGTTTAGGATCCTGCTTCTGAAACCAATAGTCGCAAAACTCGACTCCCCCCCAAAAAAAAGCGTTTTGATTGCATTTTGATTTTGGAACCCTTCCCAATTCTTTTGGTGCATTCATCGTAGCTGCGTGTCTTATCGCTGACAGGTGTGTGTAAATAGCCAAGTAGAGTTCAGAAAGTTGACTTGTGTTTTCATAGGTGTTCTAGCTGGAAGCACTGCATGTCAAGCTTTCACAACTCTCCCTCTGTTTTCCAAGTAAAGCTGTAAAAAAAAAAAAAAAGCCAGTCAAATTGTGACTTCAGTTTCGTGGTTGCTGCACACGAATTGGATTGTGTTTGACCCTCTCTCTTCCCTTTTCGTGGAACAAGACATTTCGCCTCGTGCTCGAGGTTACTCTTCATCGAGAATCCCTGCAGGCTTTTTTGAAAAGATGTATTTGTTGGAAGTATTTAAGTCGCCACAATCCCCGCCTGCCCTCCGTTGAGGCTGTCACAGGTCACTTGCCGGAGAAGAAAAAAAAAAAAAAAAAAAAAAGAGTGTGACGAGACGCATTGTTTGCAAACTCTTTGCAGCCAAGAATGCCGGATTATGGATTCTTACATTCTTAGACTGCTTTTCCACCCTTATCTGCCCTGAAGGATATTCTTGCCCAGTTTAGGAATCAATCTGATTCTCCCTGCCCCTCCCCTGATATGATTTAAACCGGCGCAAAAAAAAGCAGGCCAGAAAACATTACCCGCCGAGTGTGACAGCGGCGCGCAATTTCTCCCCCCTTCCACGCCGAAGCGTATCACTTCAAGTTGAGGGACACTGATCAAAGCGCTTTCCACGCTCAAAAATCCAAAAGGAGATAGCGGGAATGTAGGCGGGGGGAGTTGGAGTGCTAATCAAGTGAATCATACCACAGTGCTAACAAGGACGTCATTTGGAATTGGCTCGTTTCATGGCTTGCAAATGCATTAGCTGACCTAGAATGAAATAGGAACGCCCGTTTCCGACCGACACTGTAGAAAGAACAGTTTCTCATTTGCGGACTTTTTCTCAGTTTGAGAACTCGCAAAAATATATTTTTCTACAGCCAGCAATCTTGTTTTTTTGTAAAACATTGAACAATATCTGCAAAACATGACAAATCGGCTGTTTTAACTGCACGCGAAGTCGTTCTCTCAAATAAACATGAAAAGTTTATTAGTCATCTCAGCAGAAGAGGACAATGGCTGACATTTTCGGACCGTGGAGGACAAGGTTAAGGTTAGTTCTAGTTGAAGGGATTGGGCGATACCCTCAAATTTAAGAAATTGGTGAAGGGCCTTTTTCTTTTTCCTTGAAAAAGAAAGAAAAAAATATAATTAAGAGAAAGAAATTGGGCCGATTGGTGCACTATATATATATATATATATATATATATATATATATATATATATATATATATATTAGGGGTGTTAAAAATCAATTCGGCAACATATCGCGATATTCCAGCTCACAATTCTTGAATCGATTCAATAGGCACCCAAATCGATTTTTAAACATCCATTTTTGATGGAAAAATATTCAACAAAACATCTTTCTTAGGGTTAGGATTCACACCTTGAGAAAGAAAAAAAAAAAAAAAAAAAAAAAAAAAAGGATTCACACCTTAAAAATGGAAGAAAGTTATATTCATGGAACATTAAGCCTTAATATTTTATTTCAATGCTGTTCAAACATGAAACAGATCACAACCTGTTTGTTAAATACAGTGGCTCACAGTTATAAGTTTCAGATAAATAAATAATACATTTTCATACAAATATTAGTGTGCATTTACAAGTTTACTGAATAGTATCTAAATTTTAGGTAAAAAAAATCGCAACAATCGACGTATAAATTCATATCGGGATTAATCGGTATATATATATATATATATGCCAAAAATAGAAAACCCGCTGGGTCTGGCCTCACGCAACCCCGTTTTCCATTAGTGCTCGTTTTTGTGGGATACCAGCAGGCATGAATGATGGGTCCCCAAGAAAGCTTTTTAGCCTGATCAAATATTAACTTGTCCACAGCCGGGACGTTTTCTTCCATTCCAGTCAACTTGGATGAAGACGTTCGTCTCCTATGTGTCCGCACATGCGCCTGATGATACGTTGCCCCCGATTTGTGACGTCAAAAAGAGTCCTACATGGACCGAGGCTTTATGGGAGTTTTGTGTTCAACTAAATAGGTCCGCATGTTAGTCAATTCGTGAGTATATTTACCTAATCAGCATAATTTCAGTAGTCATACTTTAGGTGGCATGCTGAAAGATTTTCACCATTTTGAAATAAAATGGATGCCTACTTTTGTTTAGTGTCTAAAGGGGACTTTCTATCACTGCCATTTGTTCCGTTTCAACATTCTCGCAGAACGTGTCCCAAACATTAAGATTAACATCCATGTAGGTGGCAGAGGGTCCAATATTCATTCCCCCCGCCAAAAAAGAAATTTTATCTGTTAAGGAAATTACCAAAAGTAGCTTTCAGAAAAGCCCGAAGCTGGCGAGGCGTAATAGCACTTAGGCTAAGAGCGGACCTGTTCCGCCTAACACTCGATTACAGCAAATTGGAATTAGCCGGCTGAGCCAACTGTGGCACATTTGCAGCAATATTCATTAGCAACTTTTACACCTGTTGACTCAAAGCGCTAGGATAACTCGGGCTAACGTCTTTGTCCGTCGTTTTGGAACATATCGAACAGCTTATTCCCCCCCGCCATCCGCGGTCCAAGGTTGAATTGTCGACACACTTCCGTGCGCTTTATTAGAGCGTAGCGCGGAGCATTTTGTTCCCTCTTATTGGATTACTTAAGCGGCATCTTCCCAGAGCTGCTCCCCCAGGGGTCCTATTTGGGCTGCAGAAGCTCTTTAATCTGATTCCCGACTGGACAACATGTGTAACCAAACAGCGCTGGCTTATATCCGCACCTTGAGGCGCTATTTTAGTCACTGCTTCTCTGCTTCTTCGCTTGGCGGCGGCGTGACAACTGCCCTGAATTTGTGGCGCAGGTACCGTCGAAAAAACGCGCTAGGAACCTGGCGAAAATCAACTCGGGAAAATCAACTGAGCTCAATTAGCGCGAGATCCGAAGAAACGGAAGGCCAAAAACGCAGCCTATAACGAATCGTCTCAACATTTATTGAGTCTAAGCGCATATTATACATGACTATATAACTATATTTAATGGTTTGCTAGAGAGGGAAATGATATCTCTATTTTTGTTTTTGTATGTCCCGGATATAGAGTGTACAATAATAAAAAAAAAATTAATCAGTCATTCCTGCCTTGGATGTTTCTATTTATTAACTCATTTACTCCCAATAACGTGTAAATACGTTTTTTTTTTTTAAATGCTCTAAGTGTCCCAAAGACGTATTTATACGTTTTTTTGTTGTTTTTTTTATGCTAGAGCATACTGAAGGCTTTGATGCAGCCTCTCAACTGCAAAGAACGGTTGCAGAAATGGTAGTTATTACACAAACGGCCAGCAGGTGGCAGCAGAGCAAAGGAGATCATTAACTCATTTACTCCCAATAACGTGTAAATACGTTTTTTATTTAATGCTCCAAGTGTCCCAAAGACGCATTTATACGTTTTTTTGTTTTTTTTATGCTCGAGCATACAGAAGGCTTTGATGCAGCCTCTCAACTGCAAAGAACGGTTGCAGAAATGGTAGTTATTACACAAACGGCCAGCAGGTGGCAGCAGAGCAAAGAAGATCAACCAGGGCCATGTAGAAAAAAAGCTAAATTACTTACAATTTTGAATATATTTGTGAAAACTGATGAAACTTAGCTCTCTTCTAATGCTAATTACTGCAAAACGGAAACAGATAGAAACATACTTTTTTTTTTCCTGATGAAAGAAGAGACTTTAATCTTTCTTTTGTTAGGTTCCATGCTTTTATAGCAATAGAACACAATATTCTGTGGGCCATGCAAAATCAGTCAAAATCCAGTAAAACAGCCGGGAGCGAACGGGATTGCGAAATGTGAAAATGGCGGCGAGCGAATGAGTTAAGTTGATTCCAACCGTACGTTTTTCAACGGGTCGGTATGGTCTATGAAATGAAGCGAGCTCTTTCCATGATAACGTGCCGGGTGCCGGCGTCCGTCCAGAGGCCTTTGCAGCCCCGGCAGATGTTTTTTCCCAGCGACGGAGATGTCTGACATCAATCTCGCCGGCGGCCGCTCGGTCTTAAATCACTCGGCGTAGCTTACAGATACTGATTGGGCCGCCTTGATTTACCACATAATATTCAAAGAGGTGCTTTGTATTTCCTCCACCCTCCTCTTCGACCAGAGAGGAGATCAATTTCTGCAGGGACAGCAGGTCTCCATCTTTTTAATTACAGTCATGATTAACTTGCTCATTTTGGACGTTTGACGGAACTGTTTGGACCAGAAAGTCATCGTATGTGACAAGCAATGCTTTTTAGTAATATTTATTGCAAATTAAAGCTGTTTTATTTGTTTTATGTATTTATGTATCTTTTTAAATTTGTTTCATTTCCTCCTTCACATGTTATTAATTAGTTCCACTTCTATTTTTTTTTCCATGCATAATTCCTTCATTCTAAGTTGTTTTTTTTTCCTACTATCCTATTTTTTTGGTTATATTTATAGTATAGTTTGTTTTAAATATTTTTATTTGTCTTTTGTTTTGGAAAACATTTATGTTTGAGTTTTTCTTGTTTCTTTGGTAATATTGTGTAGTTTATTTAAAAAAATATATTTTGTTAGTTCACTTTTTAGCTTTTGGATTTTTTTTAAAAACTATTTTGTTTTAGGTGATTTTTTTAAGAAGTCACTTTTTTTTATTTTCAGTTCATATTTTCAATTGTTTTCAATTTATTATATATTAGTTTATTATCATTTAAGTACCTTTTTTTTAAACTTGTTTCATTTCCTCTTACATGTTTTTAATTGGTTCCTTTTGGATTTTTTTTACTTAAAAAAAATCTTTTTCAATCCATCATTTCTACATCCTAAATTGCTTTACTGATTTTTAAAAATATTTTACTTCATTTTTTTCGACATTTCTGTTTTCTGATGTTTTTCATTTTGTTTTAGTTTTCCTTGTTTTTTATTTATTTATTTTTTTATTATTTTAAACTTCCTTGTTATTGTATGTTCTTTTTAGTAAATTTTGCAACCTATTTGCATTTATTTTTCTTCCTCTGAATGTTAACTGCTGTTTCTTGATGCTTATGTGTTGTCTTTCCTTATGTAAAGCACATTGAGTTGCCTTGTGTATGAAATGCGCTATACAAATAAACTTGCCTTGCCTTACCTTGTTTCTTTGATGCATTTTTTTTTTAGCTCATTTAAATATATATTTTTCCCTTTAATTTAGTTCAATTTTTATTAGCTTTTTGCTTATTTTACATTACAATTTAGTTTGAATAATTTTCCATTTCTGTTTTTAGTTAATTAAAACAATATACTTCAATTTCTATTTAAACATAAAAAAAATCACTTTAAAAATGTCTTTACTTCAAATTTTCATTTTTTTTTTAATTCACGCTATTTTATTTATTTTTTTTGTAATTATTTAGTTCCTTTCATTTTGACTTTCAACTTTAATTTTACTAGATTTTTTTTTTTTTTTCCTTGGCCCGACTTGGCAACAATACAATTTCATGTTTGCAAGTTAAACAAACATATTCGGTCAGCTGACGTGAGAACGCATGTTTCTCAACAAGGTGCTCCATCTTGTTACGTCGCCCCTGGATACAAACGAGGTTGCTTTGCTATTCCCGTTTGCTAAATAGTGACAAAAGAGCGCTCATTGTCTCAGAATAATCGGCGCTCATGTCGCCGCTCCGTCCATTGTATGCAGAATGATCCACCTCCAAGCTTTTTTTTTTTTGCGTTGTTACAACACCCCGGGCCCAGAAGCGCCCCCCCCCACCCACCCACCCCCCGCCCACCCACCCCCCGCCCACACCTCACCCTTCACTGGCAAAATGGAATTGATGCTTTCTGTTTTTCCGTCACAGGAGAGCGCCTTCTCATTTTCCGCTCTCACTGTCGACTTGTACACAGCAACGCAAGTTTGTTGCTTTTTGTGTGCGTGCGTGTGTGTGTGCGCGCAGGCAGGAAATGGCTGTTGACAGCATAATGGGGGTATGAGGATGCAATATAAATCCTTAATCATGCCTGAATCATGAACTCCAACAGCCCAATGCACACATCATTCCGCCGGAACCACAGCTAGCTAAGAGTTGGGACCTCGGGGGATGCTTGCTTTTTTGCTTTTTTGTTTAGTTTGTATGAACATATACACATTTCTTTTTATGATTACTTTGTTTTTCCAGATTCTTGTTGTTTCGGTTACTGTTCCGCCAGTTAACTCATTTGCTCCCAATAACGTTTAAATACGTTTTGTTTTTTTTAACATTCTAAATGTCCCAAAGACGTATTTATACGTTTTTTTTGTTTTTTGTTTTAATGCTGGAGCATACAGAAGGCTTTGATGCAGCCTCTCAACTGCAAAGAACGGTTGCAGAAATGGTAGTTATTATACAAACGTCCAGCAGGTGGCAGCAGAGCAAAGGAGATCAACCTGATGAAACTGATGAAACTTAGCACTCTTCTCATGCTAATTGCTGCAAAACGGAAACAGAAAGAAACATACTTTTTTTTCCTGATGAAAGAAGAGACTTTAATCTTTCTTTTGATAGGTTCCATGCTTTTATAGCAATAGAACAATATTCTGTGGGCCTTGCAAAATCAGTCTAAATCCAGTAAAACTGCTTCTGTGAAAATGGCTGGGAATGAATGAGTTAATTAAGAAGCTGAGGGTTCAAATCCAGGCTCCGACCTTCATGTATGGGGCATTAGCCGCATCACCTTGGCTCTCCCACACAGAAAAGGGCCACTATTGTTGGTAGCTCAAGCGATGTAATCTGTATTTTATACAGAGATTTGCGTTCATGCGCACGGAAGCCGCAACAAATTTCTCCAGGTCTTGCTCTCGCCTGTGCTTCAATGATGGGAAAATGGAAATGGCAATAAAGATGCTAATGCTAGTAGGCGGCGGAGCCGGCAGGAGTAGCTTTCAGCGTGTGAAATGTGCAAAAAAATATTGCGCGACGTGGAACGTGCCACCTTTCCCTCCCAATCGGCCTTTTGTTGGCTCGCCGGGGAGATAAGACCCCGACTGGTGGGCTGACGCAGACGCAGCCCGCTCTCAATAGGGGCTCATTTGACGCCTTGTGTAATTGTGGCACAAAATGGAGCACACTTCACCCAGGCGGCCGCTCTCCAAAGACACCTGCTCCATTCCAGTCAGGTTTGAGATACAAACAAAATGGCTGACCTTTAGACATTTTTGTTTTTGCATGGGGGCATGGGAAGGGTATTATTTCATCACCCCCTTGAGAATTAGCATATCATGCTTCTTCATGAATACAGACTCAATAACACTAGTCCACAGGCGTTTCTTTTTTTTTTTTTTTTTTTTTTTTTTTTTTAATTCTTGGCAGGGTTTTGAGATATTTTCATATTTTGTTTTTACGTTTGACTCATAAGATTTTTTATCATGCATTGTAATTCATAGCCATGACATTTCAGAATAACACATTTTTTTGTTGTTGCAAATATAAATAAATAAGTAAATAAATAAATAAATATTAAATAAAATTTGAGAAGTTCTGAATGATCCATATTTTGAGAAAGCGCTAATTACGCTCAAACGGCATGCTTTGGAAAACATTTAACTCATTTACTCCCCAAAATGTAGAAATGCGTTTTATTTTAAATGTTTTAAGTGTCCCAAAGACGTATTTATACGTTTATGTTTTATTTTATGCTAGAATATACAGAAGGCTTTGACAAACGGCCATCAGGTGGCAGCAGAGTATAAGAGATCAAGCAGGGCCATGTTGAAAAAAAAAAAAAAAAAGCTCGATTACAATTCTAAATAGAATTGGTGAAACTTAGCTCTCTTCTAATGCTAATTGCTGCAAAATGGAAACAGATAGAAACATACTTTTTTTTCCTGATGAACGAAGAGACTTTAATCTTTCTTTTGGTAGGTTCCACGTTTTTATAGCAATAGAACACAATATTGTGTGGGCCTTGCAAAATCAGTCCAAATCCAGTCACACAGCCGGGAGTGAAGGGGGTTGCTTCACTCAAAATGGCTGCTGGGAGTGAGTGAGTTCATGTTTTTATTTTATTTTTTTCTTTCAAAAATCTTGCTACAGTATGCAACAACTATAATGAAGCTATGAAATGAGAATTTATTGGATCTTTTTAAAAAAGCTAATATGAAACAAAGTTTGGCTTAATACATAAATATTACTTAATACACCGTACGTAAAATATTAAAGTGCAAATATTTTGAAATGCCACTTTCACGACATGACCAAACATGGATGGAAAAAAATAATAATAATCTAATCTTGCAATCGGGTTTTGGTTACACACCTTAACCCTATCCCATAACCACCCCCCTTCAGACTTGGCGGGGGGTATTTTTTATCATTCCCGTACATAAAAGCAGCAGTCTTGGCTGGCTTCACACGGTCAAGTCACAGCACAGCTAATTTGAAAGCATTAAAAAACAGCCGCCGGTGAAGGAACAGACGTCTTATTTGCATAATTTAACTGGCATCTTAATTATTGTGTCAGGATGTATGCAAATGACTTCAAATCCAGAAGAAACTTAGTCGGCTAAACGGCTAATGGACTTATCGCGTTGGGCAACATACAGTGAAACAACGTACATTGCGGGGGGATACAGTACATTCCAGGGCATCAGCGCCATATTGGATTTAGTGGATTTTTTTTAATTAATAGTTTTTATTTTATCCGATAAACTAAATATTCACAGATAAACTAAACTTCGTAAAACATGCCTGACATATTCGTCAATGGCAGTGAACGATTTCATTTGAGTCGACAATGACAAACACTCACGATGAGCTAAATTGGGCTAAACGGCTAATGGACTTATCGCGTTGGGCAACATACAGTGAAAACCCCGTACATTGCGGGGGGATACAGTACATTCCAGGGCATCAGCGCCATATTGGATTTAGAAGATTTTTTTTTTAATTAATCGTTTTTATTTTATCTGATAAACTCAATATTCACAGATAAACTACACATTGTAAAACGTGCCTGACATATTCGTCAACGGCAGTGAACGATTTAATTTGAGTCGACAATGACAAACTTGTTAAATTGTTAAAAAAACGCACAACGTACCACGTAAGACGGTGAGCCGGGTGGTGGCGCTGGTCTCCCCGACGCTGTTGGAGGCCACGCACTCGTATATGGCCTCGTCACGCGGGGTGCGCAGCGGCTGGATGCGCAGCACCGAGCCGGAGCCGTCGTCGAACTCGATCACCTGCAGGTGCGAGAGACACGGTGTGTTAAAGGAGAATTGCGGCGGCGGCGGCAGGGGGGTGGGGGGTGGTGGAGGGGTTGGGGTGCAACAAATGCGGGAACGCCGTCCACAAAGGCGACACAGTCGAGACGTTTGATGGCAGTGACACACTCTACTCGGGAATTATTATATACTGGAGCAATATTTACGTGTAATACGTCAATTACATAGTTTACTCTTAAGTGCTTGTCTAACTTTAAGAATGGGCACATTTGAACAGATAATTTAGAGGGTGAACCATGTCAATTGCAATGCGTCCCACACTCTTAAAGCTAACACTGGACACCCTGGAACAATGCGTGTCAATGGGACAAAAAGGAGGATGAGGGCCACGCTGAAAAGGAATTCCGACAAGTTCTAGTTTAAAAACTCGAAAAGCATTAACGAATTGATTGATCACAAAAAAATATCGTCATGTATTAACGCAGCTTAATCACACGATTAATTTTGATCGCAGATGATTCTTTAGCTCGACAGCGGATGGTTACGTTAAAGGTAGCACAGGTTGTGTTTGAGCAATAAACATAACTACATGCATTTAGGTAACGCATTTAACTCATTTGCTCCCAATAACGTGTAAATACGTTTTTTTTAATGTTCTAAGTTTCCCAAAGACGTATTTATACGTTTTTTTGTTGTTTTTTTATGCTAGAGCATACAGAAGGCTTTGATGCAGCCTCTCAACTGAAAAGAACGGTTGGCAGAAATGGTAGTTATTACACAAACGGCCAGCAGGTGGCAGCAGAGCAAAGGAGATCAACCAGGGACATCTAGAAAAAAAGCTCAATGACTTACAATTTTAGATAGATTTGTGAAAACTGATGAAACTTAGCTCTCTTCTAATGCTAATTGCTGCAAAACGGAAACAGATAGAAACATACTTTTTTTTCCTGATGAAAGAAGAGACTTTAATCTTTCTTTTGATAGGTTCCATGCTTTTATAGCCATTGAACACAATATTCTGTGGGCCTTGCAAAATCGGTCAAAATTCATTAAAACAGTCGGGAGCGGATGGGATTGCGAAATGTGAAAATGGCTGAGGGTGAATGAGTTAATAAATGTTTGCATTCAGAATACTTGGTCATGTCAAACTATGGGAGTCATTTTTTTTTTAATTATAGAAGTAATTAACTGAGGATGAGAGTGTTCAGTGGATCGAAATATTTTGAAGACGTCCTCGTAACATTAAATGTAGAGAAAAAAAAAAGTAACAGGTGCTGTTCTAATTTGACGGGTTACGTTTGAGTGCATGACCTGTTAAAAGTTGTGTTCATGACCGTGAGGTCAAGTGTCTGTTTTGTACCGATATCACCATCATCTGGTTTCAACTGGAAAAAACGCTATGTGATGTTTCAACTGCTTTTATGCTATGTGATGTCATGAGCCTTGCGATGTCAATCTTTCATCCTTTACTAGTCACAACCAATCAGATCGATTCACTGTCTGTCGTAGTGTTCCGAGAAACGTGTGTCTTTGTCGGATTATTACTTCTGTTACCACTGTTCCTCTGTGCAACTCTCTTTGTTTCTCGTCTAGTCAAGTTTGATCCACGCCTCACGAGGTGAATAAATAGTTAAAATCTTATTTGTGTCTGCGCTTTGGGATCCAACCTCAAGCACATGACAAAAAATGTTGATAGAAAAGCCTTTTGAATTAAGTGATTAATCATGATTAATCAAAATTTTAACATGTAATTAATCTGATTAAAAAAATAATCGTTTGACAGCTTGAACAAGAAAATGTCAGAGTACTACGAGAATAAAGATGTACTGCTGCAATTTTTTTAAATGGGAAAAGTCAGAATTTTATGTGGAAATCTATTTTTTTAATAACATTTAGATAAGTATATGTTGTATTTTTGCCTTTTTTATTTTTGATCTTTTTTTCCTTTTCCGCATGGCCCTTGAACTGGTTGTCAGACAGAAACGAAGCACAGACAGGCAACGGTGGCCTGAGCAGCAATCGGGTTGTACCATGAGTTGACGTAGCGCCACAGAAAGAGACAATTTTAATCGGACGGACGACATAGAATGCCCACAAAAACAAACAAACAAACAAACCAACCAACCAACAAAAAAAAAAACAGGACGGTATTTGTTATAGCGTAGACATGCTCCGCGTTGGGTACTCACTGATGTCTAGAAAGCCCTGTGTCATAACTCAAAACTTGGGTTTGAACAAATAAAAACTTCAAACTGCATTCACCCGCTCACATATACACTACTCACAAATAAGGGAATTGGGATTTCGGGTTAAATGTCAGGATGAAAGAAAATGCAAGCACACCGTGTTCCAACTATGTTTTGCATTTGCATTATTAGGGTTGGAACACCTATGGAACTAGGGGCGTGGAAACCAAATAAAAGGAGAGTGAGGAGGGGATTTTTTTTTTCGGAGTGCAGTAGAGAATTGTATCAGTCAGGTCCTCTCCTTGAACTGAGTGTCTTCTCTCCGTTTTTGTTGTGTCTCATAAATGTCAAGCAGGTACCGTATTTTCCGCACTATAAGGCGCACCTAAAAGCCTTCAATTTTTTCAAAAGCTGACGATGCGCCTTATAATCCGGTGCGCCTTATATATGGATCGAAATTGAGCCGCAACAGGTCTCGCTGTCAAGACGCTATCGGTGACCCTGCACGATCGGTGACGCGCATGCGCAGAAGATCCCGTCATCTTGGATCGCTAGCTAATACTAATACTTTACCTCAGAGAAATTAATAAAACAGCTGTTTATTCATTTTGGGAGTGAATCGGAGTTGTCAGAAAGCTGGATTGTAATCTATTCATAAAGTTTGACTGACCTATCCGACTGTTTTGTTGACATTCCCTTGAGCGCAGCACCATCTAATGGATGCATAACGTAACCCCAGCCTCTACTGTAGCGCCTTATATATGGAAAAAGTTTTAATATATGTCATTCATTGAAGGTGCGCCTTATAGTGCGGAAAATACGGCAAACCTGACAGCCTGAAATGCACTATAACCTGTACATGTGAACTTAATTTAAACTGGTGAATGGAAAAAAAGTACTGAAACAATGAACATTCAAAAGGTTTAGAGAAGATCAAATTAAATTCTTGACTATATCTAATTGTGTGCTTCAGCTTCATCCTTACATTTTATGTAAAATCCCAACATCCCAATTTATTTGTTTTTGTTTTTTTTATCGTAGTGTACACACACGCACGCTCAACAAGGATAGCCTCATTTTAATACAATTTCAAACATTTCTTCGGCCATGCTTGAAAGCCGGCGGTGGCGGAATGCGAGGGAAATGTTTGTGTTGAGGGATGAACGTCAGTATGCGGCGCAACAAAAGCCATGCGATCCACTCTGATAAGACATTAAAGCCACATTGCGGCGACGGCGTCGGAGTCCTCTGAGGGCCGACGAAGGAAATGAATACAAAGTCTTATCAGAGCTCCGCCGCGGCACGTTTCACATGAGTGACGGAGTGCCGATCCCACGTTTCAGCCGGGATGAAGATGGCGCGGGTATACGGTACGCCATATGGACAAACGGATCATCGCCGACAGTCTTTAGAGTCAAAACAGTGGAAAGAAAATATGGAGTGACATTGGGCCAAATATGGTTGCGTTTGTCCATGTGGTGTACATTTGGAGAAAGCTGCCATGGAGCAAAAGGTGACAGTTCATTTGTTATTAAAAAAAAAAAAAGAAAAAAAAAAGTGTCTTAAAAAGAAATACAATTATTATTTTGAAATGTACTAAAAATGATCATATATTTTATTATAACCAAACAAGAAAAACAAAAATAAAAAATAAAAATAATCTTTGAATATTAGCATTACTTTTTTGAAGGTGTTAGGTGTATGCTCATGTAAGATAATAAAATTATTTTTTTTAAATGTAATAAAAATAACCAATTCAATATATATATTAATATATATTATCACATTTTATTATTAACAAAACAAGAAAAACTAAACTTTAAAAAATAAAGCACTGAATATTATCAATTCCTGGATTAATTAAATTTTTTGTTGCTGAAGGTTTTGGGTGTACGCTCATGTAGGACCTAACGAACTAAAAAAATAAAATTAAAAAAGTATCAACCAAAACATTCTCATAACTTAATACTCAAATATTTTAAGTAGTACAAAAAACAAAACAAAATAAACAAAACAATGGTTTTGTTGTTGCCAATAGTATAACTAGAAAATAAACTAATTAGAATTGACGAAATTTCCCTTCTAACAAATTCAATTGTGTAACTAAAAACATATATATTAAAAATATATAGTTGGTGACAGGAAATGCACGCACCACACAAAAAAATAAAACTGTAACGTATTACGTCAATGTTTTTAACTATCTAAACAGTTTATATCAATACTTTTATTATTGCTTGGGTGGACTTTCGCCCCCGGCTAAAATTGCTGAACCATCAATAACTGAAGCCACTAACCTTGACAAGGGAGCGGCGAGTACCGATATCAGATATCAGTATTTCAAGGTATCGGTCGCCAATTGTGGCCATGTTAACAATCAGGAAAATGGCCACATTTATTATCGTTCTGAAAAAAGTGGTATCAAACATTGGTACTCCTTGCTATAAACTATGTGCAACGCTTGACCGCGCCCCAACAGGCCACTCCCCCCCCCATGATTAGCATTTCTCAGAATCAAATGGAGCTCTCCGGCTAATGCAATTTAATGCTTACTACCATGAACACGACACGAAAGTCCCCGCACCTCTCGCCCTGTGGCAGCTCGGAGCGATGGATTTGCGTTTTGTGCGGCAGCCCAAAAGCAGTGCAAGTGTTTTGTCAGCGAGCATTTTACATCAGAACAATAGACCTAATACCTCGAATCGCTGGTTGCTCACTTTCTTCCCCTTCTTGTTCCATACGATCTTGGGCCGCGGGTCGCCCGTGGCCTGGCAGATGAAGGAGGCCACGCCGCCCTGCACGCCCGTTTGGTCGTTGGGCGTTCGCAAGAACTTTGGCGGCGCTGCGGGAGACAGAAAAAGAAGATGCCGTTCGGTACGAGAGCAGGAACAAACGAGGAAGTGGACTGTCTGGCAAATTTCTGCAGCTTCAGTGCCATTCGCCAAAGAATCATTTGACCCTTTACATCTGGTATGAACATGATTAACTATTATTTCCTTGGGAGCAGCAGCATGGATCTGCCAATGTGGAGTAAACATTTTGGACTGCAAACTTGTTTGAATGTATTTGCAAACTGGTTTGAACGAGTTTCCAAAACATGTCTGAACATATTCGCAAACGTGTTCGAAAAAGTTTCCAAACTCGTTTGAACATATTTGCAAACTCGTTTGAACATATTTGCAAACTGGTTTGAACGCGTTTCCAAACATGTTTGAACATATTTGCAAACTTGTTCGAACAAGTTTCCAAACTCGTTTGAACATATTTGCAAACTCGTTTGAACGAGTTTCCAAACATGTTTGAACATATTTGCAAACTTGTTCAAACAAGTTTCCAAACTTGTTTGAACATATTTGCAAACTCGTTTGAACATATTTGCAAACTTGTTTGAACGAGTTTCCAAACTCGTTTGAACATATTTGCAAACTTGTTTGAACGAGTTTCCATACTCGTTTGAACATATTTGCAAACTGGTTTGAACGAGTTTCCAAACATGTTTGAACATATTTGCAAACTTGTTCGAACAAGTTTCCAAACTCGTTTGAACATATTTGCAAACTCGTTTGAACGAGTTTCCAAACATGTTTGAACATATTTGCAAACTTGTTCAAACAAGTTTCCAAACTCGTTTGAACATATTTGCAAACTTGTTTGAACGAGTTTCCAAACTCGTTTGAACATATTTGCAAACTCGTTTGAACATATTTGCAAACTCATTTGAACGAAGTGTGCAAATACGTATTACGGATATTACATATATGTAAATACGTGTACCTACATCATACGTTACAAATGTTTTTTTTCAGGAATTTTTAGTCTTAATTTAAAAGGTTTTATGATGCCTGTAGTGCATGATTTCCATTCAGTATTTTTTTTCCCATAATTCTATGGGGTATGCACATGCACAAGTCAATACACCATGACATTATGGTTTTGGCATTTCGCCCAGAAGGCAAATACGTTGCACGAGTTTGCAAATATGTATTGCGTATGTATCACGTACATATATACATATGTATTCCTATGAAATTCATTCGAGCATACTTATGTGCCTAATGCTAAAAATGCTGCATTTATCCAAGTCAAAAAAAACTAAACAAAAAAAAACAAAAAAACAAACAAACATGTTTTTGTCTTAGCATTAGTTTTGGGGAGGGGGGTGTGCGATTGTTTTATAAAAAAAATAAAATAAAAAAAAATAATATAATTTAATTCCTTCACAGGAGTGAAACAATTACCGTACTTGGTTTAAAAAAAACAAACAAACACAAAAAAAATGCTTTTTTTTTTAAGCATTATTTTAGCATCAGTTTTGGGGAGGGGGGGCGATTGTTTTATAAAAAATAAATAAATAAATAAATAAAAATCAATCATAATAGTTTTCCTTCACAGGAGAGAAACAATTACCGTACTTGGTTTAAGAAAAAAAAAAATAATAAAAAAAAAATAAAGAATGTACCTATGTATTCAATATTTGTGAGCGAACTGGATCCCACATACTGTTGTTTTTATTTCCACCAGCGACAATATGATGGCGAAAAAACCCGAGTGTCAGATTTATTGTTCGGCGATCTCCATCTGTCCTCCTGCGGGGGCCACCGGCCTCCTTTTATCAATCACTTTGCGGCAGGCCATTAGGTAATGCCGACCATCTAAAGTGCCTCATCTGTTTGCGTGTGTGCGGCGGCGGCGGCGGGAGCGAGGAACAAATTAACCCGCGGGACTCGCCGACAAACAGACGGGGCAGGTGGGCCTCTGCCGATCCCGCAAATTAAGCACGGGATACCACCGTGACGTCTCCGCCAATCGTCAACGCGCTGAAGATTCGGCGTCGTTTGGGGCGGGGCGGGAGCTGGTGGGCGGAGGGGAAGGTGGTGCCGGTGCGTGGTGGCACAATGGACTAGCGACTGAGGCGCGATGTGAAGGTAATGGCGTTTTCACAGACACGGCTGACCAAATCGCCATCGCCGCTCGCCCTTTTGTCGGCGTGCCGGCACTGCAACAATACGGTGGAGCCCCGCCTCTTGGCGCTTTTCTGTGCAATCCAAAGTCATCTATTCATAAAATATCTGCATATTTTTGTGCTCTTGCTGTAATGTCCTGAGATGCCACATGATGACAAAAGTAAAACTATTCAAAACTAACCAAAAATATTCCAAGTAAAACCTGTGATTCTGTTTCCCAAGACATTTAAAAAAAATAAAATAAAAAACTCCTAAAGCACCATCTGTTCACTAGAGTATATGTTCAGAAACATGGATACGCACACACGCACACATTCTCAACCACAGATACATTTTAATTACCCCCATGAGTTATTTTTGAGCGGCCTTGGGTCTCTTAAAATGCGTGAAAGTTCTTATTATTAAAAATAACCTTGGATGAGGACCCACATGCTGCTTCACCATGTCTAAGGGCTAAGATATTTCTCGCAACAAAAGGAGGAGCGATTGCTCAGCGCAAACGAGCCGCGTTGCGACCGCAGCAATCGTTTGCAGTCACCTTGGATAATGAGCCACATGCTGCTTCACCTCCATTATCTGATAGCAGGGATGAAAGAAGCCCGGCGGATTTTCATTTCGCCAGCAAATCCGATCCGGCGTTAGCAATTGTGTAGAATGGATCTCGCTCTGCTTTATCTATCCTTCACTCTTTCCTCTCTTTAGTCTTTCCTCTGGTCTCTTGAGATCTCTTTAACTCATTCACTCGCCGCCATTTTCACATTTTGCAATCCCGGTTTGCTCCCGGCTGTTTTATTGGATTTTGACTGATTTTGCAAGGCCCGTAGAATATTGTGTTCTATTGCTATAAAAGCATGGAACCTACCAAAAGAAAGATTAAAGTCTCTTCTTTCATCAGGAAAAAAAATATGGTTCTATCTTTTTCCGTTTTGCAGCAATTAGCATTAGAAGAGAGCTAAGTTTCATCAGTTTTCACAAATCTATTTAAAATTGTAAGTAATTGAGCTTTTTTTCTACATGGCCCTGGTTGATCTCCTTTGCTCTGCTGCCACCTGCTGGCCGTTTGTGTAATAACTACCATTTCTGCAACCGTTCTTTGCAGTTGAGAGGCTGCATCAAAGCCTTCTGTATGCTCGAGCATAAAAAACAACAACAAAAAAAAACAAAACGTATAGATACGTCTTTGGTTAAAAAAAACGTATTTACACGTTATTGGGAGCAAATGAGTTAATATGTTGGAATTTAGAGGCTTCCGGGGTTGGCGTAAGACTTTGATTTTGTAACCATGGGGAAGGCAGGAAGTGTTTGGTTGGTGCTGGATTTTACTTTGATTTAGCTTTCTTTTCTTTTTATCTTTTCTGACCTTTTCTCTGGTCTCCTGACCATTTGAACCTCACGACTCTGGCGAGACTCTGAAGTATCTGGTTAAGGTGAAGGGTAATGGGATTTTTATAAATTTTTATTTATTATTTATTATTATTAAATAAATAAATAAATAAATAAATAAAAAGCAATCGTGTAGATTTTTGGCCACTTCTAGCCGGGCTAATGGCCGTCCCCGCGGCGTCACGCAACAAATAGCCGTTTGGCACGCGCTCCGCCATTAAAAGTTTCTTTGATACGAGCTCAACTTACAGCCAAAGTCGGCGTCATTCATCAGCATTTCCGAGTGGCCCGACGGGGCCGTGAAAGCACATGAATCAAAGAGAGCCAATAAAGCCACTTTCAGTTCCATTCCGAGTCGGAGGGAGAGCCGGATTCATACAATCCCGCTGACTGACATGTTTAATTTCATTTGCATGAAAGGGGGCCCCCATTTCCTCTCGGAATATTTAACGTGCAAGGGTGAGGTCGGGTTGCGCTGGGCGATAATTAATCCCGACGCACGCCGCACAATAACCACGCCTCATTTTCAAGTGGAAGAAAGGAGCATTTAGGCGACGCCATTAACCTCCGCTGACATCTTTTCGCCGCGCCGTATCCGAGCGGGGTGATATTGATGAAGTTTCACCGAGCGGCTAAAAACGTCCACCTCTGACCTCCCGTTTTAAATATGAGGAAACAAACAGCGAGGGAACAAACGCCGGCGTTTTCTTGAGGGCCGCCGCTCGCTATCTGCGGCATTGTGATAAAAAAAAAAAAAAGCGTCTTTTGTGACGCCGAGGGAAACAAACTCCACATTGTGCGCGCTCACAAAAGGGGGTTTTAGGCACACAAGAAAAAAGGGAGAGGAGCCGCGGCTTAATTAGAACTGTTGGCTGACTGGCGTCGCATGTTGGGCTGCCATCCTCGCCGGAAACCCGAATCGTAATTCCAATTAGCGCCGACTTGAAAAGGGGGGGATCCGGCCCTGCCAATGATTGTTCATTAGCGCACCAGGAATAGGACGGCGATTCACGGCGCCACCAATGAGCCTCCATCGTCGACAGATGCTTCAAAATTACTGAATTGGGAAGGAATACGATTTCAACGGTCACATTTCTAGTGCGCCTACTCTTCGGAGAATTTTCCCGATTGCTACCTAAATTTTTGGATGCGAAATTTGATTACGCACCATAAAACGAGCAACATGACAAGATTTCCCAAAATTGACAGTCGAGTTGGAATGGCCACTTCAAACTGATGACAACACATTATGAAGAAAACCGGATGATTAATTTTTCTAAATTATCCTTTTAGAGCAGGGGTGTCAAACTCAGGTTAGCTCAGGGGCCGCATTGAGGAAAATATATTACCAAGTGGGCCGCATCGGTAAAATAACGGTATATAACTTCACAAAAATTACCGTCATTTATAAGGAGATTTTTGGACCAGCCCTAAATTACGGAGCTCAACTGTCATCATGTTGTTCCGAAAAATAACACAAATGCAAATAGTACGCGGCAACACTTTGCCGGTGTCAGTTCTGGATGTGTTAAATCGACCTATTTTGCATATATATGGTTCCCAGAATGCATTGCGTGGCACCTTCTAAGGACGCCAATCCTTGTCATATCCATTTTTGTTACCATTAATTGAATTTGTGTCGTAATTTAACACGTTTGTCGGACTATGTCTATGATCACGTCACTAATAACACACAAAAAAAAAAAAAAACTCAATAAGCTGAGTTTAAAATTGAGCCCCGGAGCCAGTTTGACTTCACTATGTGAAATTAGATAGGCATGTTTCTCATGAATAAACCAGAAGTGGCAATTTTAGGCTCACTTTGTCCATTTCAAAAAACAAACTACCATATTTTCCGCACTATAAGGCGCACCTAAAAGCCTTCAATTTTTTCAAAAGCTGACCATGCGCCTTATAATCCAGTGCACCTTATATATGGATCGATATTGAGCCGCAACAGGTCTCGCTGTCAGGACGCTGTCGGTGACCCTGCACGATCGGTGACGCGCATGCGCAGAAGATCCCGCCATCTTGGATCGCTAGCTAATACTAATACTTGACCTCAGAGAAAATAATAAAACAGCTGTTTATTCATTTTGGGAGTGAATGGGAGTTGTCAGAAAGCTGCTTTGTAATCTATTAATAAAGTCTGACTGACCTATCTGACTGTTTTGTTGACATTCCCTTTAGCGCAGCACCATCTAATGGATGCATAACGTAACCCCGGCCTCTACTGTAGCGCCTTGTATATGGAAAAAGTTTGAAAATATGTATTGAAGGTGCGCCTTATAGTGCGGAAAATACGGTACATGTAACAAATTTGTCAGACTGCGACTTAATTCAAACCAGATAGACGAGACAGTAAATTGCAAAATTACCTTTGGGTAGAACAAGGTTACTTATGGGTAACCCAGTTGTGTATTTATGGTTAACCATGTTATGTATCTCTGGTTAATTATAATCAATTTGGTTAACTAAGCCACAAATTCACTTCATATGGTGAAAACTACACAAATATTATAAGCCTGCAAACATCCAACAGGACGTGCCTGTCCTCTGCACATGCTTATTGATTGTTGTCAAAAAACACTTTACTTGGAATTTGGAGCACTTAAATGAGCACGCAAGTGCTTCAAAAGGATGATCTAATGCTCCCGTCCCACATGCAAGACGCTGACAGACCCTGCGACACCCGTCACGTGTTTAGGACGCTCTCGCTTTCTGTGCAGCCTTTGCCGAGGGTGAAGAATTAAGGGAGGAAACAAACTAGTTCTGGCCTCTCTCACATCTTCATCGCACACTCCTTCCCTCCCCCCCGCGGGACGCATTAGCGCGCTAGTGGGATCCAGTTTGTCACTTAATAAAATGGCCCACTCAAACAGATGGCTTTAAAAGCTGCGAGGAGACGAAGCAGCACAAGCAAGACATGAAAAGGCTCCACTTCCTCCCGTCACGGCGGAAAACAAACACCGGCATAAATATTGAAACGCCTCACAGTTGAGACATCACGACAGCTGGGCTGAGGTTTTTTTCCGCCACCGATGCGAAACAATGGGGATACTTTCATTTGGCGTCTGAATTTTGCAAACCAACTCGTGTGTGAGAGCTGGAAGAAGGAAATTTGGATTTGTTTGTTTTGCCTCTTATAAAAAAAAGAAAAAAAAGAAAAAAAAAAAAAAAAAAAAAGAGCAGAGATAAGTAATTCTAATTGTGCAGGCTGCTTGGTAGTCAGCGCAGTCTCTTGGCAAAAAAAGAAAAAAAAAAAAAAGAAAAAAGTTAATTATCTGATAGGATAGGCAGCGGCAGCCTGGAACGCAGCAAAGGCATTTGTGTTCATTTTGTTATCCACTAGGCAATGGAACGATTCATTAAATGGTGGTAGCGCTTCAGCAAAACGACCAACAGTTATCATGCCAGGGCTGCACACTCGTGGCGAAGAGAGAGAGAGAGGGAGAAAAATACTGTATATTTGTATGTATATGTGGCAAATATGCTTTGAACATGTCAAGCCTACTGCCACGTTTAAATGCAGTACAGTCAAACCTCGGTTTTCGAACGCTTCTGTTCTCAACCAAATCGGTTTTTCAACCAGAAAATTTGCCTCAGAACTCGTCCAAAAATTTGGCTCTCAACCAAACTGAAAAAAAGCCGAGCGTACCTGAACGCGACTCACTCGGGAGCCATGCTAACTTGGTGCTTCCTCTGTAGCACATTCGTGTTCAAAGTTCGTTCGGAGCAGACCTGTTCATTATTATTATTTTTTTAGTTTTGCATCGTGTATTAGCCCCTAATCATGGGTCCAAAGAAAGCAAGTGCAAGTGGTAAAGCTGGTGAAGAAAAGAGGAAAGTAGTGCGCAGTACTATTGAATTTAAAAAAGAAATGTTTGCATTTTGTTTTTGTTGTTTTTTCACCATTTTAGAGAGGATATCTAAATAAAACAGTGTCTATTTCTACCCTTTTCTATTCATGGTAAACAGTATACAGTGCAGTTTATGGTAAAACGGTAAAACAAAAAAACTTGGAAAAAGTTTTTATAGACTTGGAACGGATTAAAATTAGTTACATTAATTATAATGGGACAAATTGTTTTGGATTTCGAACAAATCGATTTTAGAACAGCCTTCTGGAACGGATGATGTTCGAAAACCGACTGACTATAGATGGAAAATGGGAGTGTGCAGAAAAAGACATGCTGTCACTTCAAAATCATTTCACAACACCATAAAAACGTGAATTGATGAACAGAGAACCAAAAAAATACGCGGGAGTTCACAATATAGCGTTTACAGCAGTCATGTGTCATGTTTGCCCTCAAGTGCAATATTTGTAGAAACGGGGACACAAAATCTACTGCAAAAAAAAAAAAATACAGTTTAATTTACCTTCCGTTGTCTTCATGTATCTAAAAATGACACTGAGTAACAGCCTCCTGTCTATATTTTGAATATTTTTTACGAGCGGCACTAAAAACCTGAGCGAGGGAGAATAAAATTTGAAAAAAAAAAAAACTGCTGAGATTGTTGCAAAATGCCGTGAGGTACGTCTGCGTTCCAGTGAGTTAACGTCTTGATCCGTTTTCTCACATAGATTAAAGGTTAAACGGCGAGCTCGCACGCGGACGAGACTGTTCATTAATGCTTGCACCCGGAAGGCACTCGCATTAACGGAGAGCGTGGAGCACAAAGCAGCAACGCGAGGTCTTGATTAACGCCACACTCGGAATTAAAATGCTAAAAATACGTTTGTTCACATTCCAAATGGCAACTTTGATACGGAAGCATTTAACAGTCAATGTAGCAGATAATAGACAAACAATAAATAAAACGAAAAAAACAAAAAAACATTCTACCATTTGTGGTAAAACATTGCAAAACATTTCAAATGAAATTTGATTGGCGGCTATGTCCAAATTCTCAAGAACGCAGCACGTCATTTTATTTTGAAACAGCCAATTGAGAGTAGCGTTCAGTTTCCAGCGGTCTGACGAGTCCGAGAGATTTTGTACGATTGGTGCAAAATTTCAACCATATATAGTAACAATGTACAAAACATCCATCCATCCATTTTCTTGACCACTTATTCCTCACAAGGGTTTTCGGGGGGTGCTGGAGCCCATCTCAGCTGGCTCTGGGCAGTAGGCGGGGGAACACCCAATTAACCTGCCATGCATGTCTTTGGAATGTGGGAGGAGACCGGAGTACCCGGAGAAGACCCACGCGGGCACGGGGAGAACATGCAAACTCCACCCAGGAAGGTCGAAGCTTGGATTCGAACCCGAGTCCTCAGAACTGGGAGGCGGATGTGCTAACCACTCGTCCACCGCGCCACCATGTACAAAACAAACAACCCTAAAAGTTGTGTTCAAAAATTCAGTCACCAAACCAACTTATGAAATTCTGGCCCATGTGTCGCCAGGAGAGCCGCAAAAATAATAATAATAAAAAAAAAAAGTCAAATTAATTCTGCCATTTTAGAGTCATTTCCACCATTTCCTTCAAAAACAAATGTGGTCCATTGGCTGCTAAATTTGAACCACATATTGATAAAAGATGAAAACAGATCATTTTAGCTTTTGTCATTGTGTGTCGGTGAAGCATTTATTGCTCACCGCAAAACACAAAAAAAAACAAAAAAACAACAATTTTGACTGTAAACATAAAATATAAATAATATATATCTTTTCCGGAATTCAATGATCTTTTCTAGCTTTTCAGCTGACAAGTGTTACACACACACACACGACGACACGTCCCTGATGCTTCTTGTGTTCGCCGTTTGCGTCCAAATGCGTCTCCTCCTCGAGCCCCCCGTCAAAAACATGGCGCGCAATTATGTCTAAACGCCGCGTGTGGCCTGTTATTAACTCGCTGAATGCCGACCTCTTTTGGCAAGGGTATTATTTACGGCCATTTGGCTCGGCGTATGGATCGCTCAAGCTCTCGACAAAGAATGGCACAAAAGCCGAGCATTTCCAAATCCCCAACCCAGCCCCCCCCCCCCGAGCCCCCCCCCCCACCACCACCGCCGCCTGTGATCTTCCCACTTTTGAGCAAAGCGAATCATCGCCAATAATACTGACATGTTGTGCAAGTGGCGATGTAATTAATAGGCAGCCGCGCTACAAATGACCCTTTATCGAAGTGCACTCTTCACTGCGGCAATTCCACCATGAAGTGACATTCACGTATGTCACTTTGACTTGCTGTGGGCACTATTAAGGTGCCAAAAAGGGGCAAAGGTCAGACTTGTATAATTACAAATTAGCACTGCATATAGGCGGTTTAGCTATTAGCATTGACCATTTAATGTGACACAACTGTAACGGTGTATAAGAGTTGAACGTCATTGTCGAAATACCTTCTTTTCGCAAATCCTTATTTTTTGTAATCTTCTACATTTTCCGAGACAAAATTACCAAATTAATGGACACGCAAGTAACGGGGATCAAGTCGTGCCGCAAATGGCCCCCAAAACTTTTAAACCTACCTATATTAACTCATTTGCTCCCAATAACGGGTAAATACGTTTTTTTTATGTTCTAAGTGTCCCAAAGACGTATTTATACGTTTTTTTTTATTTTTTATTTTTTTATACTAGAACATACAGAAGGCTTTGATGCAGCCTCTCAACTGCAAAGAACGGTTGCAGAAATGGTAGTTATTACACAAATGGCCAGCAGGTGGCAGCAGAGCAAAGGAGATCAACCAGGGCCATGTTGAAAAAAAAAAAAGCTAAATTACTTACAATTTTAAATAGATTTGTGAAAACTGATGAAACTTAGCTCTCTTCTAATGCTAATTGCTGCAAAACGGAAACAGATAGAAACATACTTTTTTTTTCCTGATGAATGCTCTAGCATAAAAACCCCCCCAACAAAAACCGTATAAATACGTCTTTGGGACACTTAAAACACTTTAAAAAAACATATTGACACATTATTGGGAGTAAATGATTTAAGAAAGTTCACAAAAACTGCAGATGGTGAGTTTTTCACCGACTAGCTGACAAATAGTTGAATGTAGTAATGCTGGCCTTTTGTCCAAAGGAGCAAAAATGGCACCTTTTGTGGGCAGGGTGCTGTTCTCGTTTGCTTTCCTCAAAAGCGTGTGAGCGCGCTTTGGCCCGAGGCTGCCGCGCTTTGCTTTCACTCCAGGTGTCCTGAGATTGCAACGCATTGCACTGATCTCAGCGCATTTGTGCAGCCTGTGTGCACTGCGATTCTGCGGTGGGGGGGGGGGGGCAGTTGGGGGGGGGGGGGGGGGGGGGGTTAATGGTGTAAGCCATTCGTCTCCGTGGAGACCGCCTCGGGATTTTCGCCTTCCCGGAGGGCTGTGAAAGAAAGAGCTCCGCCTCCGCCTGAGCTACCTAAAAGCAGCCGCCGCCGCCGCCGCTTGACGCGCATCGGGAATCTTTTACGCCGCCGGCTCGTCTTGTCACAGTCCATTTACATCGGGTGGCGTGATGGAGTGAAGTACGTCTTTGGAGAGCTGTCTTTCTCACCTTCCGCTCCTTCACGCACTTTATCTTACTTTATCACTCTCCCTTGTCAGTCCGCCCCCTTCTCTCTTGTTAGCGCGTCCCCCCCCCCCCCCCCCCCCCCTCCGTGTTGACATTTTGGGGAGGCCGAGATGTATTTATTACGGTTTATTCGTTAGTTGAAAGCCTTCGCCGAGAGGTGAAAAAGCTCCCGCGCCACCACTGGCCTCGACCATTTCCATTTGAATCCAGGCCAAGACTTTCTAAGTGCCTGTCGCGCGATAAAAAAGGAAATATACGTTAACACACAGAGCCCCTTGACAGTTATAGACCACCCATCATAACGGGCTTTCCCGACGTCATTTTTCGTTTCTCGTCTTACTCAGCAGGTATAACAAACAATCACCACCGTTTGATTCAGTGCCCGGTGCACAGTGGATTTGCGTCATCGCGGTACCTCGGGAATCCAACGGGTGGGTTGAGAATAGGGGTGTGCTAAAAAAAATCGATACGGCAATATATCGTTGCGAGTCTCTTTACAATACACGTATCGATACGCAGGCGTCAGAATCGTTCAGGCAGTTAACGTTTGCCTTTGCAGCTTACATTGTAGCTAAAAAATAAAAACTAGCAGCGTCTTTGAAGTTAATTGCCTTCAATTAACGCAAAAATAGCTCACCCGTGATTGGACACTGTGTCTTGCTCAGAAAAATGAAAGCAGAGGAAGGATATCAACATTTATTTACTGATAAACTTAACGTGGAACGTGTGTCTTAATGTACCAATTTTCATATATTTTGTTTCAAAACGAAATGGAATGTGTTACATGAAAAAAAAAATGCTGTTTTTATTTCCCCAAATATTTCAAATAAGCACATTTTAGAGCTGTAATTTTAATACGTTGATATTTTTTGCTCATATCGGCTCATACATTTCCCCGGTGTGTCTGTGAAAACTGCTCCTCGCTCTGCCGTGTGTACACATTTAGACCAGGTGATGCCGCTTGGTGGTAAACCAGAAGAGCTACGAACAAAAACAATTTCCTTTAGGTATACATATGACTGTTATTATAAAATGCAAGTAAATTAATGTAATATATCAGGATATGTATCGCCTTGAAGATCAAGTAATTGGGATACATATGTATCGCGATACGTATCGAATCGTGACCCCCTGTATCGTGATACGTATCGTATCTTTTATTCTAAAAATACAAGTAAATGAATGTGAAATATCGGGATACGTACCGCCTTGAAGATCAAGTATTTGGGATACATATGTATCGCGATACGTATCGAATCGTGACCCCCTGTATCGTGATACGTATCGTATCTTTTATTCTAAAAATACAAGTAAATGAATGTGAAATATCGGGATACGTACCGCCTTGAAGATCAAGTATTTGGGATACATATGTATCGCGATACGTATCGAATCGTGACCCCCTGTATCGTGATACGTATCGTATCTTTTATTATAAAAATACAAGTAAATGAATGTGAAATATCGGGATACGTATCGCCTTGAAGATCAAGTATTTGGGATACATATGTATCGCGATACATATCGTATCGTGACCCCTGTATCGTGATTTGTACGTGTGACGTGCTTCCGCATTCTGCAGCGCTGGTCCCTCCGATGGATTTGTGAATCCTTTGAACCGTTAAAGCTCCTGTGATAGCAAACAAGCCGCCTGACATATTTAATCACAAACTTCTACTTCCGTGTTTGACAATCCCTCCACCAAGATCCCTTTAATCCGTCTCCCATCTCCCTCCCAGCCTCATCGTTAGCGCAGGGCGGCGCCGGCGCGACTTTTGGATTTGTGCCCATGCGGTACTTCTTTACCTTACAAATAAGATTTCCTACCCTGGAAAAAAAATAAAAAAAATCACGCCTCAAGATCCGCTGTCTCTTATTACGTGTTGGCATCTAATTGGCCGCACTGCCTCCCGTCCCAAATTTCATCCTGCAGATGTCCGTGTGAAAAACAACGAGCTGTAGTTGCGCAATTAGTCCCACGCCAGGCTGCTTTGTTTGCTTGTGTCCAAATGATGCCATCTCAAGTGGGCATATTAACATCTGTAAGGTAATGCTGTCACCAGCTACAGTAGATGACATTTTTTTCACAAAGCAATTTTGATCTGTACCTAATACGTTATCTCTTTTTAAACTCCATGAGCACCCACAGTAACTACACAGAAATGGGTAAAATTAACACTTTTACCAGAGCTATTTGAGTCCCCAGTGTTAATCTTGTCTAACTCGATGTAGCACTATAAAGATCGCTTGAGTTGATTTTCTACCAAACTAAATAATTAACACTGCTGGGAGTAATATTTACTCAAGAGTTCTTTGACTTATTGACTCGCCGCCATTTTCACATTTCGCAATCCCGTTCGCTGCCGGCTGTTTTACTGGATTTGGACTGATTTTGCAAGGCCCACAGAATATTGTGTTCAATTTCTATAAAAGCATGGAACCTACCAAAAGAAAGATTAAAGTCTCTTCTTTCATCAGGAAAAAAACAGTATGTTTCTATCTGTTTCCGTTTTGCAGCAATTAGCATTAGAAGAAAGCTAAGTTTCATCAGTTTTCACAAATCTATTTAAAATTGTAAGTAATTGAGCTTTTTTTCTACATGGCCCTGGTTGATCTCCTTTGCTCTGCTGCCACCTGCTGGCCGTGTGTGTAATAACTACCATTTCTGCAACCGTTCTTTGCAGTTGAGAGGCTGCATCAAAGCCTTCTGTATGCTCTAGCATTAAAACAAACAAAAAAACGTGTAAATACGTCTTTGGGACACTTATAACATTAAAAAAAACGTATTTGCACGTTATTGGGAGCAAATGAGTTAATCTGTAGTGTTAGATTGTATTAACACCATACAGTGATAAGAGTGACCAACACCAATTAGGATAAGCACCAAGTACACTCGGACACAGTGTTAAATTTAAAACTCTTTAAGTGTTGAATTAACACCGAACACTTTTCTACAGGTATGCTACATCACCTAGTACGTATCGGGGTGGTAGTATCGACACTTCATACAGGTTTGAGTATACCACAAAGAAATTTCATTTCGCCACCCGATCACTGCTCTGCATTGTATAAGATCGGGAACTATTGATTGGGCTATAATTAAATTGTCTACCCAGCAAGATATGGATTAATAATCGCCCCGCTAATACCCTGGCCTGACATTTTGCCGCATCCACTCGATACTGCTTACAGAGATGTGCCGATAAGGCTCGGAATTGTTCCTCATCCTGGCCGAGTAAGACCAATCATGGAGGTCTTGACATTTGGATCTGGAAGCCAGGAAGTTGAATCCAACGCATCGCTGAGACTGTATTGTTGGCAGTCTAGGAATTCTGAATCAGACCTAATATTTCAAGGAAAATAGGGTCTTAAATTCAAACGGGCAACCAGAGCCTGAACCAAACAGAGGAATGAACAACACTGTGGTACAAAACACAAAAACAACAAAAAAAACACTAATGCAACCCATTAGGGTCTCAAAGTCAAACAAGAACTCGCTGTCTTGTTGGCCCCTAACGACCAGGAACCCATCTTTAACTCATCCCAATAACGTGTAAATACGTTGTTGTTTTTTTTGGTTCTATGTGTCCCAAAGACGTATTTATACGTTTTTTTTTATGCAGCCTCTCAACTGCAAAGAACGGTTGCAGAAATGGTAGTTATTACACAAACGGCCAGCAGGTGGCAGCAGAGCAAAGGAGATCAACCAGGGCCATGTAGAAAAAAAAAGCTCAATTACTTACAATTTTGAATAGATTTGTGAAAACTGATGAAACTTAGCTCTCTTCTAATGCTAATTGCTGCAAAACGGAAGCAGATAGAAACATACTTTTTTTTTCCTGATGAAAGAAGAGACTTTAATCTTTCTTTTGGTCGGTTCCATGCTTTTATAGCAATTGAGCACAATATTCTGTGGGCCTTGCAAAATCAGTCCAAAGCCAGTAAAACAGCCGGGAGCGAACGGGATTGCGAAATGTGAAAATGGCTGAGAGCGAATGAGTTAAACGTCTTTAGCCGCGCATTGTCATGATCTGTTCATCGGGCACGTCCAAGCTCAAGCTAAAAAGGACATCCCAGGACAAACTAGCGTCCTAAAAATACAGAGATGAGGCGGCAACAAGGGCGTTTTGCCACCTCACCGCTTCAGCTTCCTCGCTGCCATCTGTGAGCTCTCCTTCTCTGGCATTTTCACAAAGCCCCCCCCACACACACTCCCCTTCCATTTCCTTTTGTTTGCTAGCTTTAATTAGCTTATTTTGTGGCGACTAACCTCCCAGCGCTTCATTACGGCGGCCAGTCGCGGTTAGGGCTCCCGACAGGGCACTGGGCGAGATAAAAAGTTGGGACAAAAGATGATAAATGTCGCTCATAGGCGCGCGCAACGCAACGCAGAGATAGTCTAATGGCTCCGCGGCTTGGGGAGGCCGTCAAGATGGCGGCGTGATAAATGGCGATGGGGTCCCTGTGAGGACCGTGAGCAAGATGAAGAAAAAGAAGAGGATGACCACAAAATGGAGTCTAATTCATCGGGACTCGGTTCCTCCTCTTGACAAATTCAGTGTCGGGGAAAGAAGGGAAAAGCAGAAGTTTTTTTTTTTTTTCTTTTTCTGTGAGACGTGCTCGGGCCTCTTGCGTTTTCTTCGCGTCGGGATGTGCGCGACGTTTGACAGGGCTTCTGCACCTGTTGATTGATTAACGGCAACGGTCTCGCCGATTCAATGAAACCACGAGTGTCCAGGGATAAGTAAACCTGCGACGTCAAGATATTGGTTCCATTGTGGTTTTTATCACGGCAATGACACATTTGCATATGTGGCATACGCCGGCTTATGAATTTCAACTTTTTACGTTGAAATTTAACGTCACGAGTTTGACACCTGTGGTTTCATGTTTATTTTTTTTTTGGGCAAATCGTCTTCATCAAGTTTAACTATCATTAGGGGTGTGAATTGCCTAGTGCCTGACGATTCGATTCGTATCACGATTCATAGGTCACGATACCGATTAATCCCGATACGAATTTATAAGTCGATTGTTGCGATTTTTTTTAATTCAAATGTAGAAAATACTAATCAATAAACTTGTACAGCGTAAGATTTGTATGAAAATGTATTTATTGATCTGAAACTTCAGTCTTATACAGGTTGTAATCGGTTTCATGTTTGAACAGCATTGAAATCAAATATTAAGGCTTAATGTTCCATTCATATAACATTATTTCATGCTTAAGGTGTGAACCCAAAGACGTTTTGGTGAATATTTTTCCATTAAAAATGGATGTTTAAAAATCGATTCGGCCGCCTATTGAATCGATTCAAGAATTGCGCAATGTAATATCGCGATATACTGTATTGCCGAATCGATTTTTTTTTTTTAACACCCCTAATTATCATGCTCTGCGTAAAAACAAAGATGGGGACTCAAATTCTTTGCAATGTTGCATGTTTCTAGTACGGATATTTGGACGCAATTAGACAAAATCTTTGGGATGAGTTTGTGTTTTAAAAGAGCTGTGAAACGGCCAAAATTTCAAGTCATGATAGACACGGCTGAATTTTATGTGGCTAGGTGAAAAAAAAAAAAATCAAAATACTACAATTGAATCAAATGTAATTTTAGTTGAACTGCACTCCTATGACGTCATGGTCACCCAATTCCTAAGCACGCGACAGATTCGAGCTGGGCACGAAACTCGCCGCCTTGAAATGAGCGAGTGGAGGGCGACAATGGGATTTCCACCGGAGCAAACGTCCGGCAGGATGATGAACGATCTCGGCGGAGTGGCGGGAATTACGCTGACGTCGAGTTGACCTGCTCTTCCCTGGGCATAATGTTATTAAGTGGGGAGGCAAACACATACTTGCATATGTGTGTTCATATGGGCTACTCTTAAGAGAACATACTTGAGCGTTCTTAATGTATGCGTGTGAGCGTGCGTGTGTGTGTGTGTGTGTGTGTGTGTAAAAGGCAATACACTCAAATCAAATTAGCATGCGGGCAAATTAAGCAGAGGGATTTAATTTGAGCTGTTGTAAAAATGCTAATTTCGGTATAGCCCCGGAGCTCATATGCAAATACAACACTACTTTACAATAATTCAGATTAGGCCATGCATGCATAAAACACACACATTACAGCCGCTGTCAGCTGGGGAATGGAGGATCATTAGCCTTCGGACTAGCTGCGAGGTTATCCTGCTGTGCTAACATAACGTCGTCGCGTGCGTTCTGGGAGCCGCGTAGCGACCTTTGCAAAAAACGGAACCGCGCCGGGTGATGCTTTTGTCGTCTTGTGTGGCATCGGGTATCATGAAATACATTTAAGAACCCATAACGTAACAATGACGTCAAATTGGACTATTGCAATTAACTCATTTGCTCCCAATAACGCGTAAATACGTTTTTTTTTATGTTTTAGGTGTCCCAAAGACGTATTTATACGTGTTTTTTTATTTATTTTTTTATTTATTTTTTTTATGCTAGAGCGTACAGAAGGCTTTGATGCAGCCTCTCAACTGCAAAGAACGGTTGCAGAAATGGTAGTTATTACACAAACGGCCAGCAGGTGGCAGCAGAGCAAAGGAGATCAACCAGGGCCATCTAGAAAAAAAGCTCAATTACTTTGAATTTTAAATCGATTTGTGAAAACTGATGAAACTTAGCTCTCTTCTAATGCTAATTGCTGCAAAACGGAAACAGATAGAAACATACTTTTTTTTTTCCTGATGAAAGAAGAGACTTTAATCTTTTTTTTTTGATAGGTTCCATGCTTTTATAGCAATAGTACACAATATTCTGTGGGCCTTGCAAAATCAGTCCAAATCTAGTAAAACAGCCGGGAGCGAACGGGATTGCGAAATGTGAAAATGGCGGCGAGTGAATGAGTTAACAGATTTTTGCATAAGCAAAGGTAAGTTACCCATTTAGTCTTAACGTCAATGTAATATGGAGAAGCGGCAGCTACTTTTTCGTACCATCTCCGCCATCCTTGTGTTTAATGGACAACTTTTACTGCAGGATGGGGAAAAAAGAAAGGGTCGACACGTTAGATAGATTCAGCGCTAAACGTGCTAACGCCTGCGGAGGCTAAAGGGAAGCCCGTCGATAGCAATTGATGGCTTAGAGAGAGACGAGTGGCGGGCGAATCAATTAAAACACTTTTCGGCTCGCGGTCTGACAGACTCCGCCGGGACACGTGGTCACCGCCAGACAAGTACTAATCGGTGGGAAAAAGTATTCCGTAATGAAGTAGTACTACAGGTAATTGTGTTAATTTAAAGAAAAAAAAAAAAAAAAAAGAAGACATCAAACATCTGAACTGTCCTTTTCTTCTTTAAAAGGCCAACAACAATTCAAATTCACTTTTGATAGCAAAATTATGTTTTTTCAAATCATCACCAATAATCACATTTGATTAACTTTACATTCTATTTACACGCTATTCAGTAGTAGTAGTCTAAGGGGCCTACTTCACTAAAAGTTTGCGCCGCCTTTGCACGGCGCTAACCGCTAAAACTGGAGCAATTGTTTTTTTGTGCGTATGTAAATGAGGTAATTTGCATACATTTGACGCAAAATATGCCCACCCCAATGCTAAGGAGACTCATTGATATGCAGCGTCTAATTCACTAACGCCAGCGCAAATAGCCACATGGAATTTGCGTGACGCAAAGAACGTTTTTGGATGTATTAACCTGATACAACCTCGATCCCGGGATCATGACAGCAGTGCACGGCACGGTGCACATAGGTGGGTAACTGGGCGCAGACTGCGGGTGCAGTTGTGGTGCAATATTTCGCGCTATTACCGGACGCAGCGCATTCTTAGTGAACGTACCTCTAAGTATTTATTGTGTCACCCCTACTTCTAAATGTATATAATCCCTTTGAGCAGATTTAACATGAAAAACACTTATCAGTCACTGCTGCTTGTAACAATCAAGCTCCCAATTTTCCGCCATGTTCATGAGCTTCTGGATTGTTTTGATAAACGGTAAAAGCTAGCTTGCGTTAGCTCATGTTTACATGCTTTCAAAACAATGTTTCCAAAGTTTTAAGTTTTTTGTTTTTGCGTGATTTGCTGACTGTATATTTTGTTCACATTTGTCAACAAGTTCTGTCAATATTCCTTCATTTAACATGGTAAAACTTATAAATCCTGGCACACGCTAAAACAAATGAATCCTCTGAATGCCCACTGAGCATATTTCTCACTTTGAAGTTCGAAGTGTATTTCCCACAGAATTTTGGTAGCGTTCCAAACAACCAAGCCAAAGCGCACACGCTTTATTTATTTTTTTTCCATGACGGCCCAGGAGATGTTTCATTCTTATCTGTTTTCCTTGTGATGGTTCAGCAGAAGACACAAAGCGTAAATCTTGTTGCCTCGCCGTCCCCTCGGCTCACCGGGGACAATTACACACCTCTTTCAAAACGTCGCCAAGCCCAATTTGCCGCACAAATTAAAAATGGACCATATTTGATGAAGGAGAAAATGAGCGGTGAAAGGGTTGGTGGCAGGGAGGGGGGGTGAAAATGATGACACAAAATAAACAGTTCCACAATCCTCAAAGACGATTTTTCAATCTATTTTGTGGCATGCTTCACTTTTTTTTTTTTTTTACAAGGAACAAATTTGCCATTATCCTTAATAGCGATTGTTGATTGGGTGCCGCGACATCCGCCGAGCAGGGCTGGCTCCGAGCACCGGACCATCTGTTGAGCGGGCCGACTCAGCCATTTTGGGCTCCCGCGTGCCTCGTCGTCTACGTCCGGAGCATCAACAGAGGGCAACGTTCCCCCCCCCCCCGCCCTCCGTCAAGGCGGGCACATTCGAGTCCACGTGACAGAAAAGGTAGATAATTACACCTTGAGGCGTACCATGGATTGTCACGTGGGGATGAACATTAAAAAAAAAAAACAGCTTTTAGACTCCAATAATTAAGCCTGCACGAAAATGCCTCCTGTCGTAAACGTGCGACAATTTTCTTTTCAACCTTCTACCTTCGTTTTCCCTAAATCAAACTAAATAACACTTATTTGAATGCCAATAATTGCCACTTTGCAGCAACATTTTATATTGTCTGGTTAAATGTCTCCCAATGGAGACCCAGTTCAGTTTCAGCACATTTTGCATATACTGAACCAAAAACTCCATTTTGTGTATTATGCAACATTGTCTAGTTAGCGCGACAGCATGTAGCATAAATTGACTGCATTTCCAGATTAAATATAATTTATTATTAATTAAGTAATCATTGGAGGCTAGTTTCTTTGTTTTTGTGTCATTTTGCCTATACAGGTTTCATCAACCAGTTAGTCCTCAAGGACCACGAGTGGCTCACCAGTGATGGGACATTTGATTTCCTAGAAAATGTAAACAATGGAAAGATGAATAGTAATAAAATGTCGGATAATGGAATTGATTTGTTTCCCAGTTATTGTGAGATCTCATTAACATGATCAGTGAATGAATGTCAAGAATTAATAACTAGAGCTGTCACTAACTAAAAGAGGGATGGGCGAGTACCAATACTAGGTATCATATTGGGCCGATACTCGGCCTTATTTCAAGGTATCGATTAGGGATGGAACAATAACATCCCACAATATTAAAAAAAATGCCACGACATCATCGTTATCAGGTTCCGCGATTAAAAGCAGCACATCTGTTGAGAATGTGAGGTTTGCATTCCATTTGTGCAGCTCTAGCACCCTCTGGTAGATAGTATATTATTGCAGTTTAATTTAAATTAGACATGTTTTGGTCACTGCGGCGGTTGTCACTCCCATAAATCAGTCATACGAGCGAATATTTTTCACCATCCCAGTCAAAAATGATTACTTTTCTCCCGCTTCAGTCACACACAACATTGTGAACTACATAGACGATACTTTGCAACGTTGATTAGGAGTTCGATTAAGGAGAGCCGTCTTGTGTACGTTTTACGTTTGGTCGATGGGAAAAGTTTGAAAATTTGGGCTCGTCAATTTGACCTTGCGTAGCTCGGTGCTCTATGACCTTGGGTGAATTGGACCTCCCTCCCCCGCCAACACCATCATCATCATCATCATCATCATCATCATCTCCTCTCCTATTCAGTGATATTCACACTAAGGGGGATTTCAGCGGGTGCAAAGGGAGTGATAAAACTTTTATTCATCCCACTGTGCCTCCCGAAGCTAATGATTCATGGATGCGGGTGGTGGGTTGAGGGGGGGGGGGGGGGGGGGGGGGTCACAGGGCCAGAGCTCAATGAGGTTTGAAAGCTATTGTCACACATCAACGGGCAGGTGCCTGATGTCGAGAAGCTCCATTCCCGACACTTCTCATCATCATGACATTCCCCGGCTGGGCTCAGCACTTCTTGCTTCACCCGATCGTTTCGCTCTGGCCAGGTGTTGGCAAATAGAGACTTGAGCGCACCTTGATGGGAGTCACGGGTCACTGGATGGAGATAACGTTTCGTCTTCCATTTATGAAATAAAGCAGTTTTTTATGCACCTATTTCATTTGTGCAAAAACAAAACAGTATCCCGGAAAATTATTATTTGGGCCAAACCACTAGGCGGTGCATTTTTTTTATTTATTTTTTTGTTGTGTTAGCCTTTCTATGTAAAAGACAAGTTTCCTTTTGGGGCAATAAAGAATGATGTCACCTTGAACTCACAAGTGATTTCAATTTGCTTATAAAGGTGCGAGTTAGCTTCGAATATGCTGCTGCTCATGTGAGATGAAATAAATAAAAAATACTTAAAGGCATACTTTACTTATTTAGCCATTCTGGGCAGTCAAACATTAATATTTTGCCGATAACAAATTTGATGTTTTCATTATTTTTCATGTCCAATTAGTACCTTTAAAAACACATTTCGCAACTTGCTGTCGACTGAAAATGACATCACACGGTCTCAGTTAACCAATCACAGCGCAGCTTGTGAATGTCACATGACCAAACCGAGAAAACCGGTGAGCTGTGATTGGTTACCTGAGCCCTTGTGATGTCATTCTCAGTCGACAGCAAGTCGTAAAATGTGTTTTTAACGGTACGTGAAAAATAATAAAAGTATCAAATTAATTATCGACAAAATATTAACTTTTTATTGCTATAATGGGCTAAATAAGTGAAGTATCCCTTTAGGGAGAGCCAGATTTACGGACACACTTATTGAATGTGATAAAATGTCAAACAGTTACAGCATGAAACGGCCAATGTGGACTGAACATTTTACGTTTAATCACACTTACATGCAAATACATTTAAGTATATTTCAATATGTTTAAATGTACAGTATTTGGAAATTCGCTCAAACGTATTTGCCAGTCAAAAATGTTTACTCCACCTTGGCACTTCCATGCTTGTTAAGAAACTGCTGTAGACCACAACTCATGCTCAGATTCTCACACGGAAATAAGTGGCCAACCACACTTCGGCGAATGACATCACTTACTAGGCCACACCCCTTTTTAAGGCACACATCCAACACATAGATAGCAAGTCGGCACAGTCATGACACCAATTTCTGCTTTTGCATTAGTACAACAACATGAATGGATTTTAACAGGAAATATTGATCGATGTAAATCGAGTCATGAGCACTGTCACGGAACGAATGAAACCCCACTCGGGTACTTCCGGGCAATCTCGCGGACGGCAAGCTGACAAAGTACGAGCGACGCTGTCAACCGCTCGTCACAATTTATTGACCGTGACCAGGTGGACGAGGAGGAGGAGCACGCGTGACGCTGAGGGGGGCGGCGGCGAGGAGGAGGAGGAGGAGGAAGCGGGCCCGCACTTACTTTGAGCGCCGGCGAGGTGGACGAGCAGACCCAGGGCGATGAGCATCAGCGCGGGCCTGGCCTGGCGGCGCATGGTGGGACAGCTTGGCACCAGCATGCTTTGGCAGCCTCGGTGGCGCTGGCTCACAGAGCCCTGTGAGTCAGTCCGCTCTGATTTCTCAGATGCAGCGAACGTAGTCACAGCCTATGCAAGACGGGGGTCGAAAAAAGAGAGAGAGAGAGAGAGAGAGTGAGGAAGTGAATGAAACAAAGCTGTTTGCTCGCCGGGTTTTTATCTCTCCCTGCACATTTGTGACATACCCCCGCGCGGCCTCGGCTGGAAGGTGCCACGGGATAGGAGGAGGCTGACGTGCTCGCGGGCTACGTTCTGACACTTCTCTAAATGGAATAGTCACTCTGTGCCGCGTGTGTGCGCACGGGGAGAACGCAATAGGAGGAATTGCACGCACGCAGACACGAATTCGCTCACATGCCAGTGTCGATTTTGGTTTCCCGTGGACCGCGAAAAGCCCAGAATACATTTCCTCCATACAGAGGTCGGAAGTCGCAATTCGAATAACACAAACTAGGCCTTGAAAACACGAACGTCATCAAGAGTGTGTGGTTTTCTTCAATATGAATGGTTCTTAACTCATTTACTCCCAATAACGTATAAATACGTTTTTTTAAATGCTTTAAGTGTCCCAAAGACGTATTTATACGTTTTTATGTTGTTTTTTTTTTAATGCTAGAGCATACAGAAGGCTTTGATGCAGCCTCTCAACTGCAAAGAAGGGTTGCAGAAATGGTAGTTATTACACAAACGGCCAGCAGGTGGCAGCAGAGCAAAGGAGATCAACCAGGGCCATGTAGAAAAAAAGCTCAATTACTTACAATTTTGAATAGATTTGTGAAAACTGAAGAAACTTAGCTCTCTTCTAATGCTAATTGGTGCAAAACGGAAACAGATAGAAACATACTTTTTTTCCTGATGAAAGAAGAGACTTTAATCTTTCATTTGATGGGTTCCATGCTTTTATAGCAATTGAACACAATATTCTGTGGGCCTTGCAAAATCAGTAAAAATCCAGTCAAACAGCCGGGAGCGAACGGGACTGTGAAATGTGAAAATGGCGGCAAGTGAATGAGTTAATTGTCATTGTGTGTAGTACGGAGCATCAAAATAGATAAAACGGGCACAGGCGGTCCAAGAAAAACAATGCCCAACAGAGGGAGACAGAACGGAAAGCATCTTCCTTTACAGTGCCCCAAGATTTTAGAAAATAAAGGAAGCCGCTAGGAATGGGAAAGAAAAAAAAAATGCTCAAGCCATGCCCCCAAAGAGGAGCAAAGTGTGAGCCTGGAAAAAAAATAATAAAAAAAGAATCATAATTTTTCTTTAACAAATAAAGAAGCTAATATTAATTAAATTGCCATATTGTTCTGAAAAGAAATAATATGAACATAAAAGTCAGTATAACTATCACAACTTCATATCTACTGATGATGGAGTTCAAAGGGGACATTGTAGTTTTACAAAATCAAAGCTTTTTTTTGTTTTGTTTTTTTTTGTTTTTTAAAAATGCAATACAACTAACAAATCAGGGAAAGGAACCCAAACCAGAAGCAAAATGACCCTGAAATGGCCTCTTCGAACCAAAATGGAAGGCTGGGAAAATGGTGTGCTCGTCATCATTGACATCATATGTCATGTTGCCAAGTGGAAATAGCTGACATTGGTTGTTTTGACACCAACACGCCCAGGAACTTTGAGTTCTTGGTAAAGGTTGTGCAGGGAATTTAGAATTGTGTTTCCAACAGTGTCTTCGAGTTCTCGGTAATTAATTCAAATGAGTTTGATTGAGTCCAGCCGATGTAAAAACAACGCCCCCGAATTTGACCAATCAGCCGGGGCCATTGCAGCCCACCCCCCCTTTAAAGTTCCTGCCTGGCTCAGCAAGACCCTGCTGCAGAGATGGTACTTGGATGCCCCCTGGGGAATTTAAGTACCTTGGTAATTGTTGTTGGAGGAAAAACGCCCAAACTGAATTTTACCAAGGTAAACTGAAAAGTTCTCCAAAAGTCCCGGCGGTGGAAAAAGCGCCGATTATTGAATTAGTAGAAGTTTTGTGTCAGGTCGCTGCTTCCGCCCACACGCCATGATGAAAAACTGCTTTTGGCCATTTAGCCAGTAAAGTCATTCTCCAAGTGTGGCACGAATTCTACTCGTGGTGCAAGAAATAATCAGTGGCCAGGTACAGTTCACTAAATATATTTGCAAGTAATCTCGAGGAACAGTTTTTTTAGGTACAATTTTCAGGTTTTTTTTTTTTTTTTTTTTTTATAAAATCAATGTACAAACTTTCCCCACAGATCCAAACAACAAATGTTCAGTTCGTGTGTGACTTGATGATCCAGGCTGGACCGAGCTCAGTGGAGTTTCGGACTGGCAGACCACAAGAGCGTGTGGTGCAAGTGCATGTTTCATTCAGGCCGAAAAACGACCACGACGGCCCACCGCCGCCATGTCGGCGAACGCGCGCGCCGGCTCATCAACAGTCCGTCGTCGGTTTGCTGCTTGAACCAAAAAATGTGACGAGGGAGCGTCCGTGATGGAAAACATCAACAACACCCCCCTCCCCCCTCCCCCCTCCCTCCTTGTCTTTGACTGATAAGGATCACAATCACATGGAAGAGCAAAACACACACGCACACGCCTGCACGCACACTCCACCCTTTTCTAATTAACACTGCGCATGTTTGTCTGGCTTTGTTTAATAATGCACGATCGCTATCATCCTTTTGAATAGAGGCGGCAGTGAATGGGAACACAATAACACCACCGGGGGAAGAAAGACAACATTGTGTGCGCTTTTTTTTTTTTCTCCCTCTTTCTCTGTATTGTCATCAATGTTGGATGAAAAGCATCGGTGGCAACGCAGAGTGCAAAGCTCACTTTAAAAAGACCATTGCGCAACTTGGAACCAGACACCTTTTCACTCAACTTTGGTCTGACTCGAGTTGTTCGATTTTTGTCATTTTTGGGGCGCTTTGCTATGCTAACTAAAATGCAACAATGTATTATTATTATTATTAGGGATGGGCGAGTACCGATACCAGGTATCGGTATGGGGCCGATACCAGCCTTTTTTTCAAGTACTCGAGTATTCGTGACGCAGACGAGTACAAGCGAGCGATGGCGGAGGGGGAAAACTTTAAGTGAGTCCTCCTTGCCTGTAAGTGGCGCTAGCTTACCAGCAGTTTTTCACCAAAACTTCACCGGTTTGGAAATACTTCAAAATTGTCAATCTTAAACTAAAAGAGCATTTTTGTGAGCGTTAAGACTATGGAAGAGTGACTGTTTTTTTTGTTTTTTTGTTTTTTTGTCACAATTAAAGGAAATATATTTGTTTAAAAATATCTTTTAGTGATTTATTTTTTTTTTTTTTGTCAAAATGTACTACTGGTATCGGCAGTTGGTATCTGTATCGGTGAGTACTGAGGGTCTGAGTATCGGTATTGGTCTGAAAAAAAGTGGTATTGAACAGCCCTAATTCTTCTTCTTCTTATTATTATTATTATTATTAATATTATTATAAAAATAAGGAATGTGCGAGTACCATTATACCAATAGTAGCGACCTTATTTTAAGGTATCAGGTACTCGTGCAGGCTGCCGATACCAAGTCTTGCTCACATTTTTTTGCCATTGTGTGCAATGAAATTTAATATATGAAATGTACTAAAGGTCTTGATACTTGATATTGGTGAATACTCAAAAAGGAATAGTAGGAGTCGAGGAAATAGTGTCAAACATCCCTACTATAAATCAAACATGTTTGCAAAGATTCCCCATAAATACCACACATGCAAATTTTAATATTTACAGCTAGTATTTTCATTGAAATATATAATATTAATATAAGTTTTGACTTCTTCCCATTCCTTTTTCAAGAGATTTAATTCAACTGTATTTTTTTAGTTTTGTTTGTTTTGAGTCCAATGTTCACATTCCAGCATAAAAAAACAAAACAAAACAAAACAATCAATCAATCACTGGGTAATATCTTCAATTGGAGGTGCAAAAATGTAAGAAATCAATAACTCGTCAATTATCAAATTAATTGACACGTTTTAATAATTGATGCATGCGTAAAAGCACGCCTGCAGCCAAGTTTAAGATAAGCCGAGACAAAATATGATTCACTCATTCACTGCCATTGACGGCTATATACGTCAAAAATGCATTTTAACTGGATTGGCGGTGAATGAGTTAACTATGCTAAGCTAAGCTAACCAAAGCTCAAGTTGAGATCCTGACAAGTACATGACAGAAGATGGATTATTTTTGTCTATTTATTTCCCATACTCACAAACGAGCGTACTTTTATGATGCATTAATAGTGACACACGCAAAGTCCCCCCCCCCCTGCGTGATGCACCACAGGAAGCTAATTGGGTCTAATGACCTTCGCCAGTGTGATAATTGCTCGAAAGACACCTGCTGATACCACAGGACTATAAACATACCATAATACAGTGACATCCAAACTACGGCCCGGGGGCCATTTGCGGCCCGCCATCTATTTTTCAGTGGCCCACGACATATACTAAAATTGGCATAGTTAAAATAAATAAAATAAATAAATAAATAAATAAATAAAGAGTCAGAAAGGAGGGTGTCAAAAAAATAGGTGTCACTTTTACAAATAAATTGGTTTATATACATTTTTCTAGATATGCAAAAACACAAATGCATTATCAGTACTTCATTTTATGACGAAACACAATTTCTCTTCATCACATTACGTGGCCCTTGCGTCCTTCTGATTTCCTGTATGTGGTCCTCAAACGAAAAAGTTTGGACACCAATAATGCCATAATACATGTCAAAGGGTCGGCTGGTGCTTTTTCTTTGGCTTTGGAAACTCCCTGTTGGTGCGCCCAAAGTACGGCCTGGTTTTCATTGATTGAAAGAGTCAAACTGAACACAAGCCTCATCTAAACATCTCAGTACAACAAAAAGGGTCAAATATTATGAGCAAATTGTTGAAATTCATTCACATATTCAACACTTATCCACCAGTACAGAATAATATGAAGTACGTCTAATTATCACAATGAAATAAATGACTCAGACGTCCGACGTCGACGGCCAAACGCGTTATCGCCAACCACGAGCAGCACTGCATTTCTTTCGAGAGCAGGCTCATGTTCCGTGCGGGACCTCTCCCGCCTCCGTTTGTTTGTTTGTTTTCATTTTCTCCAGCCTCTCCTTGACTTTTTTTTTTTTTTTTTTTTTCTTTCTCTTCCCCGGCAGCTGTTGGCTTCAGATGGATGGTCACGAAAAGAGCAAGACCCTGACCTGCTGTGGGTTGACTGATTACGCTACGGTGCACTATAGCACACAAGGTTACAGCACTATTAGGTGAGCTTTTGGGACACTGCGGAGACGGAGGAGAGCGAGAATTTTTCCCCCCCAAAAAAAAAAGTCTTCCATCTTTGTCTACATGCCGGAATCACCCGCACTGACCTTGACGCCTTTTCAACGGGTGACGATGGCGACGGTGGATGATTGGCAGCTACGTTACGTTATAGCTGGTCGCCACGTTGTGTATGGGGTCACGCTCGACCTTGCGTGTCAGCATTAGTAGAAGCGAAAAAAAAAAAAAAATAGTGTTATCATGCAAACAGGCTGCTGCTGGAGGAGTCCATTGTGTCGGGAGCAGGGAGTGTGTCAGGATTGGGGGGGGAAATGAGAAAAACGTTAGGAATGGCAGCCAACCTGCAATGGCTGGGATTAAATTTACGCTGCGTGAACATGGTGGGGAGGGGGGGGGGGGGGGGGGGGCTAAATCATGTTACGTATTATGAAGCGGGGAGCAGAGTGGGGAACAGAGGGGTGCAAATTGAATGGATAAGTGAAGCAACAAGGCGTGGGGGGGGGGGGGGGGGGGGGGATAATGAGGAGGTGAGTGAGGAAGGGGGGGTATCAGGACAAAAAACCTGAAAAACGTTTTTCAATCAGTGCTCTTAAACAAACAAAATATTCTGTAATCAATCAATCAATCAGAATTGACGTGTTTGCCGACGAACGGGCTATGAATCGAGAATTGATACAGAATAAACTTTGTGACAGCTTCCGATGAGGCATTTGGAATGTATTTATTTGGTCTTTCAATCAGTCAAATCATAAAAAAATACATTCAATTGTAATGTGATTTTCAAATACGATACAACTAAATAAAATGTCGTGTAAGAAATCAAAGTGTGATCGAATTGAGATTTTACAGATGTAGCCATAAAGATCCAGTTGATACTCGTAACGCAGGGGTGTCAAACATAAGGCCCGCGGGCCGGATCAGGCCCACAAATGAGTTTAATCGGGCCCGCGAGATGATTTTGTAAAGTAAAATAAATAAATAAATAAATAAATAAAATTGTAATGTCAGACTAATTAATCCACAATCAAAAGATATAAATTTGTAATTTCACAAGCAGTCCCCAAATGAGCAATGCAACTTGTACGGGGAATCGTCGTCCTGGATGTCATTATTTTACAACCAACTTAAACTACGGGTTGTTTAATTATTATTATTATTTTTTGTAATCATACAACGACAAACGTGTTTAATACGACACATTCAATTACTTTTTTTTTTTTATAACATTAACTTACTAATTAATTAACTAACTTATAACATCATTAACTGTACCATGCAATGCATTCTGGGAACAATATATATGCAAAACAGGTCGATTTAACACGTCCGGAACGTATTACGGCAAAGTGTTGCCGCGTACTATTTGCATTTGTGTTATTTTTCGGAAAATATGATAAAAGTTGAGCTCCGTAATTTAGAGCTCGTCCACGAAAATCTGCGTATAAATGACGGCAATTGTTTTGAAGTTATATCCCGTTATTTTCCCGATGCGGCCCACTTGATAATATATTTTCCTCCATGCGGCCCCTGAGATAACCTGAGTTTGACACCCCTGCTTTAACGACTCGCTTTTGACTGACAGATTTGCAGCCTCATGATGCAAACTGCACACGTCCTAATAAACCACCGCGATCAGATGAGCTTTTGGACGGCACTGGATTGCGCAGGTGTGCCTAATTTTGTGGCCCGCGGCGTTCATTTGCACACAACGACCATATAACAGTACGTGCAGGGCGCATGCACGCATAGTCGTTGCGCCACACGCTTCTGGCACTCCCCCCCCCCAATTCAAACACAGTAGCGCTCTGTGTCGGGATGAATGATCTCGCTTCCGTTGAGGCGGACAAAAGCAGCAGGACGACGCCGCGGTGTTTAAAAAAAAAACAAAAAAACTGATTGATGAGGATTAAAAACACTTTTTTTTTCGTTTTGTAAACAATTCAACGTGGCTGGTGACATTTTCGTGCTTTTTTTTGAAGTGCAGCCAAGCTGTTTGCTATGTAAATGCGCGACTGAGGAGGACGCGAAGGAGCCACTGAGGTGACTCGGGGGGGGTCGAAGCACGATATTCAGAGGGCAGCAAAATAATTAAAATGCCAAGTGTCTCCCATTATCGAAATGCTAATTTGCCTCGGTGTACCCCGAGCTCGAATGTTACGCCGCATTACGAGCGCCGAGGCAACGGCGGCGGATCGAGTTCCCTTCAATTACACACAATGCTATCTATCGCTCGGCTGAAGGTGACGTACTGGATGTTTTGGTGTTCGTCACGAGGCTCGACGTGCGTCTCTTTGCGTTTAACATAGCGGCTTCATTAGGTCAATTTAATAACGTCGTGTTTTATGCTTTAAGGATAAACCTCTTGATCGCCTAATGCAAGTGTTTGCACCAATCTGCTCAATTCTATAATAATTAAACACATACAAATTGAAAACTAGTGTTGTTCCGATACCGATACTGGTATCGGCAGATGTGCTGATACTGCATTAAAACAGTGGTATCGGTATCGGTGACTACTCACCAGTAACATGCCGATGCCATTAATTCCAACACTAATATAGGATTTTGGATGCAGCATCTTGTGTCTTGCTCGTGCACGATGTTCACTGGTATGTGACATGTTCACTGCATGCCGATCTAAGATATCCTATTGGCCCTTGAATGCTTTGAACCAATAGCAGGACAGATTTTCCATGTTGAGGAAAAAAGCAAAGTATCGGTATGGTATCGGTATCGGACGATACTGAAAAGCTGGGTATCGGTATTGGTATCGGGGGCCAAAAAACGGTATCGGAACAACACTATTGAAAACCTCAGCCCAGCATATGTGTTAAGTAATGGTTAAATATGATGAGTGTTTCTCTCACTTTATCGATATCGTAATTGACCAAATTTAATGTATATTTGAACACTAAGAACCCTAACCCAGATCATTTGTTACATCAAAAGTGTTTTTCTCCCTTCGCGCCCCCATCTAAAAAAAACAAAAAAACATGCACCTACCCACGCAATGAATCGTTTTAACTCCAAACAAATGTAAATTCAAAACTCTACCCAAAATAATGACTCAAGTATTTGATGAATAAGTGACTTTCTCCCTTTGACCCCACCAAATAAAATAAATAAATAAAATCAAGTACCATTCCATCTAATGGACCTACTAAATTATAGGGATGTAACGATATCAAAACATCACAATACGATATTATCACGATATGAAGGTCACGATACGATAATTATCACGATAGTGTGGGGGGCCTTGGCGATATTAAAATTTTGACAATATTGTAAAAATGAGAGCTTATACTAAAAAAAAAAATAATAATAATTGCATAGATTTTAAACATAGAAGGCCAAAACATCCCTAATGAAAATTACGACTTTTTGAACAAATGTGTTCCTTTTAAATATTGTGAACATGACGACGACGATATTGTGGGAGTTTTAATGTTGCGATTTCACGATATTGCCCTTATTGTGACATCCCTATTAAATTATATAATCAAAAAAAATAAAATTAAAAATAATTATTGAATGAGGCCCCCCCCCCCCCCCCGTCCCTTGCCCAAACAAAACAAAATAAAAATAATAAATATTAAAATCCTTTCCATGTAATTGACCTATTAAATTCTATACTACAGGAACATTTAAAACCCTTTCGCAAATAATAGAGAAAAAATCACTGAATGGGTGTTTTTCCTCTTCTAACTTCTTTCCATGAAGCACCTGTTCATGCACTCAAATAAATATGCGAACATTTAAAAACCCAGCTACAAAAAAACGTGCCATTCGGGACTATTCCATGCGACTGTTTTGGAAGGTTCCCATCGGCTTAAATTGCTATGGAAAAACTGGACTTTGCTGCCCTAACAAGAGTCCAAAATGCCTGAAAAGGGGGACCGACTCCATCACAATGCCGACGGATTTAGAAAGGGACGTCATAAAAAAAATCTCCCCAGCCCACATTTCCATGTTTTTGCACCGTGATAAGAACCGCGAGTCAACATCCCGAAAGAGCACATGGAGAGCAATGCAAGCACAAGCTTATCAAAGCCTTTTGCATGGAAATAAATCAGTGGCGGCAACAGCGAGGGTGGCGGGCTGAAAATGTGATAACAGATATGAGATGCTTATTTGCTGACTACACAGATGCAGGTGCATTTTTTGTTGTTGTTGTTGTTGTCCTTTTTTTTTTTTTTGCAGCGCGATAAGAATGTCAGAGGACGACCTTGGTTGGTGGGTGGGACGAAAGCGTTTAAAGTCCTTTAAATATTAAGTGTTCAAGTATTCGTCGCTGTTGATTAATAGATATTTGGGCTGCCCTTGAAAGGTCTTCACCACTTCAAGATTCAAGGCAAAAAAAATCAACTTGCGAGTCGATACATTAGCGCAGTGACTTCAACGCGGAAAAATCTACGGACGACATATTTTTGAATACTTTTCCGAGAATAGAAAGAACCTGTCCATAGTTTAGAGATTGAAATTCAAATGCCACCGCCAAACAAATGTCAGCACAGGAAATCAAAAGCGTTTTTGTGCACTCCATTTGACATTTTAAAGCGATTTCATTTCCCTGCATGCGCGTAAATGTCATAAATTACAGCAGGAAAAAAATGCTCCCAATTTTAACACGTTCAATGACGCCATAACGCGCGAGTTCAAAATGAGTTTTGAGAATTACATTTGCCCCCCAAAAAGAGCACATTTCCACAAAACTCGGATCCGACGTTGAAGTCCACTGACTCAATTTCCCAGAGACGTCCTCCAAAAGTATTGTCACTCCTCCTCTCGGCACGCTCACGATCCATGATTAAGGACTACGTTGTCAAGTTTGACGTGGCCTCGCCTGGAGACGACGGCGGCCTTATCATTAAAAAAAGGGGGGGGGTGTCTCCTCGCACCGCCGCTGAGGGGCCTGCCCGAGTGTCATCAAAATGAGATAGGGCCCAGGAGCTGTGGGATTAGGCACTGCATAATTACCTTTTTAAAGCTCCTAATTGAGCATTTCATTAAGAGACACTGAGATTCAGCCACACTTGGCGAGAGCGCGTTTGGATAATGCTTGTGTTTGCATTTTAAGTCGGGGCAGCAAGCTGTAACCTTCAATACGAGGGTTAGCGTATTAGCATGTGGGTCCGGCGTCGTGCTGATCTAGGTTGGCTGCGATGAACAGTATTTTTGACATATGACATCTGTGAAAAGAGCTTTTGTGTCTGTTGGACTGTATTTTTATTTTTTTATTTTTTTTTGCCATTTCAGCACTGATGCTTGGCGTGGTCAAAGAAGAGATAAACCACAAGATAGTTTGCCCACAGAGGTAAATGGTCTGCATTTATAAGCAGCTTTTCTGCCTCAACGGTACCTGCTTTACAATATCGCCTCCCGTTCGTCCTCAAACACAGACAAGCAGACACATGACAGCAGGCAGGACCGTCTTTGCAGTCTTTGGTTGCCACTGACGGATTAGAGGCGCAAACAATTCAGAGATTAATCGAACAGGTTCCTTAGCCAGAAATGGTCAAAGTGAAACAGAAGAAATCCAGTAATATGTAGTAGGGATGTAACGATATCAAAACATCACAATACGATATTATCACGATATGATACGATAATTATCACGATAGTGTGGGGGGTCTTGGCGACATTTAAATTTTTACAATATTTTAGAAATGAGAGCTTATATAAAAAAAAAAAAAAAGCACAATATTGTGCTTTTGTGCATAACAGCAATGCATATAAACCACCTACAATCTCTAATAACAATATTGAGGCACTTTCTTGCTAATGCAAGCACACATTGATCGCTTCACAAGCTAATTCGCTTCCCCTTCATCTGACAATTAGCATAGATTTGAAACATAGAAGGCCAAAACATCCCTAATGAAAATTAAATTGCACTAATAAACTAGCCACTAGAGGGTGCTAGAACTGCACAAATGGAAATCAACGACTTTTTTAACAGATGTGTTCCTTTTAAATATTGTCAACATGACGACGACGATATTGTAGGCAGTTTTAATATTGCGATATCACGATATTGCCCTTATTGTGACATCCCTAATATGTAGTGAGAACCAGATCGTGATCGCCCGTCGTGAGAGCCGACGCGCCACATCAGCTCACGGCTGCAACCAACAAACAAAAGTGGGCTCCGGGTGACACAAACGGGGCCCCGTGGTCTTTTGTCACTGTAAACATTTTGAATGGCAACAACAATTAGAGCAGAATGATGACTCCGGATAGTTTCCCAATGAACCGACGTGTCCCAATTTCTGCACACGACCATATGGGGGGTTCACTGGGGACGTCGGCCTGTCTTCATCGCATTGCTTGCTAAAAGACTAGTCCGCAAAGTGCCGTCACTTTCTCGAGGGGGCTTGTTGGGCGGACACCAGCTGCTAACTGTGAGAGATAAACTGCCCGGCCCTTGGGGGGAAAATCATATACAGGCATTTCAGTCCGGAATGCTGAAGATGCTTAGGGGTGGAATGACATGGAGATACCCAGAGCAGGGTTCAGCAGATTCCAGCACAATCTTCGGGACACAGAAATAAAGGTTTCCTCAAGGTCGAAGTTACCAACGCATTGAAAGCCAAATGCAGTAGGCACTGGTATGTTTCCAGTCTGAAAAAGTCAAGGATTAGTGGTAGCACCTTTTGAGGGAACCAACTCATCGTATCCCTAAAACGTACGACCTCCGTATTCGCATCTGAATGAGTTTCACTATCACAGCATGTTGGTCACACTTCCAAAGCAGGAATCCATTCCGTTGTATAAATAGCAGCTACGCCAAGAGTTCCCCATGAAATCTTTCTTTGACTGATTATTCCATAATTTATGAGCCCTGGCTCTGCAAATAATTCATCCCCTTGACTGTGCTTATCCGATCTGTCACACGAACATGACCACGTTTTACCCCCTCCGAAACGGCACGAGCTCGAATAGACAGGAACGCACTGATCGTCGCTGTTCCGCTGCCTTTTTATCGTTTCTTCTTCTTCTTCCACAGTAATGGTATGACAGCGGTTGTGGCACGCTTAAATGAAAGGCTAATTCGGTTGCCTCTGCGGTTCTGGCCAGCCTCAATGGGTGGTAAAGCCAGCTAACGGGACGGCTAATGGTAAATCACTATCTAGACCCGTCTTGGCCCCGTTGCTATCACCAAAATAAAGGACAATAGCAGGGACGAGAGAGGAGAGATCTCGGAGGGAGTGGCCTCGGCGTGCCGCAGAGAGGAAGTTCATCTTTATGTAATTATCTCGGGGGCCGTTACGCCGAGCCGGGTGTTTATTGCGGTCCGGTCGCCATCCGCTTTACGAGCATCCTCTCGCGTACACCCATGCGGATGATTAACATTCACACGGCGACGCACACAAAACCCATATGAGGCCCGAGTGCCATAACAGCCCAATGAAATATATTCAGATTAGAAAGGTGTCGCATTACTCTCCCGTCAGATGATAAATACCCGGTTAGGGCCGTCATTAATCTTGCACGCCCCCTTACTCATTTTCTGCCTGCATGGGGAGCTGCGCAGTGAACAACTGTCGTCGTGGTTGCAGCTTTCTTTGCGGCAAGAGGTCAAGGGAGTTCGACCTGGCCCTGCTTCTTCTTGTCCCTTCTTTGTTCGAGCAACAGCCGAGTGCTAAAAGCGTTATTGATGTTTACGGTAGCGTTCCGGCCGCAAGCCTTACGGCCGACATGAGGAATCTCGCCGCAGTGTCCCTGGAAAAAGATATTCATGAGATGTTTTGCTGATTGATTGAATGTCTGCCGTCGACGACGCGGCTATTTTTGGTCCGGCGAGATTACGGAGATAAAGTTGGTCCGCCGTCGACGCGCAGGAGGACGACAACTGTGTAGGTTTTCATCCTTCCCAAGGACCTCGGAGCTTTACCTTGTGTAAGCAGGGCCGATATAAACTATCGTTTTTCATTGCAAGGTGTCTGATTAGCTCTAAAGGGGGCCGTAAAAACTGGATGCCATTGTTTGGGACTACGCTTGTTAAACCGGGGGCGATGAAAAACGACCCCGCGCGTGCCTCGGAATATAAAATGATAGAAGGTATAATCAAGCACACATTCCTGGGCCAAATTGTCACGCTCACACAGTTATCTTGTGTTGAGCCAATTGTGATACCACATTTTTATGGAATCTCTCAGTCGCCCCCGATTGCTCCGCGCTCCATAAAATGCCGGCGAGTGGATCGGGGCTACTATAATGATGGCCCGGGACAGGAATAAACTTGTTTTACTGCCGCAAACAGAATGATGTGACCTGGAAAGGTTGTATTTTTTGCCGGGATAATGACTATATTTTAGAGTCAGGCCTCAGTGTGAACTTTAATTACTTGTCTGGGGCCACTGAGCTACACTGGTCTCGAGTACTAAGTAATAAAGTCCATATTGGTACTCTGTTTATTAAACCCAATGTGAATGTCTGCAAGACGCCATCTTTGCAGACAACACGTCGCCTCTGTTTGGACTTTGAACTTTTTTACACTGTGGACTTTTCACTGATTCTTTCGCCAGTGTTTGTGCCAGTGTAATCGGTTAACATCATCATTGCAGCACCCACTGCTCGTAAATATGCAAAAATGGTACATCATGAGCGCATAAGCAATTTATCGGTGAAGCGTATATAAAGCCATGCCAGTACTGCACTACAGCTTGAGTCACTGTCTTTAGAAACTAAAGACCAAGTTGGAAATCTTGGGGTACGAATAGACTCAGACCTGACCTTCAGCAATCATATTAAATTCATCACCAAAACAGCCTTTTACCAGCTGAAAAACATATCAAGCAGACCAAGAGAAGCTTATCCATGCCTTTATCTCCAGCAGACTCGATTACTGTAACGGTCTTCTGACTGGACTCTCTCAAAAGACCATGAGAACAATTGCAGCTCATTCAGAACGCTGCAGCTCGAGTTCTGACCAAAACAAAGAGATCAGAACATATTACTACAGCACTTAAGGATTTACACTGGCTCCCAGTCAGCTGTAGAATCGATTTGAAAGTTCTGCTACTCGTCTATAAATCGCTAAATGGTTTGGGCCCTGAATATATCCAAGAAATGCTGATTGAGTACAAAGAGGGCTCTGAGATCTACAGACTTGGGCCACCTAGTGGAACCCAGAGTTCGAAGCAAACATGGTGAAGCTGCATTTAGCTATTATGCTGCACACAGATGGAATAGGCTAGCAACAGAAGTGAAGTCAGCCCCGAGTGTAAATGCTTTTAAATCCAGGTTAAAAACTTTGCTTTTTTCTTATACCGTTGATTAGGGACTTTTAAACAGCTTTAATTAAGTGTTTTTTAAATGTTTTAAAGTTTGTTGAATAATGCTTTAAGATTTATTTATTTTTTTAAAATTTTTATTGCGTGCATGTGCGTGCGTGCAAATACGTATAAATTTATACTCATTAATTCACCTAAAACCTTATAAAAATCCCATTACCCTTCACCTTAACCAGGTACTTCAGAGTCTCGCCAGAGTCGTGAGGTTCAAACGGTCAGGAGACCAGAGAAAAGGTAAGAAAAGATAAAGAGAAAAGAAAGATAAATCAAAGTGAAATCCAGCACCGACCAAACACTTCCTGCCTACCTCATGATTACAAAATTAAAGTCTTACGCCAACCCCAGAAGCCTCTAAATTCCAACAAATTAACGAGATCTCAAGAGACCAGAGGAAAAACTAAAGAGAGGAAGGAGGGAAGGATCGATGAGGCAGAGTGAGATCCATAGAAACCAGTACATCCAGTCCATCAAAGTAAGTGAAATCCAGCACCAACCAAACCCCTCCTGCGTGGTTACAAAACCCGGAGTCTTATGCCAACCCCAGAAACCTCAAACTTCCAATAAATTGAGGAGATCTCAAGTGACCAGAGGAAAAACTAAAGAGAGGAAGGAGGGAAGGATAGATAAAGCAAAGTGAGATCCACAGACACCAGCACCCACTGATTCAATGGGCTGTGGGGAGGTAGAGGCGAATTCTGTTTGAGTTTCAGTCGATGCTGGCGCGATGGATCTGGCAAGTTTGTTGAATAATGCTTTAAGATTGTTATTGTATGTTCTTTTTAGTACATTTTGCAACCTATTTTCTATTTATTTTTCTTCCTCTGAATGTTAACTACTGTTTCTTGATGCTTACGTGTCGTCTTTCCTTGCGTAAAGCACATTGAGTTGCCTTGTGTATGAAATGCGCTATACAAATAAACTTGCCTTGCCTTATTGTCCCCCCTGTATTCGTGAGATGCCAGCTTGTCACCGTAAATGTCATCACAGCCGATACTGGCATAGAATTGAAGTGGTAATGAAAGGTAAAAATAAGAAGAAGTACAGTTTTCAGTCTCTGGACGCAACTAGCGCTCTTGTAAAGCGCTTCAATCTCCACAGGCTGATCGGCTTTGTGAGACGTTGGGGGGGGGGAATGAAAGAGAAGCAGAAGAAGGGGGATTTGTAGGGGTGTTACAGAAAGGTGTGCCTACTGGCTCGTGCATTATCCCGCGGTACGTTGCGCACACCTCGCTGATCATTTTCAGCCGTCATGTGTCGCAGTGTCCGACACGAGGTCACAGCATGAAGACTAACAGCTGGGAAATCCGCGCCCCCCCCCCCCTGCTGCCCTCGCACTCCCTCACGCCACACACTTCTTTCTTCCCCTCGTCGGCCTGGCGGGGTCGGTGCGCCGGCGGCTAATAAAAGCGGCGGCTCTTGACTGCGAACAGCTGGGCCCCTGTGATCCTTCTCCGCGGAGCTTTTCTGACACTCAAGTCTGAGGACGAGAATTGGGATAAATTTCTGGGAGCAAAACGTGTGGCAGTAAAACAGATGTATCAGCGGCTCTTCACGGTGGCTTAACCAGCAAATCAATACGAAGTGTTTGGGATCTCCAAGTAGGAGGAATACTGAGAGTTCCAACTCTGTAGTTCATTTGTTCCGATCATGTGACAAGAGCGCTGAGGTCACGAGGGCCCGTTGTGCGCCTTTACAAAACATTCACGAAATAATGGGTTGTACTTTACGAATTTAAGTGTTTCTGGGGTTTTTTTTTGTTGTTGTTGTTGTTTTTCGAGGTTTGGCCTTGGTTCTTGCAAATTCTTTTGGTCGATTCCAACGGCTCCAACTTTGTGGGGAACAGCTCGGGGAAGGCCCTCGTCTGTTCCAAAGTGCGGTCCGCGAAGGCGCGGGTGGAGTCTAAGTGTGGACAAAGTGGGCTGGCGCTCGCTGAGCACTGACGCAAAAGCTTTGCTGAACACCAGGTTCTCACAGACGCCCGCAGATGTATTGCGGAGAAGCTTCCCCGAAGTGTGGAATCAAGTGCTGTATGGGAATTCCTAAAAATAAAGTCCAAGGCACCTCCGACACTTAATTCTTTGGGTTAAACATTCAGTGTGGTGCAGGACACAATGTTCATGTTAACTCTTTGACTGCCAAAAACGTTTAATAACGATCAGTAAAATCACCACGTATATTGCCAAAAACGTGAAATAACGTCAACAGATTTTTTTTATTTTTTTTTTATTTTTTTCTCAGTGCAGCACTGCCTGGTCAATGGGTTGTGGAATCTAAAACAGTCTAAACTGTGGCCAGGAGATGGAAGCATTGCATCTCTTTTTCGTCAATGATCAAAGCTTCTGTCAGATCAAAGTTTTTCTTTGATAACATGGCAGTAAAAGAGTTAAGAGACGAATACTAAGTATAACTGTAGTGCAGATGGTCCCTGACTAGAGGATGTCATGGCTCATGATTGCATTTCACAAGTCATTATTGGTACTTGGTATTGCCGCCAACCTCACGATACGATACGTATCGCGATACAGGGGCCGCGATACGATACGTATCGCGATACATGTGTGTTCCAATACTTGATCTTCACGGCGATACGTATCTCAATATGTCACATTAATTTTCTTGCATTTTTTAATAGTCGTATGTATGCCTAAAGGATATGTTTGTTATGCTGAATGACAAAAAAATTATTTTTGTTAGCAGCTCTTCTGGTTTACCACCAAAGCGGCGTGCCTGGTCTAAATTTGCAGCTTTCACTGACACACCGGGAACAATTATTAATAGGCATGAGCCGATATGAGAAAAAATATCAACGTATTAAAATTACAGCTCTAAAATGTGCTTATTTTAAATATTTGGGGAAACAAAAACAGCATTTTTTTTCATGTAAAACTTTCTACTTCGTTTTTAAACAAAATATCGGAAAACTGGTACATTAAGACATGTGCAATGTTAAGTTTATAAGTAAATAAATATGAATATTCTTCCTCTGCGTTAATTTTTCTTAGCAAGACAGAGTGTCCAATCACTGGTGAGCTATTTTTTGCATTAATTGAAGTCAATTAACTTCAAAGACGCTGCTGGTTTTTATTTTTTAGCTACAATGCAAGCTGCAACGGCAAACGTTAACAAGCAATATCGATTCTGACGCCTGCGTATCAATACGTGTATCGTAATGAGGCCCGCAACGATATATTGGCGCATCGCTTTTTTGAGCACACCCCTAATTGGTACACTTATCTATCTTGTACTGTACTGTTGAAAATGTGACCAAAACTAAAACAAGGTGTACCGTTACACCCCGACTAAATTCTTTTGGTCTTATGGGGACATTTTGAAATGAGAGCAAAGGCGCTTGGGAGTGGACATCCCAGTCAGTCTCGGTGTTGGCTCAAAACAGGGAGCAGCGCAAAGAGGGGGTTGCGATGTGAGCGAGGCTGAGAATGTGCCAGACCAAAATAGCTGCACATATGACCCCGTCATGCCTGACCTACACTCTCTTATCATACTGTTGGATATCGTTTCTAATTGTGTGTGTGTGTGTGTGTGTGTGTGTGTTGCACGAAGAACCCAGATGCTCCCAGCTGGCCAATGCCCAGTGAGGCTAATACACCTAATTAGACTGCACATACACGTGCAACATCACAACCGCCGCCCCCCTCCCTCGTTTTTTCCGGGGCTGATTTTCATAGGTGCAACACACTGTATGTCCCCAACCTCGCGTATTATACGGGGCGGACACGCCGACAGCTACGAAAACAACTGCGTGCATCATGAGGGAGGCCGAGGGTGGGCATTATATAAAACGGTGCGCAAAGCACGGCGGCAAATGGAAGCAAACTGTTGATTTTGGATCTGAGAGGTGACTCAGTCAAAAGACAACGTGGGCGTTGATCTACTTGTGAGGCGTGAGACGACAAATTGCTGAAACCGGTTTACCGTGGCTTTTTGTTATAAGCGTAGTGAAAAGCCAAAGAAAAAGCAAAACAATCTTCAGATTTGTAACGAATGGAGCGCAAAAGCGCAAAAAGATAAAAGGTCACACTTGTCCGTACAAGAGAGTGGGGGAAATGGCGTCGACAGATGTCAACAGCGATAAGCATCTGGCACGACGAGCTCCAACTCAGCTATCGCTTACTACTCGGAGCCTGGGGGCCCCTGCGCTGCCAAGACGGCGCTCGCGCCTCTCTGTGACGATCAGTGCCTCCGGAGGTTGTGCAAAATGGCCGCCGCCTTGCCAGCGCATTATAACGCGTCACTGGCTCGGCTCTTTTTTTTTTCTCCCCTCAAAGGAAGTGCCATCTGTGAGTGACAGCGGGACCTCGGCCATTGATTTCCAAGGCAGTAAACAAACTGCCTTTTTTTTTTTTTTTTTTTTTGAGGAGGGTTGGTATTACGTTGGCCGTCATGAGCGATATGAAACGGCGTGATGTATATCATTTACCCATCTCCATTTATCTCGCGGAATCTCTCATATAAGCATCACTCGGGGGAAAAATAAATCCTTATTTTCACGTTTGATAGCAGGCTGGACACAAATCCAATACCCGCGAGAGTGCTTGGTCCCGCTTTAAGCGTAACTGCTCGCCAGATCAAAAAAAAAAAAAAAAAAGAAGATCAATACCGAGCCATTTACTATCATACTCAGCGGTCATTGATGATCTGTCGAGCCATTTATTTCACAGTCTGAACGGCAGAGCGAAAAAATCATTTTCCAAACAACTTTCCCTGCATCCAAAACAAATAATGTCGAACTTAGTAAATAGCAAATCAATACAGTGTGCTTTATTGAGCTCACATGCCCGACTAGAGCTGGCAGCCGGCCCCTTTTCCGCTGTCGCCGGAGAAACTCCGTTCCTTCTGCTGCGTGTCAGAATGGCAAAAATACACACACTTCATGTGATTTTTGGATGTTTGACACAGAAGCGGTTTCCTTGTTTTGTTTTGTTTTGACAAACAAGGCTCAGCAAGACAGGATCACACGTTTCCAGACAAGCCAAACGCTCGACCGATTCAACTGTTGACTATTCAGGAGCTCGGATGGGAATAGAAGCATCCGGAAAAAAAAAAAAAAAAGCATCCGGCACCCTCCGTCTGAGCTTGAATGGGTTCTACACGAGGTTGGCGGTTCCTCGTCCGCCGCCGCCGCTTTCCACCCTGCTGTTTGACTCCAAAGGCCCTGAATAAAAATCATTGCAAAAAAAAAACAAAACGACTTTGGAACCCAAATCCTCTCACGACGTGAATCCTGCTTAGAGAAATCTCGTCACCGGAAAACAACGTCCAATCTTTCAACCCTTGACGCCGAGGTGACAAAGAGGAACATGCGTGTCGAATTTGGAGTCGTGCTTTGCTTCAAGGGAGATAAATAAATATACTTTCTATTTGTTCACAATCACTGCAACGGTTGTTTTGACCTTGGTATTGTGGGTCATAGTTAGGGGTGTGCTAAAAAAAAATGGATATGGCAATATATCTTTGCGGGCCTCATTACAATACACGTATCGATACGCAGGCGTCAGAATCGATATTGCTCGTTAACTTAAAATGGGCAGCTAACGTTTGCCTTTGCAGCTTACGTTGCACATAAAAAATAAAAACCAGCAGCGTCTTTGAAGTTAATTGACTTCAATTAATGCAAAAAAAAAAAAAAAAGCTCACCAGTGATTGGACAATGTGTCTTGCTAAGAACAATTAAAGCAGAGGAAGAATATCAACATTTATTGACTTATAAACTTAACATGGCACGTCTCAATGTACCAATTTTCCTATATTTTGTTTAAAAAAATAAAATAAAAACGTGTTAGATGAAAAAAAATACTGTTTTTATTTCCCCCAATTTTTTCAAATGAGCACATTTTAGAGCTGTAATTTTAATACTTTGATATTTTTGCTCATATCGGCTCATACTTAATAATAAATTTTCCTGGTGTTCCGTGAAAACTGCTCCCTGCTCTGCAGTGCGTACACATTTAGAGCAGGCATGCCGCTTGGTGGTAAACCAGAAGAGCTACTAACAAAAAGATTTTTGTCATCCAGCATAATAAACATACCCTTTAGGTGTACGTATGACTGTTATTCTAAAATGCAAAGAAATAAATGTAAAATATCGCGATACGTATCGCCTTGGAGATCATGTATTGGGATACGATAGGTATCGCGATACCTATCGTATCGTGACCCCTGGTATCGCGATACGTATCGTATCGTGAGGTTGCCGGCAATACCCAGCCCTAACGTCATCGTTAACTTTTACAGCTGGCGCAGGTTGCATACCAGGAAATGCAGCATTTGCATGTACCAAGTCCAGGGTAATGTCTGCCTTTTTGCCCCAAGTCAGCGGGGATAAGAATAACAAAAACAACAGTTGTTGCGGCGCGCGAGTCAACGTTGGTTTCGCGTTTGCTCAAACAGGAGACTTTAATCTACCTGGATCAACCTTGTATCTTGAACAAGTGCCCTGCGGCTGATCGACCAGTCCAGGCTCCAGTCTGCCTTTCAACTCGATCTGGCTGGAATAGGATTCAGAAGCCCGCAACAATGAAAAAAAAAAAAGAATACAGTTTGTTTGTTGAGTATGTGGTTGTTCACGCAGTAGAATTCGATTAAGTTCCTTTGGGGTCCAGTCCCAAATCCCAATACTTAGCTCCCAGGACCTGATCAAGAGAAGGTTCCCCCTTTGCTTACACAAAGATACAAAAGCGGGGCATCCCGCCTCAGTGACCCGATCAGTTGCAGCATTTAAGAACCGCACTCGGGGGTCACAACCCTTGTGTGTCGCCTGTGGGCCGACGGGGAAAAAAAAAAAAAAGTATTGATTCCCAATAAACTCATTAAGCTCTAAGAGGAGTTATTTCTTGGACACAACAATTTGCTTCCTGTCAAAACAAGAGACAGGCAGTCCAAGTACTTTCACCTTTCGAACTCACTTTTGAAGGCCAATCAAAACAATTGCATGTCGGGTTGTCGCAAATGATGAGGACGTTGAGGAGTGATTAAAACATTGCATTGTTTACAGTACATAACTACAAAGTAGGCATTTGAAATCGTTTCCACTAAATACCGACTTGCTATGCAGTATTGTTACTCTGCTCTGTTGGAAATTGCTCGTATGGACACAAAGGACCCTCGTGATCGACACAACTTGCTACGTGTAGTACATGAATACGTTCAATTAACTCATTCACTCGGCGCCATTTTGACAGAAGCAATCCCGTTCTCTCCCGGCTGTTTTACTGGATTTTGACTGATTTTGCAAGGCCCACAGAATATTGTGTTCTATTGCTATAAAAGCATGGAACCTATCAAAAGAAAGATTAAAGTCTCTTCTTTCCTCAGGAAAAAAAAGTATGTTTCTATCTGTTTCCGTTTTGCAGCAATTAGTATTAGAAGAGAGCTAAGTTTCATCAGTTTTCACAAATTATTTAAAATTGTAAGTAATTGAGCTTTTTTTTCTAGATGGCTCTGGTTGATCTCCGTTGCTCTGCTGCCACCTTGCTGGCCGTTTGTGTAATAACTACCATTTCTGCAACCGTTCTTTGCAGTTGAGAGGCTGCATCAAAGCCTTCTGTATGCTCTAGCATGAAAAAACAAAAAACAAAAAAAAACGTATAAATACGTCTTTGGGACACTTACATTAAAAAAACGTATTTACACGTTATTGGGAGCAAATGAGTTAACAATATTAGGAACACAGACATTCACCGGCGTTCTGACTCCCTAACATTTGCTTCTGCTATAAGGTAAGGAAGGGAATCTAAAGTCGTCGTTAGACAACATGGCCGTGCGTCTGTCTTCTGTTCAATTTCGTGCTTTTATCGGTTGCTATGTGCATTTACATAAATCATTTGTGAAATAATGTTGGAGGCCATGAACTATGGGTTATTTTGAGGTAGGTTTCCCACGACGCGCGAGCTACAGTAGAAACATAACTGCTTATTCATCACTTCATTTCATATACTTCGACTACAATCTTAACCTTTGGGCTACTGGGTAATGAAAATAGAAATCTCAAGGAAAGCATTTTTTGAGGGAAAAAAAAAAAATCTAAATTTAAACCATCTGATCTCCTTTTGTAAATTACGCAACATTGTGGCATGCGGACCTTTTTGCCTGAGCAGGTCAGATATAGGGCATATATTGTATTTGTACGTTTTTACCATTCTCAACAGCACCTGGTCCTTATACTCGGAATTGTATTTCTTATTCTCCCGTCCTACTTTACTCCAAGTTCGCAGACGAGTCAGTGATTAACTGTCCCTTTTTGCACCCACATGGACGCCACCCTGCTTTTCAGCCCCTAACATTGGATATGCCACCAGGGATGACTTGTGTTATCGCACCGTTAATAAGATGGCCCAACAGCGGGCTTTTTTGTGCCGCCGGTTTTTGCCGGCCCGCGTTATCATTTCTCCAAACGCCGAGGTCGGCAGGCGGGTAAAAACGGGTTGAAAACGAGTCAACGCGCGGTGCGGTTAATCGAAAATAATGGCCGGCGATTTATAGATGCCGTCCTGGCCGGGACTGGACGTACTGATGCGGGAGATGGAATTTGAATGCGTATGTTCCATCACTGGCGCGCGGATGTTTTGGGCAGTCTCCAAACAGCACGTGAATCCACCGAGGTTATCATATGGCACTTATAAAATGGGGCCACATTTGAAAAACAGCACATATTGCAGTAGCCGCCTATGTGGTTCAACAGCGTTTGACAGCCGTCTGATTTTCACCAGCGGCGGCCATGGTAATAATGAAATACAGAGGGAGGGGCTGATGGGAGATGTAAATGAAGGCCACCTTCGGTGTTGGTAAGGCCCTGGGGGGCTTCTGAGATGCATGTTTCCCTGGATGGACAAAAGCTCATCTAATCTCTACCCGATCTCCCTGGATCTTAAACACTTGAAATAGTTCCACATGGTCCAGATGCTTAACAGTCCCCATGGTACTTTGTGGGGCTGATTAACTCTTTTACTGCCACACGTTATCAAAAAAAAAAACAACAAAAACTTTGATATGACAAAGGCTTTGATCATTCACGAAAAGGGATACAACGCTTCCATCTGCTGGCCATAGTTAGAGTGCTTTTGATTCCACAACCCATTGACCAGGCAGCACTGCACATAGCCGCACTGAGAGAAAAAAAAACAAAAAACAAAAAAAAACTTAGTTAACGTCATTTGCTGTTTATGGTGGCATACGTTGTGATTTTACTGATCGTTATTAAACGTTTTTGGCGGTCAAAGTGTTAAAGATCGACGGCAAATTTACCCTCCCCACACACAAAATAATAGCTCAAAATTCTGTGGACATGTCTATTATAACAGGATGCATGAAAAAGTTGCATGGAATTTATAACAGGGGTCAACTACGATAAACTTTTTTTTTTTTTTTTTTTTTTCCATAAATGGATTTTGACTCAGTTACACGTTTGGTACGTAACATGTTAGAAAGTATGAAAAAAAAATGTGCAACACTGTTTTCCAAAGTAAAGCGCAGGTGTTTGAAAACGTTTAGATCGGACACAAAAATAATAATTTCGCTTTCAGAGAGGGCTGGAATTTTCAGTTAAACGACAGCTCTAAAGGATTAATCCATTTTCAAAATTCCACCACTTGCTAAAGACACGAAAAAGTCACATTCATGTTTGCAGCTTGTACTTTCTTCAATTAAAAAATAAAATCAAATAAATAGTATTTAAAATCAAAACAACGCTTGGGGTGAAACATTTTGTCTGTGTTATAATTTTTTAAATCCCATAATGATAGGAGGGACAAAGTCTGTTTACAGGAATTGGACCATTACTTCTCTTAATTGCATTCTATCAGCCAAAGTGAAGAAAAAAAAAAAGAAAAAAAAATCCTCGCAAGCGCCATAAATCCATTCGTGCGTCGACATGTTGCGAAAGTACAATTGAGCGATTGATTGTCTGATCCGAAGCGGTTGCGGATGTTAAAAAAAAAAAGAGCCACAGCAGTTATGTTTTCGAGCAGTTCAGCAAAGAAGCTGGAATTATATTGCTGTAGAACTGGATGGAACAGGTAAAGTCAAGGTCCATATCAGTGAGAACAAGTTAAGCAGGCAGATTTGACTCATCAGCTCCGCTAAGAGCTTCTTGATCCGCACCTATGTTAAAATATAGAAATTACACAGCAGCTCTGACTCATGCTCCCTTCTGTGAAGTATTTTAATAGACTCGATCATTAAGCTCAGACTGTATTGTTAGCGTCTTCGGCTCGGAGCGCAAACATCCAATAACCTCCTTAAGGCTTTTAAGAGGGCCAAATCAGCTGCATGCAATTTTCTTTTCAGCCGCTCGCTCGCTCGCTTTCACTTCCTGACGTCAGCGGCGTTAATGAAGACGGCGTCGCTCGGCGTCGTTACCGGGTTCCGCACAGCCGCTCTAAAGATTTTATTTCGGCGCTTCCCCCAGCTTTGCTTTATTTCACGACGCCTTAATGAGAGTCGTTTGGAATAATAGGCTCCCATTGAACGCTGGCATCTGCATCCAGCTTTTAAACGAGTGAACTAATTTCCAAAGATAATCGCCTCCCCGCCGAGTTACTTTTTGGCGGAGATGTTTGATTTTTTTTTTTTTTTTTTTACACAATGAATTTAACGATGTCAGAAATTACCTTGACGGAAGCTGAAACATTTGTTTTAGATTGCGGGATAAGCCGTCAGACTCGTAACTGTAAAGTAATAATTACTGTCAAATAATTTAAGAGGTCTCAACCAAAAATTGGTTTTATTGCGCACCTAAAAATATTTTAAAAATTATGACTCGAAAGGCAGTTTCCCTTAGTAACAAGACATTTGCTAGGCATGTCGATCATGAGTAGACCCACCAAAAAAAAAAAAAAAAAAGTTTCAAGAACCCAAGCTTGAAAAGACGACAAAACTGCCAATTTGAACCCAATTTGGGTTGAGAAAAAAAATAAATAATACTGATGCGCTACTTGGGTCAGTTTGACTCAACTTTCTAGTTTGCTTTGCACAAAAAAAACACCCACCAACATTTAAAGTTGGGTCAAATTGACTTTAGCAGCAGTCGGTTCCTTTATAAAACAATTTGGGTTACTTTTATTATTATATTTTTTTTTTTATTACTAAATGTTTCTAGAATGTAACTAAGTAGATACACAACAATTATTTTAATCATTTTATCATGTCTTGCGTAGTTATGGACCGTGAGTCTGCTCAATAAAGTTGATCGATTGACTTTAAAAACAGTTGCGTCCAAAATAATTTGGGTCAAAAGAGGACCTCTCATCTATCCATCCATTTTTTTTCTAACCGCTTACTCCTCACAAGGGTTACGGGGGTGCAGGAGCCTATCCCAGCCGGCTTCAGGCAGTAGGCGGGGTACGCCCTGAACTGGTTGCCAGCCAATGGCAGGGATCGATCCTCTACTTGGGTCAATTTGACCCAAATTTCAAAATTTTGAATTGGGCTGTTTTGTGTAAAACAACCCAAAATGCTGGGTGAAATTGACCCAAGGACTGGATCGGGGCTTTTTTTTTTTTTTTTTTTTTATCCCAAATTGGGTTATTTTTGACCGAATTATTTTTAGTGTGCGAAATCATCTTAGGCACATTTTGTGTTTTTAAAGAGGTCCATCAAAGATGACTTCAGTGAGACTGCTATGAAACTTCAACCATTCATATTACATAGATGAACGACACGAAATAATGATCCTAAAACAGTTACCTAATGATGCAACTCATGCCAAAGCGTTCTTTTTTTGTTTTTTTGTTTTTTTCCATTAAAATCCCACTGATACTTCCAATTCAGTTTTCATGTAAATATTTGAAAGCTCAACAATATTTAACCACATAACTCTCCTTCATCTGTGCCTATAGGAGACCTGCCATCAGCTCCATTAGCGCCACAAATAATCAGCCAAACTTTCATCCTCGCTTTCGCTAATTGCTTGAAATATTCACTCGTGAAAAACAACTACAAACGGGAAACGAGCCATGCTTGGGTAATGATGCCCAATGGGATTTTGACGGTCTTTTCTGTCTCTTGGCTCTGATGTGCGCGTGTGCGCGCGCTGTCAATGACGACACAGTAGCTGTGGCGTCACGCGGTCGCTGCAGATGGCGAGAGATATCGCACCAAAAAAAAAAAAAAAAAAAAAAGGATAGTACGGAACGGGAAGGGAAGAAGAGCCACATCAAGATTATTCAGTAAACGGCAACATTTAGCGTGGCTGTATTGCGGCACTTTGGAGGTTAATTCCCCGTTCCGGCATTATGGATGTTGGCAGCCAGGCAACAACATGGCCAGCAGCTTAGCTCGTCACAATGGACGGTCAGGAGGGTTTTCCAAATGACTGCGGAGGCTTTTTAAGACGGGATGAGACGACGGCTAGAAAAAGTATGCTGAAGTCTTTTTTTTTTTTTTCCTCCATTGTTTTCACAAACAAACTTTGGAGAATTGCTCACACGAAAGAGCGAGGCCACGATGACAAAGCTTTGAGGCGTGTTTACGGCGCAATCCATAATAGTTTGCATTAGGGGTTCATATTTTAAAATAAGCTGAGGCAATTGACTCTCATTTCCCTTTTTTCCGCACCCGAGGCGAGTCATCAAATATGGATGCCATTTAACGAGTTTGTCTTTCGACTTGCAGCCAATGAAGGAATATTATTACAGTATATGTGATCAAATCCATATCTTGAGTACTGTGATAACATCAATTTGAACAAATCCAAACACGTTCATGGCGCCGCACACTCACAAAAAAAAAAAAAAAAAAAAAAAATCACACGCCACAAGTCGCGACTGGGCGCACGGGTTATTCGGGTTAAGGTCAGAATTCAGGTTTCTGAAACAAAACAATTGAGGTAACACGTTTACATACGTGGCGGACAGAGTTACTCCCGTTTACATGCTCAATGAAATAACCTGTTCGTATTTACGGAAATAACGCCGTTTTCCGCTTTTAACTTACTATACGTTCAATAAAAAAACATATTTATGTCACTAACCACGCTAAATAAAGTAGTCGGTTTCCGCCTGGCTCCAGAAAGTGTGGTTCTTTACTGTGAGCGTCATGATTGTTGACACCGGTTTGAGTATTTCCGGTAGGTAACACGGCAGAAGCATGGACGGATATACTTGTATTTACTGTACGTGTATATGGGCGCAAACTGTGGCATTGTCGCCGTACAAAATAACGTAAAAATGTACCGTATTTTCCGCACTATAAGGCGCACCTTCAATGAATGACATATTTTCATACTTTTTCCATATATAAGGCGCTACGGTAGAGGCTGGGGTTACGTTATGCATCCATTAGATGGTGCTGCGCTAAAGGGAATGTCAACAAAACAGTCAGATAAGTCAGTCAAACTTTATTAATAGATTACAAACTAGCTTTCTGACAACTCCATTCACTCCCAAAGTGAATCAACAAGCTGTTTTATTATTTCCTCTGAGGTAAAGTATTAGTATTAGCTAGCGATCCAAGATGGCGGGATCTCCTGCGCATGCGCGTCACCGATCGTGCAGGGTCACCGATAGCGTCCTGACAGCGAGACCTGTTGCGGCTCAATGTTGATCCATATATAAGGCGCACTGGATTATAAGGCGCATGGTCAGCTTCTGAAAAAATTGAAGGCTTTTAGGTGCGCCTTATAGTGCGGAAAATACGGTATTCAAGTGAGGCAGCTTTAGCAACTAGGACAGAGCTGCACATACAAGTCGTGACTACATAGACCAAGATTCCTTGCGAATCAAATAAGCAAAGAGAAGAAGAAAAGGCATTCTGAATGCGTTTCTATGCACAAGAAGTCGGGTTATGAAAGGGGTAACCGAGGTTGCTTTGTTATTTGGGGTTTTGAAAACCCGAATAAGACCATATGCATGTTTACATGGCCTTTCAAAACCCAAATATTGCCAATATTCAAATTTTGAAAGGGTTATTGCCTGCATGTAAACGTCGTCACAGATGGCCAAGAGGGTTCACAAATCATTTGAGTCAGGTTTCTGTCTTGACCTCCGCCACACCCCTTAGCCTGACTCACCAAATTCCCTGTGGTTTGACTGAACCCAGGTTAACTCATTCACTGCCATTGACGGAAAAAGACGTCAAATGATGCATTTTTTTTTTTTCTGGTCTGGCAATGAATGTGTTAAGAACCACCGTTTTGGACTGTTTGACCTTGGCGGACGTCTGATGAAGCGCCATTCTCACCTGTTCAATTTTTAAAAAAAAGATCATATTCCTTCCCAACGTCCACCTGCCGTCTGTCTGCCCGCATTCCTCATGTCAGTCCGCAACATTATCCCAAGTCATTTGTTGCCTTGGGCCTTCATGTAACTTCTGCGGCCTCGCGTTCCCAATCCGGCGTAACTCTCCCTTTCGCTTGGGTCCGACGTGCCGGTGTCCGGTTACCGTGGCACTTGCGGAATGTTTCCTCGGGGTCCAGAGGAAGACTCGCGAAGACAAGATAGCACGGTCGGAAAAGTGACACGGAATACCACTTAGACCAAGGCCAACTGTATTTTTACATGAGATGACATCAGAAGATATCTCTTTTTTTTTTTTTTTTTTCCACATAAGCTTTAACAAGGAGTAACCCAAGCGTGCGTCGAAAAAAAAAGACGCGCTAACTTTAACTGTTGCTATCTCGTCCGGAACGCGAGGCTCCAAATATAGTTCGGCGCAAAAGGCTAAATAATTGAAAGAGACTGTCCTTTGGAAGGCCAAGATGACACACTGGCACAGTATAAATACGGTGGGCGGAGGGTCACGCACTAAATGGAAACCGATGTTGTCTTGGCCGTGACGCAACCCGATGAAACGCCTCCTAAAATTATCAACGAGACGGGAGAAAGCAAGCCACCCCGACATCGCCGCCTTACATCTTCCGTTAAGAGTCGGAGCAAGTGCTCGTGCTAAAAAAGGGATTTTATACTCAATACAGAGCAGTGATTCATTTGGTAACAGGGCCGTATTCGTATTCCAGGTCTTGGGAAGTTTCAACAGTGCCAGTCACATTAATGTCTATTAGCTGCTCATTTCTTTCCCACGCAGAGAGAGGCCTTTTGGAGTACCTCCCGGGGGGACAACCGTTCACCCTGCCAAAATACATGCATGAAATTCCTGGGAGCTGACGCCCCCCCCCCCCCCCCCACCGAACCGAGCTAGAGTCTAAATAATTCATGAGCAACACAGACTTCTAGATCCTGTTTGGATGACTTCAGGTCCTCAACTACTTTATATAGTAAGAATATCTATTCTGTTGTATACTTCTTTTTTTCCCGGCATGTTCTGATTATCTGGTGGTCGAGTGGTTAGCACGTCCGCCTCCCAGTTCTGAGGACTCCGGTTCGAGTCCAGGCTCCGGCCTTCCCGGGTGGAGTTTGAATGTTCTCTCCGTGCCCGCGTGGGTCTTCTCCGGGTACTCCGGTCTCCTCCCACATTCCAAAGACATGCATGGCAGGTTCATTGGGCGCTCCGAATTATCCCGAGGTGTGCTTGTGAGTGCGGATGGTTGTTCGTCTCTGTGTGGCCTGCGATTGGCTGGCAACCAGTCCAGGGTGTCCCCCGCCTACTGCCCAGAGCCAGCTGAGATAGGCGCCAGCACCCCCCGCGACCCTTGTGAGGAATAAGCGGTCAAGAAAATGGATGGATGGATGATCCGATTACTAGTTTCGAGGTACACCGTAGCACCCATGTACCGCCCTTTCCTGTCCAAAATCCATATTCCTGTTCATTTTTTGTTGCTCGAGTATCCCGATATTTGGTGTAGATTCTACTCAGAGAGTGTTGGCTTGAGGTCAGGGACAGAGGTGACCTGAGCCATTTTCTAGCTCCTTTTCACCACCGCGCCATCTTTCTCTTCAACCCTTCCCACCGCCGCCGCCGCCGCCGCCGCCACATGCCCGCTTCCAAATGGCAGTCATTATACCGGACACAAAAAGTCATTTTAGTTCCGCCTGGCTTCTTCAAAGCAGCGCGCTATAATTGCAGATTGAGTGGAGAAGGGAACATGCTTGGGTTACACGGACTCGTGACAGTGCGCCCATGCAGGAATGCAAAATTAGAGCGGCAAATGAAGACGAATTGAGAAGCATTTACACCGTGTCCTTCTGAATTCCTCCCAAGTTTTATTTTGCAACCCCTTTCAGACGGTCTTCACAATTGGCTGCCGGCACTCCATCAAAGAACAGCTGCAAGAGCCTTCTGGAACACATTGTTGAACGCCTGTATGCGCACCTTTGAGTGCGGCACGCGCACCACCAAGTATTATTCGAGTGGCATTCATCCCTTGTCAAGAAGTGAGATATGCCGTTGTCGGGGCAAACGTCCCGTATGCACTCCCTTAGCCGGATTCTCGCAAAGTGACGTATGCACTCCACCCAGTGTCATTCAGAGCTGCTTTCAATTGTGAAGGTGCTCTCAACTAGAGAGCTATATGGCGACAAAAATGTCATAGTGAACATCCTGTATGCATATCTTGAGTCAGATTCTCACTGAGTACTGTATGCGCTCTTGCACCGTACATATATGGTGACAATACAGAAGATGGCATAGTGACTCACGTATCCCGTAGAGTAGAATTTCATAGTGTACTGTTTGCACTCCATCAAGTGTTCAATCTGTGTTTATTCCATTGTACAGGTGAATCATACAAGATACACATGCATGGACCCAAATAGAGGGAGATGAATGGTCACACGCTTAACCAGATTTGTATGCGCTCCAACTAATCTCAATCTGAGTTGTATTCACTTGTGCACCATAAAAGATACGCATGCATGGTGACAATGCAGAAGATGGCATATAGTGACGAACGTTCTGTATGCGCACTTTTGACCAGATTGGCATAGATTACCGTATACACTCCATCAAATGCCATGTCAAGTTTTATTCAGTTGTACTGGGGCATCATCCACATGCGCGGACTAAGAAAGAAGGAGATGAATTGTCAACATCCTGTACGCACAACCTTAGCCAGACTGTCATCAACCACTCTCATTGTGCTGTATGCTCTCCACCAAGTGGACTCATTTGAATCTGCACCATGCAAGAGACTTTGTGAATTTTGACAGGGAAGACGTCATCATTACTCAAGATATTCTGGATGCGCACCTTCTCCCAGATTCACACCAATAGAACTGTATGCGCTCCATCAATACTTCATTCCAGCATCACTAGCTTGTACCGTTGCATCACGAAAGAGATATGCAAATGTGACAAAGCAAAAGACGCCATCACGACTCAGACATTTAAGACCGTATGTGCACTTTTTTTTTTTTTTTTTTTTGCCAGACTCTTAGCATCGTGTATGCGCTCCGGCGATTCCTGAAGATGATTATACAAGAGACGCATGCATGGTGGAGGAGATGTGACGAAGATACGGGAGAATACGGGGACGGGCAGGAGACAAGATGACTTAAAACGTGGCCCAACAAGCTCAGCTGCTACATTTCAGCAACTTGGAGGGAAAAAAAAAATAGATGAAAAGCAAGCTAGCTAGCTAGCATGCTAGCGTTCCCCTTGACGTGCAATGTGCAATGCCCTGTAGCGGTGGTTTCTCTCGAGCAAGTCAACCTTGAAGCTCGTTATTGCGGTGAGTCGAGGTTAAAAAGGGAGGAAACGCTCGCCAAGTCAATAAAGCGAGCGGGCCAAAGCGGAGCGAGGGTAAAAGTGGCGACGGCTTCATCGCGCCGCCGTGCGAATCGCTCACTCGCACGCCAAATCAAAAGCGCTTTCTTGCTTGTCGCCCCTCAAATAAACACGCGTTTCAGCCATGCGCGGAACGCGTTGCCGTCCTCTCACGTGCATAAAATGGCGCTCGTGTTTTTTAACCGTGGACTCTAGTTAGCAGTTAGCAGTTAGCATATGCTTTTACTTTATACGAATACATGTTCAGCAAGCAATATTGCTGAATGAGTTCGTGACTTCAACCCCCCATGAATGAACTAAAATAAATTCCTGCCTAATAATAGTGGATGTATTATTGAAACTAGCAATAATTTCAGTAATTGATTCATCTGTTGAGTATTTTTTTTCGATCAATTGATGAATCAAATGTAAAAGTTATTTGAATTTCCATCTTTTTTTTTTTTTTTTTGCAAAACTAGGACATGTAAAAAAAGATATCTAAATGATTCATGGATTATCATAAGTATCGATTCGTTTGAGAATCGATTAGTTGATTAATCACTGTACATCCAAAGTGTATGCAACATAAAATAAATAAAATACAAGAAAATACAGTAAGCAGAAAATACATAAAAAAAAGATTCACATTGCCTGAAGAAATTGCCTTAAAAAATAAATTAAATACATTAAATTATTAAATACAAAAAATAGACATGATTTCACAAAAAAAGTACAATTAAAAGCATGTAACTGTCATAAATTAAAAATGAAATAAAATAAAAAAATTAAAAAAAAAATCATCCAAGCACACTTCTATCTACTTCACTTTGTGGGCCACAGTCAAACCTCCAAAAGTGCTCCAAATACAAGCCTTGAATGATTTATTATTTTTTTGTAATGAATAACGACAACGAATCACCAGCCTTGCCGACGTGACAGAAATTTTGAGGGGATGGGGGAGTTGAGCATCCCCTCCTGAAACCGCTGCGTCGTCTGCGGGCTTAACATTTCAACCACATGTGTCACGGCAGATTTGAAAAACAGGACATCTGAAATACATAAAACCTCACTCCAACATTCCTGTTTCATTCTCTCCAGACACCATATGAGATCACCAGCTCTTCAAAACACTTTTTCTTGTTTTTCTTTTTTTAATTTACGTCATATAATCGTTCAAGCTCACACACTAGCGTCCAAGAATCGCCCCCTAGTGGCCCCAAAGGTGCACAGCTGACTTTCGCCTGAGGACTGCTGCCACTAAACTCGATTTGAAATGACGACAAACCCAAAATAGCACGCTAAGAATAACACGTACATCTCGGGAGGATTGCCAAGTTGACGGAAATAGTTGTTAAGAGTTGCTCTTTGACCTCCACGTACAAGCGGCAGGAAATATTCGGTGATTTTTTTCAACGCGCAACTCCGTAAAAGATACTTTTAGAAAGCAGTTTTACGATGATGACGATTGTGAAAGTGCGCAACGTGAAACTTTAGACTGTTTATTGACTCAAAGTTCAGCTTCAAATAGTTGACCATGAACTTGTCAATGATTCATTTCAGAATATTGAAACACGGTTCAAATCAATCTGTGAGCAACAAACACAAATGTTGTTATTTGCAAGTGGAGTTAATGAGATTGTTAGTTTGAACAAATACATACAAACTAGTGAGGGTCATCATGGGAAAGAAAAAATGGACGTAATCAAAATATGGCAAAAAAAAAAAAAAGGGTGCCCCTAAAGGCATCACCAGGCCAGTCAAAGAATGTTTTGCGGGTGACAGCTGAGCGCACCTGAAATCACTGCGGCAGCCCCAGCGGTCTCGCTCCCGCACCCGCACACGCATGCACGCTCTTCTTACCTTATCAGCATTTTTGCAATCACTTTCAAACTCGTCTCGTTCTTGTACGTCTTCGGCAAAGTGTGCCCTGTTGTTGTTCTGATTTGTTTGCTTTTTTTGTTTTGTTTTTTTGTTTTTTTTAAATCCAGCAACGGCAGTCCAGTGGAGACACAACAACAACGACAACGTGGGGAAGCGTGGAAAGAAAATCCGCTATTCTTCCTCCTCCTGCTGGTCTCGTGTTATTTAGAGTCGGAATAATCGAGTCGGTTTGTGGGTTCCGTCTACGTCCCGCTCTCCATTGGCGTGAACGTGGCGAGACTGTGGCTTGCGAAAGTACTGCCTGCACGTCACGCTACCCTCCCCTCTCCTCTCCTCTCCTCTCTCGCTCGCTCGCTCGCTCACTGTGGAGACTGACATGGAGGTTGTGCGTGTGCATGAAAATGGACTCACGTCTCAGTCCCCTATGCTGCAGGAATTAACTCTTTTTTTTTTTTTTTTTTTTTTTTTTTTTTTTAAAGCCCCGTTTGTTCATGAATGCATCTATTATTACTCGTGTTTTTAAATGATCACTTCAGGAAAGAGTAATTCCTTGACACTGTTGGCGCCATCTTGTGGCATCAGAGCACAAAATATGCAAATAGGTATGTTTTTTTTTTTTGTGAAAAGGTTCCTCAGCAAAAAATAAAATAAAATAAAATATATATATATATATATATATATATATATATATATATATATATATATATAATAATAATATAATATGAAAATGCTCACCACCGATAGCATGCTAGAGGACATTAGGTCTGAAGAGTTTTGCTATTTTCAAAAGGACACTCAAGATACACATTTTTTGTTTGAATTTTAAGTAGAGCTGTGAAATGATTTTTTTTTTTTAATCAGGTTAATCACATCTTAGAATTTTGATTAATCGTGATTAATCATCTATTTAAAAAGTCATTTTTTCCGCAACATATTTTGCCCGCTAAATTATTATTATTTTTTGCCTGCTAAATTTGAAGCGCACCTGTCATGTGTTAATTTTTTTTTTTACATTTAATGTTATGATGACGTCTTCAAAAATTTATATCCACTGCGCAGGCTCATCCTGCTTTTTCTAATCAATTAATTATTTGTATAATTTAAAATGGGGAAAAAAATGACCGACGGCATATGTAAACATTTATTAAATGCTTTATTTTAATGCATGTAGTTATGTTTATTGCTCAAACTTGAACAGCTACCTTTAACGTAACCATCCGCTGTCGGCCCAAAAAGGATCATCTGCGGTCAAAATTAATAGTGTGATTAATCTGTGGTAATACAATGATTAATGCGATCATTTTTTGTGATTAATTAATTAGTTAACGCTTTAACTTTGACAGCACTAATTTTAAGTGATGTTTTCAATTATTAATCTTACTGTATTTTAGTTTTTACATACTTTTATTGTTGTCTTTTAGGTTTTAGCTCCAGTGTTTCCTCTGCACTGTTCATAACTGGTATATTTGGGGGGGGAAAAATAAATTGTTATCAAACATCTCTATACATAATATAATGATATTTTGTTTTTCTCCTATGCAAGCTGAGAAACAAAAAGTGGCTTTGGGGGCTGAATGTAGCTCGGCCTTAGCTTAAGTGAAGTTCTCCAAGTTGTCCAAATTGTGCAGTGCTGATGATTGCGTGGGTGTTGAGAACTTGCTGGCGTGCAGATATGCCTCATAGAGCCACGAAAACAAATACATAAATAAACAAAATCAAATGCAAACACATTAAGCTAGGTCATGAGTCATGTATACTTTTGAGACCCACTGGGGATAATACAATATTTTATTGTCTCTGTGAGAGGGCTGGAGCAAAGGTCGAAAAAAAAAAAAAAAAAAAAATATCAGGATCATGGTGCAGATCCAAGAATGAACTTTGAATTTTGACAACGTTGTAAAGTTGTTGTAGCAAAGAGCACAATCAGTCAAGTCAAGACCAAGAAAATGACAACGCCAGGTATGAACAAAGGTTGAAAAGCCGGCGGCTCGCCCAACATCCCCCCCCCCCCCCCCCTCCCTGCCTCACGCGCAATCCCGACCAAGTCAACCAGCCATCGTAAAATTAATTTCCCCATCAAGCAAGACTCGCGCCGCCTTGCGATAACAATCGTTCCTAAGCGGATAAATCTAATCCTGCCATGTTGAGACCGTGGCGGCGGATTGACTTGTTTATGGTTGCGAGCCAAGCAAGTCAAGAGCGGGCGAGAAGGTCGGAGGGTCTCGAACACCTCTCAGCTGGCGCCAAAATAATCAAAAATAAAATAAATAAAAGAAGCACGAGTCCGCGGTCCTTGGCTGAGACAAATTCTCATCTTGGAATCTGTCAACGGTGACGGACGGCTGAGCGAGCGGGCCTCACTTTCTGGCGCAATTAAAGCTTCGCCATAATTTGAGGTCTTGGGAGTCGTGGCGTTGAAGAGAATGTGCCGTTTTTATGATGGAAATTATTGCAAAGATGGATTAGTGTTATTATGTACGTGAGAGGGACGAGGTGGTTTACGGTTTGGCCCCACGCCAGCCGGATTTACTATCAGATCATAACTCACTTGGGGACCAAAATTCGCTCTCTTGAGGTGAAGGATCATTTCAGATTGCCGGATATAAAAAGCCACAATGAGAAAAGCATGGTTGTAGAAAGCAGCTTGCAATTCATTAAAACTAACATTTTTCAGGAAGAATATGAGGCTATTATTTAATAGTTGCAAATGTAAAGCCCATGTAGCTAATTAACATCCGGAGTCCTATTTTTGTAGACAGGTGTACTTGGTCTAAAAACGGGCGCATCTTCATTTTCATGCTGAGGCAAGTGTAGTTTAACGTGTTGTGAAGTTGCCTCAGTAGGTGTTCTGGGGTCTTCTAGTGCACGCCCCGGTACTTTTAGCAATTTGGTGGCCAAAAATAGACTTGATTTTTGACCAGGTAAAAACAGGTCTAATTTGGGGCGCAGGTGGTGTAACCATAGACTAATATCTTGAATTTGAAAATTCTAATAATAATAACGAGACTAAGTACAATTGCTGGAGAAATTGCGTGGGAATGCTGAAAGCAAATTGAGAGATAAATTATGAAATTATAACCTCCTGGTTACTGGACAACGCGCTTTACCAACTGTGCCACCGAGCAGTATCATACATACACCTGGTAACGATGATAAGTTATATGTATGGAATTGGGCGTGGAAAGTGGTACTTCGAAAAAGTTCAATGAGTGTCCCATTGAAAATGAAGGGGGAAAAGCTGATATTAAATTGTGCAAATACTCTAAGTAATGTGGAATCAGACGATATAGACCCCGGGAGGTGTGGATTTTTGAACAATGCAAATTGGAAGTATTATGTGGGAGTTGTGAGGCAGCAGAAAAGTATGGAGAATAAAAATGACAATATGTGGGAATTCTTCAGCATTCCCACATCGAAACTGGTGGGGTTCAGCACCTCCAACAAGGTGAAGAAGCAAAAAAAAGGAAGCAGCTGGGGGCAAATGTTGGGTGGGGGATGCACGTTCAATCAACACCCACCTGCCAAAGTCGCTCCTGGAAAGTCAGTTTAAAACATCTGTCGACGGAAATTCCGCTGACACGTCGCCGCGAGCGCTTAACCGCACTTGCAACAATTTCACGTGTTCCGTGCACTTAAATTATGAGCTGCTAATTAGCGGGGCGCTTGTCGCAAAATGAACAACAAATGTGATCATCAACCCATTTAATAAGGCAGACAACGATTCTGCAGGCCATTAAAAACGAAAGATTTGGAGGGTTTTCTAATTGGATGACAAGGAAAAATATCAAAAGATATCACTATAGTTGAATAGATTACAGGTGTGGACTGCTGCCCTCTTTAACTCATTCACTGCCAATGACAACTATAGACGTCAAAATCCAAGCAAACAGCCAGTGTTAATTTAAAAAAAGAAAAAAAGAAAAAAAAAAGAAAATTTTAAATTAAAATTTTAATAAAAAAATAATAATTTAGTTTTAGTTATAGTCTTCTGACGAAATTTAATTAAAGCCTTAGTCATAACTCAGTCACCTGATTGTATTTTAGTTTAAATCCAATTTTAGTCGACTAAAATTAACTTTTGGAGGCCGAGACCCAGTATGTGGACTCAGTAAGACCAAGACGGATCACAAGAACGTCAACTCCCGTGTTGTAGGGTAACAGGAATCCGTTCTACGCACGATGGTAGCACTTAGCAATGAAATTGTTGTCATCGTTGTTATTCATAACAACAATGATTAATAACTATGAATGAAAACAATGAATAACTCAAACTAAATTCAAATTTCTTGTCAAAATTTGCACTTGCTGTTTGCTTGGATTTTTGACGTCTATAGTCGTCATTGGCAGTGAATGAGTTAAAAAGTCACCAACCTTAGCCCTGTTGCGACGTTACACGCTCTCCCAAAAGTGATGCTGACACAAACCTCATCTCTTTTACATCTTCATCATTTGGCGGGCATTTATGAGAACCGTCCACGCAGCCCCCCCCCCCCCCCCCACACCACCCAGTAGGCGATTTATCACAGGCCGTTGTTTGCAGCGGCTTCTCCATTTTACAGTTCAGTGTTCATGAAAAGGAGCTTGCGCCATTGCAGCTATCTGTCAAGCGCTCCTGCCAATGCGCACGCACACTTTCTCTCTTTCAGGCCAGTGGTCCCCGCCAAACTGACATTTTCACAAGCGCACCTTCATCAGTTTTGCCCTTCGACGCCGTCGTCGGGGGGGGGAAGTGGTGGTGGTGTTGTTGACTCCATGGCGGAGTGCTGACAAGGCTATCTTAAATTCAAATTTACGAGGTGAAGAAGTTGTAGATGTGCCATTACGTTCCACTGACTCTCCTGCCGCACAATCTCCGTTCTCAGGTTTTGTTTGCGAGGGCTGTCCTCAAGTTAGGGTGAAAGGTGTGGGGATGGAGTGGGTGGGCTCGGGGTTAGTTCCCACTCCATTCCAGTTTCTTAAAATCATGGTTAGCGGATATGGCTAGGATTAGGGGTTTGGAATTATTGTTAGGGTTAGAATTAGGAATTAGGGCAATTTCCCACTTTTAAAATAACGTTTCATTTAGAGGTTGGGGAACTAGTTTGGGGGTGGGTTGTATTGTTCGGGGGTTAGGGACATTGCCAACTCAATTACCAGGTCATTGCTCGGATTAAATGAATTGTTCCTTTAGTGCTAGATAGCTAGTTGTGTTGGACTACAATTATTCATTTTGGCATTGCAAATTACGCAGTTAGGATATTGGTTCTATATTTATAGAGCACTTTAAAAGAACCACTGCTGTTTTTGTTTGGGTTTTTTTAATGGTACCCAGGGGCAAAAGATAAAATGAAAACAGCAGAGGCCCCATAAATGTACCCTGTGGAACACCTTACATTCTGTTATACATCTGAATTCTTATTGCACATGTTCGTCCGAGCACTTTCTTTCTTTTTTCCGCTCAATATAGTAAATAGGAATTACAATAATAAAAAAAATGACACAACGTACAATCACACCAGCTACAAGTCAACTAAACTGCAGCAGATAACCAAGCAATGTTGCGTGATCAACCGCAGCCAATGATGGCTAAGAGGGGCGTGTCATCACGAATCATTTGAATCAGGTGTGTGCTTGACCTCCGCCGAATCTCTGGGATCCGATGGGACACGGGTTAAGAACGACTGCTCTAAATACGACAAACGCACATATCGGCTGAATTTGTCAGAAGGCGAGTAGCTGAAGAAAGAAGAGAAGCGAGCGCTTGCGAAAGCGAGCCGCGTGGCAAGGTGCCTCGTTCACCAGTGCCGAGGTTTATGGGATGGCTCCCAGCTGTCACTCTAGTGTTGTGAATCTGCGGTGCCGTAATATCTTAATTGTTTCAAATTAAATGCTCGTAAAAACGGCAAAGGCAAATTAGTTTGCTCCCCCCACTCCAACTCGCCCTCTCCCTCCTCTGGCTAATCTAAAGCAGCCCCTCGACTTGCATTTGCGCGGGCGGCGGTTGAAAACGGTGGAACGGCTCCCGGGCGAGCTCACTGGGGTTAGCTGGTGTGGAATTAGTTTTTATGGTTTGTTAGCAGTCGGCCAATCAGGACGTGAGAGGGTCTCTCGTTCTTTCTGCTGTTAAAAGTCATGCTTTGGGTAACTTACAAAAAACGTAACTATCCTGTGGGGATTCGTTCACCAAGTCGTTGCTTATCGCCTTCACAGCGTCGCTGTGTTCAGGTGCGCACACGAGCAGATGTGCACGCGAAGCCAGCCCAAGAATAATCACACAGTCCCCCAATTATTCTCCCCGCTGTATGAACACAGCTCGGCTCTTTTAAAACACAATTCTCAGTCTGAATGGATATCAGCATTTCCATTTAGCTGCGGTTAACTTGACACCCTCCACTCGCGCGCGGAAAAAAAATAGCGTCTCCGAATGAAAGCCCCCACCAGGCAACTCAAGAAGGCAATTATGCGGCATTACATGTTGCAAAGTGGTTCTGTGGCAGGGTTCGGCCAGAGCGATTATCGTCAAAATAAAAACCCCAACAGAGAAGGGACGACGCCACTTGGAAGTCCAAAAGCAACCATTGTTGCCCGGCTTCCATGTGTTATCTTTGTTATTGTCTGTCTGTCGGTCTGTCTGTCTGTGTCTGTCTGTCTGTCTCTGTCTGTCGGTCGGTGTCTGTCTCTGTCTGTCTGTCTGTGTCTGTCTGTCTGTCTCTGTCTGTCGGTCGGTGTCTGTCTCTGTCTGTCGGTCGGTGTCTGTCTGTCTGTCGGTCGGTCGGTGTCTGTCTGTCGGTCGGTCGGTGTCTGTCTGTCTGTCGGTCTGTCTCTGTCTGTCGGTCGGTCGGTGTCTGTCTGTCTGTCTGTCGGTCTGTCTCTGTCTGTCGGTCGGTGTCTGTCTGTCGGTCGGTCGGTGTCTGTCTGTCTGTCGGTCTGTCTGTCTGTCTGTCGGTCGGTCGGTGTCTGTCTGTCTGTCTGTCGGTCTGTCTCTGTCTGTCGGTCGGTGTCTGTCTGTCTGTCGGTCTGTCTCTGTCTGTCGGTCGGTGTCTGTCTGTCTGTCGGTCTGTCTCTGTCGGTCTGTCTCTGTCGGTCTGTCTGTTGGTCGGTCTCTGTCTGTGTCGGTCTGTCTGTGTCGGTCTGTCTGTGTCTGTCTGTCTGTCTCTGTCTGTGTCGGTCTGTCTGTCTGTCTGTGTCTGTCGGTCTGTCTCTGTCTGTGTCGGTCTGTCTGTGTCTGTCTGTCTGTCTGTCTGTGTCGGTCTGTCTGTGTCTGTCTGTGTCTGTCTGTGTCTGTCTGTGTCTGTGTCGGTCTGTCTGTCGGGTCGGTCGGTCTGTCTGTCTGTCTGTCTGTCGGGTCGGTCGGTCGGTCGGTCTGTTGGTGTGGGTCGGTCTGTTGGGTCGGTCGGTCGGTCTGTCTGTTGGTGTGGGTCGGTCGGTCGGTCTGTCTGTTGGTGTGGGTCGGTCGGTCGGTCTGTTGGGTAGGTCGGTCGGTCGGTCTGTTGGGTCGGTCGGTCGGTCTGTCTGTTGGTGTGGGTCGGTCGGTCGGTCTGTCTGTTGGTGTGGGTCGGTCGGTCGGTCTGTTGGGTAGGTCGGTCGGTCTGTCTGTTGGGTCGGTCGGTCGGTCTGTCTGTTGGGTCGGTCGGTCGGTCTGTCTGTTGGGTCGGTCGGTCGGTCTGTTGGGTCGGTCGGTCGGTCTGTTGGGTCGGTCGGTCGGTCTGTTGGGTCGGTCGGTCGGTCGGTCGGTCCGTCGGTCCGTCGGTCCGTCGGTCCGTCCGTCCGTCCGTCCGTCCGTCCATCGGTCCATCGGTCCGTCCGTCGGGCCGTCCGTCCGTCGGGCCGTCCGTCCGTCGGGCCGTCCGTCCGTCGGTCCGTCCGTCGGTCCGTCCGTCCGTCGGTCCGTCCGTCCATCCATCCATACATCCATACTTCTTCTTCCGCTTATCCGAGGTCGGGCCGCGGGGGGGAGCAGCTTTAGCAGGGAAACCCAGACCTCCCTCCCCCCAGCCACTTCAACCAGCTCCGCCGGCGGGATCCCAAGGCGTTCCTAGGCCAGCCGAGAGACACAGTCTCTCCAGCGTGTCCTGGGTCGTCCCCGGGGCCTCCCGCCGGTGGGACATGCCCGGAACACCTCTCCCGTCCAAGGAGGCATCCGAACCAGATGCCCGAGCCACTTCAGCTGGCTCCTCTCAACGCGGAGGAGCAGCGGCTCGACTCCGAGTCCCTCCCGGATGACCGAGCTTCTCACCCGATCTCTAAGGGAGAGCCCGGACACCCTGCGGAGGAAACTCATTTCGGCCACTTGTATCCGGGATCTTGTTCTTAAAATAAAAGCAGTGACTTGTTGTTAAGACGTTGCATAGCCAAAGAAAAAATGAAGAGTTGGCGAAACAAAGCCCTGAATTATCCCGAACTTCAGTGGTTGCCAACCACCTGGGAACATTCGCTACCTGGCTGTACAGAGACTGAACAACAAATATTCCACTGATCATCAGAGTCTGAAAGAAGTTTTATTTTGAAAATCTGGCATATCACTCGGTGCCTCTGCACACGTCAAACCGCTCATCTTGGTCCCGTGATACAGTATTCAAAAAGTAAGCCCAGATGCCAGCAAAAATTCATTAAAAAATAAAAGTTTTTTTTTTTTCTTCGGAAAGAAGAAGAGGCCAAATGATGACACGAAAAGGAAAAGAGCTGGCAAAGAAAAAGAAAGCGGCATTTCAAGGGACTATTTTTCAAGATGGCCCATTTTTCAAGCAAAAAAACAACAACATACGTCGTTACGTATATTTTGCATAATTATTTTTTAGAGAAATCAGTCAATAAACTTTCTTTGCAATGTGGACACTATTTTGGTTTTGGAAGAGTTACTGACTGCATGTAAACGTCGTAATGCTTATTGGTGGTGGAGAAAAAACAAAAAAAACAAAATGCTGCAGTCCAGCTGGGATCAATTTTATTGAGGTGATAATGAATTTGCCTCATAGGAGCTCACATTTAATGTCAATGCAATATTGTGTCGGTCGCTTTTCTATTTACACAGTTTGGACATGAGTTGGTCTGTGCAAAAATGTTGGTGATGATATGTCACGGATTTTCAGATAGTAGGCAACAACAGGAGACAGACAACCAAGAAATAACGGCAATGCTACCGTCCTCCCTTCAATGACGAGTTTTTCAGGGTGAATTTAAGTGCTGGCCTCATTTTTTACTTAAATGCCAATGTATAGCCCATTTGGCCATCTTTATAAGGGACAATATCAACAGTGCGACTTGTAATACGGGAATATCCCTTCCGTTGATTCTCACGCTCTGCGTAATACGAGCTGACATGCTCATAAATAAGATTTCAAAACTGCCAAAAAAGCACACAATACCTTCAGGCCATCTTTGTGAAACGGTCATTTCTGCAACGACGGTGACCAAAACAAAATGATAGAGTAGACTAGACATTAGTAACACGCAAATCGTATTTAAGCTACGGATTTTCGGTCTCTTTTATGGCGGGACAAGTGGCGAGCACTTCTCACCTCTCAGTTCTAAGAGTTGGACTACACGCCACGGCGTCGGCACACGGTCGACCCCTTGCACCCTTGGTGCCGCTCTCTCTCTCTCCTGCCATGTTTGTGGCCTTGTCGCTGTGTGCGCATCTAATGGCTGGGGTGTAATCCACCGGCTAATCTGCTGACAGTCTGTGTGACACGGCATTAGTTTTGTGTCACTGCCCGCCACACTGGGCCCGCGCCACTCGACTCGACGTGCATTTTTTGCGGGTCGCAAAAAAAAAAAAAAGAGTGCACCGCTGTTCCGTCACAGCAAATCTGTCGGCGAAACTATGTCGACGTGTGTGGCCGGCCGTTGATAAACGTATTTGCGTTGCCAACCGGACGCCTGAGCACGAAATTCACTCCGAGCTCCTCTAGAGTTGAGTACTGGTGGACTCCATGTGAAAAGTGGCCTAATCAGGGTGTTTTGGTGCCTTGTCACATTTGACGCACTCCATAAGCACATATTGGATTTGCAATCAATTAGGCCACCTTTTTTTTGTTGAAAGAAAAATCTTACCATCTTATAAAGTACGTTACCGCCCCCAACTGGTGTGGAATATCATTGATCACAATTTACGACTCGCTATGTCATTTTATTTAATTGAATTAGGAATAATCCTGCATCATGTTCATTCCCGAGGGAACCCAAGTTAATGTTCTTGGGTTAATTTGAAAAACCAGTAACCTTCTCGTATATATATCTTTTGGTCTCTTTTATGCGCCGTATCAGTTTGGTCACTAAGCCAGGATGGAGAAATCAACCGCTGCATGGCATTATTGTTGAGGCTTGGCGAAGGTCTTTTGTGCAGCGGCTTGAGCTTTTGGCCTCACCCCGAGACGTGCGGAAATACGTTGGCCTTCCTGCGGCTCGAGGGGAAGTCGCAGGAGAGATTGCTTTAACCCCGATGTCGATAACCTGGCCGAGGATTTGGAACGAGCTCTAGCAAGTCAACTTTAAGACCACTTTTAATTACTGGGCCTTTGAAAAGGGATAAGGGCGAAAGAAGAATGGCTACATGCTTTGGAAAGAGATTTAGCCTGTGATGGGGCAACTGATAAGATTGTTGTTTTTTTTGTTGTTTTTTTATTACATCAGCAGGCGTGTTGAAAGCATGGTACCACCACAGGTGGATAAAGTTGACAAAAAAACAAAAAAAAAAACAAAAAAAAAAAAAAAAACCGTGCAATAGGGATCTTGCATGGATTAGAGCAGAAATACTGTGAAATACTCAACTGCGATATAAACCTTAATTAAATGGTATTGCAATTTAAAACGTTACACAAACGTTTTGCTGATAAAGTACACTTGTATACGTTCTGAGGTTGGATCCCAATTGCGCAGACACAAGTAAGATTTTAACTCTTTGTTTGCATAACATCGAGAATCACGAGACGCCAAGCCCCCTTGGGCTGTGGAGATGCACCGAGGAACCCAGGTAATAATCCGACAAACGCACACTTCGTGGTTTGTCTTAAATAGACAGTGATTTTGAATTGGTCGGATTGGCTGTGGCTAGACATGTGGGTAACAGGACTGACATGGAATTATCTGATTGGCTGTTGACCAGAAAATGAGATTAAAGATTCTTGACATCACATAGCTTAAAACCAGTTGAAACTAGATGCCGATTACATCAGTTCAAAACATCAGTTCAAAACAGACACTTGACCTCACGGTCATGACCCAAACTTACTTACTAAACCTGACATGACCCAGTCATGACAACAATAAATGGAAAGTTGCAAAGTAAATAAGAAATATCTTCATATATTGTACTGTTTTGTGCGGCCTCACATGACATATTGTGCCAAACTTTGGGGAAATGTACATAAATATACACTCAATTATTAAATTACAGAAAAAAAAAAGATGGAAAAGTCAATAGGAATCTTGCTCGACTGTAACGGAAGTAGTGTAGACCTCCATTTTATTGCGAGGATGTGCTCTAAACACACCTTCAATTACTAAAGAGGTTAGCATAGCTGCTGGAACAAAGAGTGTGGGTGGTGGTATGCATGGTGAGCAGGGAGAAACGACAAGGAGAGGCTGCTTTGGCCGCTTTTCGATCGGATCTCCTAACGTACGTTACGTCGTGCCGTCACTTGGCGACAACGGCACAGTTGACGACCCCCTTCGCCCCCGAGGGGGGGTGAGAGCGATCATCACCGAGCCACACGCCATGAAAGCAGCAACGTGTCTCTCTGGCGAAACGCGGCTTGCCAAAATACTGTCAGAGGCGGAGAGGCTTGACGGCTCGCTCGGCCGTGGCCTCGTCGCGTTGTCCTCACCAGCTGTTGTTTGACGGAGAGAAAAGAGAGACCCTTCCCACAACGTCATCGACCGACAAGCGGCGGGGGTTGCGTTTCTCCTTTTGTCATCCTAATGAGCTATTGTACTGCACATAATGGAGGTAAGAACGTAGAGGGATAGAAATTAACCTCGATGTTTTCACCGCTACGGGGTATTTGGATTTTTCGGTTCCGCTCGAGAGGTGTCGCCGTGCGGAACGTAATAGACGGGAAGCAACCAGCGTAACCGCCTCATTCTTTTTTTTTTTTTTTTTTTTTTTTTTTTTTTTTTTTTTTTTTTTTTTTTTTTTTTTGAAGAGCTCAGAATTGTTCATTCGGTAGTCTTACCGATTCAACGTCTTGTCATCATTGCTCTTTTCCTTTTTTTTTTTTTTTTTTTTTTTTTTTTTTTTTTTTTGTGTGTGTGTATGTGTGCGTGCGTTTGCGTGCGTGCGTTTGCGTGCGTGCGTGCGTTTGCGTGTGTGCGTTTGCGTGCGTTTGCGTGCGTGCGTGCAAATACGTATAAATTTATACTCATTCATTCACCTAAAACCTTATAAATATCCCATTACCCTTCGCCTTAACCAGGTACTTCAGAATCTTGCCAGAGTCGTGAGATTTAAATGGTCAGGAGACCAGAGAAAAGGTCAGAAAAAAAAGAAATAAAGAGAAAAGAAAGGTAAATCAAAGTGACATCCAGCACCGACCAAACACTTCCTGCCTTCCCCATGATTACAAAATCAAAGTCTTACGCCAACCCCGGAAGCCTCTAAATTCCAGCAAATTTGGCGAGATCTCAAGAGACCAGAGGAAAAACTAAAGAGAGGAAGGAGGGAAGGATCCGCCTCATTCTGATGCAGAAACAAATGCAGTGCAGCTCAGCCTCTGGCAGTCAAACATTTTACAGCTTCATGATTCAGACTTGTCAAACTGTTACACTTGTCCAAAACTTTAGTTTTAAATATGCACTAAACCTGTTCACACATAAAGTTTTTAGGGAGTGAGGAGAAACCTAATTTTCAAAATCAATATCACTAAAAGAGTTTTCATATTTTATATCTTATTCAGCAACAAGAAAGAATTCAACTCAATGGACTCATCGAACTGCGCAATTTGGTGCAACAATAGGATTCAATACTTGATTCTCAGCATGCTCACAAATATAAAACAAAACAACAAAAACAAAGTTGCTGTGTTGTTCAGTAGGTAAATTAAGTCGAGCAGCAGTCAGTTAAATCGCCACTTGTGCACAATATGCCCCGTCAAAACAAAGCCGTACACTGTTGCATGGAGCCGATGGCACATAATCTATGCCGCAGTTGCCGTGGATGCAGACACGACTGCTTTCTTGCATGAACAAAACAACGCGCGCGCCGCCAGTTTGTTGACTGCGAGTGCTGGCCGGAGAGCCCCGACAACACTTAGTAGATCATCCTAATTAAAACATAAATTACAGGTATTGAACAGAAGGGTCGTCCGAGACATATTGATGCACTTGGAAACAATTGCTTCAGATTTGCATCTAATAAAATATAGACGGCTTGTAAATAAAATCAATATAGCAAAACAACGAACCCGCTTCACAGTCGGAGAATTATAATCAGGCCAAAAGCACCCCAAAGCACGAGCAAAATGGCATCATCACGTACAGTACTCCATTTTATATGACATTATTCCATTAATACTGTTGGGCCGTTCCATCCCAAATCACCTCCGAAATAAATCAGAGCAGATTCTAATTTTAATGAAATTTGGCGTACTTGTTGATAGCGATGGCACTAAACTGAATGTCAAATTTGAGGTCAATCAGAGCAGAGGGTTGGAAACTATGGCCCACCAAATTTGGGCATCTTTGGCAAAAAGGGGTGTGGCCACCTTCCTTTGAACCCTTGTACTTCAGGAACTACTAGGTCAATCTTCAAAAAACAGGTACATACAGGTACAACAAGTACACCAAATTCCATTCAAATCAAAATCTACTTGGTTAACCCCATCGGGTGATTTGGCATGGAACGACCTCATACTTCGACATGCGTTTTTTTGAGGCACTATCATACGTTTAAGCGCTGACAGTGTAAGCTGAAGAGACTGAACTTGGATATCATTTTTGAATGAAAAAATGTTGTTGAATGAAAAAAAAAAAAAAGCTTGAATCAATTGATGAAATGCTCATATGACCAAATGTCAACTACCCATTGCGTTAAAAAAAAAATGAATACAAAACAAAGTAAAATAAATAGATTAATTGAAAATAAAATCCAACAATTATCAATAATAGTTTGATAGTAATTTATAACAAAAACATGAATAAATAATAAATAAATAATGTGACCCTAGACTTTACACGACCCCACCACGAAGAAGAAGAAAAAAAAAATAAAGTTGAGGGTTCACTCCCAAAGCTGTTTTCTCTTGTTTCCCCTCACGCTAACGTTTGCGTGATGCCAGAACAGAAGCACGGGAGCCGTGCTGCGGAGGTGCCATGTGGTCTGGCTGAAGTTCCCCCGAAGAACAGCTCTGGGGCGCGCACCTGAGCCCCCATCGTGTCGAGTCATCTTGACGTGAGCAGACAGTATAGCGACCATTAGCCTTTCCCAGGCTCAAATGAGTATACAGGTGAGCACAGGCGTGGGGGGTTTGCATGCTGTGAAAAACCAGTGGGCTGCTGTGCGGCACAGATTGGCAGCAACAGAGGAGACGGGAGAAGAGCCGGTCAACGGGAGATAGCGGAAAGCCGCGGCTGGAAACGGAGGAAAGCGCAGCAAAGGCTACACTATTTTCTTCTCACGTATTAGGCGACCAATCCTCAAAGACACTTTCATCCACCTCTGCCTCAGGTCGGTACAACAATGTATTCTTGCAGTCGCACTGCAACATTTGACTCCGACCAAGCTCAGCGGTGAGGAAATAAATCAATTAAGGGGTTTACGACCGGTGGATAAATCACGGCATTAACCGTAGAAAGCTTTCAACTTGCTGGTTGTCATGCTCAGTGACAAAAAGCAACATTTTATTCCATTATTACAACTTTGGTGACTCCTCCAACAATAAGAATGAAAGTAAGAAGCGAGCACAAGTGAGACTTAAAGTGCAGCTGACAAACACATTGTGACATGTCCAAGGCCTTGCACTAATTATGCCCCCGCTGCTACAAACTGTTCAAAGCCATTATGACAGTCATAATGCTTTTTTTTTTCTCCCCCCCTCACAGTCATTCAAATGAACATTTGTCGCAGAAGCAAAACGACAAATACAGATATGAGCGGGAGCATATCATAGCCAATCCCCAGACGGTGTACAAATGTGGATTGAATTGCACTGGACCAGAGGAAAGAGACAGGGTGAGAAATAGCAGTCTGTTTGCATTCACCGCCTTTTTGTTTTTGTGTTACCGGGCGGAAAACGTCGCTCCAATGATTTGATGGTTCATCTCGCAAACTGTCAAAAACACTCCCGGCCGATCCAAAAGTTTGCGCCTTTCTCTGCACAGTAAATATTCGTTGTCTCGCCATATATACCGCACACAAGAAGAATAGTTACTATTTTGGTTTGATCTTCAGCCCATTGACGTGTCCTTGAGCAAGACACTGAACCCTAATTTTGCTCTCAGCGGACCAGCATGGCGGCAGTCGACCACCGGTGTATGAACGAGTGCGTGAGTGAGTGAATGTGAGCCTTCGTAAAGCACTATATGAAAAACAGACAATTTACCATTTATTTAACAGAGGCGTCTACTCTAGCTCAACCCTCGGACAAACATTTGACTAATAAACAAATGTCTTGCCTCCTACTAAATTCCCAAAGGAAAAACCTTACAATCAACCATCCGCACTAATGACTCCGTCAAAAAAACGTCAGACTCCGTTTGATGAAATGAGTTGAACAGTACAGTGCTTAACTCATTTACTCCCAAAAACGTATAAATACGTTCTATTTTAAATATTACCACGCATCCCAAAGATGGATGTATACGTTTTGGCTTTGATGCAACCTCTGAACTGAAGAGAATGCTTTGAAGCAATGGTAGTTATTACAAAAGCGGCCAGCAGATGGCAGCAAAGTATAAGAGATCAAAATGCTCTTTTTTTTCCCCATAGTTTTAAACAGATTTGTAAATAATGATGAAACTTAACCATATTTGAATGCTAATTGATGCAAAATGGAAAAAGATAGAAATATACTTTTTTTTTTTTTTCCTGATGTAAGAAGAGGCTGGCATGTTTTATAGCAATAAGACACAATATTCTATGGGCCTTGCAAAATCAGTCAAAATCCAGTAAAATAGCGGAAATGTCCTGGGAGTGAATGAGTTAAATACACGATGCAAGCCTCCTCCATAAGCTCCAAGACAAAACAAATCTGGTGCGTTAACATCTCCTCAAGTCTTTGCCAGCACACTGACAGAAAAAAAAAAAAAAGTCAACGCTTACCTTTCAGCACTCAAGCAGACTTCCCAGGAGTTCAAGAGCTGCGGGATGACAACAAAAGGTCGTCAGCAGTGATAATAACAACAGCATGTTTGGCCATTGCGAAAGCATTGTTGACACAGTTATACAGTGTAAAAGGGCAAACACTTATTATGCATTGATTACACTTGACAGGGTCAGGCGCTGAAAACATTCTCTAACGTGTACCAATAACTCCAAGTAGGTCCTGAGTAGCTTTTTCTGGAGAGGCTAAAGATTGAGCGTTGGGGAGGTTTGCGCATCAGCGTTCAAGGTCTTTTCGATGAATGGCAAGTTCACTTTCAAAAGCATCGAGAGAGAATTAATCATGTGATTGATGGCCGGCATCTCTTCACGCACTGCTCCCCTTGTTTTCCGGCCGGGAGATAAAAATTCATGCTTGGCAACGGTCGCCGGCGCAATCGATTCTGGCAAGGCGGCGCAGCGCGAGGGGGGGCTAAGCATGTGAATAGCTGCCGTCAAAAAAGCTGAACGAGGGGGGTGGATTTATTCCGAGTTCATATGCAAGCCGTATGGTGGAATTGCTGAGACGACTGTTGTACAGTGTCGCTGCCATTTCGCATAATCACTCGTGACTCTCGTCACGGGCTTACGGGCGCCGAGTCTTATCAACGCACGCAACGAAACGCTCGCCGCCATTTGCTCGGACGTGACAAATCCTTTACAATTCCAAAATCATGGCGTTGTAATTACCGCCAACTGGAAATAGGTCTACCAGTCGGCTTATCTGCGCAACGTGACATTTTTCCAATCTGATTTTCCACCGCGCGTTGCGAAGGGAGACCAGAAGTTAATTGGTCGGCCGTATTTGGTCGGATCCACGACAACTGCATCCTGGACGGTCAAGAAGCGGCACAAATGATTAACGACTACACTCCACTTATCAGCGGGATGTAAGGAAGCCACCTGTCTGCAGTTATGTGGCCATACATAGATTTATGACTCATAACTGGCTTTGAATGAAGCCACCCTGCTACACACACTACAACAGGGGACCAACAGTGTGGAGTATAGCAGGATAAGACAAAACAATTTTGCATTTCCCACAAAATTCGGTGGACAGGGGGAAAAAAAACCTGTTGACCTGGCATGGGTTCGAATGAAGAAGTGGACTCGAAATGTTTGTAGTTTGTTCACACAGCAAGTTCAGTGATAGTGTCAAAAAAAAAATACTTTCATCAATGTACATTTTTCATTAGACGAAAACTAGACTAAAACCTTGATTAATAAACAATAACGAACTAAATCAGAATGCATTTTCGTGGACTAATGAAGATGAGATGAAAATGTAGTTCACTAAATTGACACTGGGCAAAAATCTATTGACATTTTAGTATACCGACCGCAAACTAATGCTATTAGCTTGTAGCATGTAGCGATAGCAGCCACTTGATATAATTGTGTGTGATGTCGAATTTGTGCTAACTGAGATAAAAACGGGATGAGATTAGCTTAATGTGATTAACTCCTTTACTGCCAAAAACGTGTAATGACGTACGCTAAAATCCCAATGAATGCTGCCATAAACGTGAATTGACGTTTACTACTTTTTTTTTTTTTTTCTCAATGGGCAGTGCAACGTCTTGTGCAGCGCTATCTTGTCAATGGGGTTGTGAAATCAAAAACCGCCACTAACTATGGCCGGCAGATGGCAGCATTGTATCTCTTTTCAATTGGCTCCAAAACATGATGGAATCTGATGAAATACGCTTTTATGAATGACGTGAATGATCAAAGCGTTTGTCACATTAAATCTAATCCACAGAGTGTCACTCAACAAAAAATATTAGCGTCAAAGTCACTGCTGTGCAGAAAACGCATCTTCACAAAAAGCTTGTCTATTTTTTTCTATTTTCGCTTATGTCACTCAAATGACCTATTTTCAAATGGTGATTACTAAAGAACAGAATAAGGTAGAAATGTACTTTTTTTTTCGAATGAAAGAATGGAATCCAATCTTTCATATGGTGTCCACCATGGCTATGTAGTCATGGCGCACAATATTTTGTTTACCTTGAAAGATGAGTGAAAATGCTTGAAATCTGTTGTTTTTTTCGATAACGTGGCGGTAAGAGTTAAAAACTAACAAAACATGACTGAAATTGAACTAAGAGTAAATTTAAAAATGGCTGATAATATGAACACTATTTTGTGGACATGCAAGAGGGTGACTATCAATGAACCCACAGGTTAAAAGTGATAGGACAGTTCATTGGTCAGCATCTTTGATGGTTGATACTCCACCGTCCCTTCCTCTGCATTTATTTTCCCGTTCAGAAATGCTCTGTAAATTGCCCCTCCTGACAGCCCACCATCAACCCGGGTGCAATTTAAAAAGCCTGCCAGTCCACCAGGCTGCCTATCAGCCGAGCTGCCAGAGCAGCGACAGGAAGTCCAGCGCGAGCAAATTCTGAATGTCAGCTAGCTTGCGCAACATTCCAACTGGTCAACATATTAAGTGAGCGTCGTGTCACAAAGGTGCTTTTTCTTAAACGTCGAGATGATGAGCCGCCACTTCATGTCGTGTCGTTTGTGTAAACTGAAGCGCCCCCCCCCCCCCCCCCGTGCCGGAATCCGACAAAACGCGCCCGAAACAATCAAGCGAAAAACGTCCAAGCCGGAGGATTGGCAGCCCGCTGCCGCGCGCTTCTCTGCGCCATATGTCTTTGTCAGAAATATTTGCCGGGAGAGGAAATCAATCCCCGGTTGGTGCGCGTCTCGAAGGCGAAGTCGCGCCGCGCTGACGCTCGGCACCGAACGGAACAACTGGCCGGCGATGACAGTCAAAGACGGGACCAGATGGTCTCCGGCGTCTAATCGGCGTTTAGCAAAAGGAAAAGGAACAGTTGACGCCTTGTTCCTCCCGTCTCAATTAGCAGCAGCTAGAGATGGATGACAAATCTGTTCTTTTTATTATTAAACCAGAGAAGCGAGTTTACGTGCTAAGTTGGGAGAAAAGACGGACGATGGATGAAGAAAATGCTTCTTCAATCAAAACAAAGCCTTTCCATTCCACTTTGTCTTCCAATGTTTTGAACCCCAAGCTAATAGCTTGTGCTATTTTGAGGGCTAGCATGACAGTTATGTAAACAACAAATTGTTCCCCTCCTATTTGCAGTTTGCTACTTGCGAGTTCACTTATTTGAGGACTTTTTTTTTAGGGAAACTATCCTTTTATTTGCAGAATAACTGCCACTAAACTGTCTAATGGAACAATCTAAGGCTGTCACTATTTTTAGAATACATTATTCAGCAGATTTTCCCATTGATTCATCAAATAATGAAAATAACATTTTATTGTTTTTCCCCCACACCTACCATATAAAAACCAATTATTATTTTTTTATTTAATATAGTTTAATAGGGATGGAACACAATTTGTGATTTTGCCCACAATATCGTTGTCATCATGTCATAATATTAATAGCAACACATCTGTTAAAAAGGCCTGGTTGTTTTCCATTTGTGCAGTTCTAGCATAAAGAACATGCTAACAAGTTTACCAAACTAGCAGTTTCACTCCAAATCACGAAATCCAATCAAATCTTCATCCTCGCTGTCACTTTTAAACAACTCCCCCAACTCGGGAGGTAGACGTCCTCTTCTACCGGCAATGTTGAACTTATCAACACAGGCCTAGAGCGCCCTCTTGCGGTTTAGTGTGAAAATAATAAGGGTGTCACGATTTCGATTTTTTATCGAAATCGATCGAAATTACGTCACGATTTCGAGCATCGAAATAGAAGAGAGGACACACGATTCGATGCCCCCCCCCCCCCCCCCCGCGCCCGCCGCCACCGCCACCTCCCAGGAAAGCAAATGAGACGCAGCCATTCAGCTACTAGCTAACGGCACTTGTTAGCTGACTTCTCCTGCAGTCATGATGGCAAGCGCGGACAGACACAGCAATGGTGCTTCAAGCCGCTCCCGCTTCTCTCGTCACCAGTTTGGAAACATTTTGCGTTCCCGGTGAGTTAAAAAGACCACAGTTGCAAGATATGCTATGTGCGCGTACTGTACTCGGCCACGGTGTTACGCCCGGCTCGTCAAGGGGAAGGGAAGTAACACAATAACAGAAAATATAGAGTAGATAAACACGGGTCGACTTTAACATCTGAGTAGTTTTAATTGAAATTTCAGGCAGGGGTTTGACAAGGGAGTGAAAGTGGAAGGTGAACAAATAATAACCGCATTTGACAGAACTGACAGAACGGAGGAGAAACAACAATAACCAATAGGGGTATAATACACGGATACACAATAGCGTCGCGCTGGCACAGTCGTCCAATCGGAGTGTCGCGCTGGCACAGTCCTCCAATCAGAGTGTCGCGCTGGCGCATTCAAACTGAAGTACCATTATACGGGCACCAGCCGACACAAACACACACATACATACTAGGGGAGCGGAGCCGGCGGCGGGCCCGAGCCGCCAGCCGTAACAACGGGAAACACGACAAACATGACGGGACATTTACGCAGGCATCACAAAGATTTAGATTTATCAAATTCAACTAGAAGTGGGAAAACAACGGTCCAACCAACTATTTCATCCTCATTTACAGTGAAACTTCCACACACTTCAGCTCGCGCGAAACGCCAGATCCATAGGTCTATTTATAGCAGCAGACCTGCAGCCTTGGAAAACGCTGGATTCAAACATTTAATTAGTGTACTTGAACCACGCTACAGTATGCCCAGCAACTGTAAATGTTGGGATATAGTTTGTTCAGGCTGTATTTGTTCCATGACTTTGGATACAATATATTTTTTGTTGTTGTTGCACATTGCACATTATTTTAAGAGGAACGCACAGCACACTGTTGTAACCAAAAACAGTCAATAGATGGCAGGCACCCACTGTGACTTTTTGTTTTTGTTTTTTTATTTTTTATTTTACACTTCAGTAAGAACAAGACGGTTAACTTTATATTGTAAATAAATTCTTTGAATTTGATCATTCCTGCCTAATGTCAATTATCATATATTACATAAATTTACACAAAAATAATATGGAAATTGCATCACCTATATGTAGCCGATGTTTTGAAATAAGATTTACTGTACAATGAATAGAACCAATGATCATAGACTAGCCTTAGCCTACAGAAGCATATGCCTCTGTGTTATAAAGTGGGGGAGCGGAAAAAAAAAAAAAAAAAAAAATCGAAAAAAAAATCGAATCGTGACCCCAAAATCGAAATTTAAATCGAATCGTGGAGTTGGCGAATCGTGACACCCCTAGAAAATAACATGTGAAATGATATAATAATGTGTTAATTTCACACATAAGTGGCACCCCCGGCCAAACTATGAACAAAGCTGCGACTTATAATCCGAAAAATACGGTATGTACAATCTTGTGGCATCTACGGAACTATGTTGAGGTGACATTGAAGCGCTTTTTTTTTTTTTATTGCCTTCTATGGTCGATATAGAGATACGTTGTAATGTAATTTGACATTTTTTTTTGGCATGAACCCTCGACACACAAAGCAAACAACCAGTTTTACGTTATCAAGTGAATGTCGCGTTCGTAGCAAAAGGAGCGACCGTTTCTGGACCGACGGCGGCGCATTGTGCTACGGAGCCGCGCCGTTGGGCCAGAGCTTTCAGTGCATTGTGCAGTAGCAGCAACGGCGGCATCGGCACGTTTGCCAAACGGCCACGAGAGCAAATGGAACAAAAAAAAAAAAAAAGCTCCAGTTGGCCGGGTCACACTGTGATTTACCTGAGGGCTGTGGGCATGTTTTGCATGGACTGGGGAGGGTAATTTTGCTCTCCATTAGCATCAGGGAGAGAGCGAGCGAGCGAGAGAGAGAGAGAGAGAGAGAGAGGTAGACGGAGCATCCAACAGTGAAGAAAAAAAAAATTGCCCGAGGTGAGCTGGCATTATGGGGACACATCTTCCCTGGATCCCATTCAGCCAAGAACGTTAATGGAGTTGAAGTGGGTCGTCTGGAGTTAAATGGAAGCGGCTGCCAATGCGAAAGGCTTTGAAGTAACAAGCATTTAAGCGATGGCTGTAACGCTATGTGTAAACCTCAAAGTGTACCATCGGTCTTTACAAGCTTGGCATGCTCGCTTCAACGTATTTATTTTTAAAGAGGACAGATTATGCAAATGTTTTCCTTTCAAACACTTTCGAGGGGGTCTTTAAATTGAATGTCTGAGGTTTTGATGAAAATACTCTGAGGTTACAGAAATGACAACACGCTATATCAGTTTTGATCCACTGATCACCGTCGAGAGTAAAAAAGCATGGATTGTATTTTCACTCATGGAGGCAGCACATCACGGGGGTTTTGCAGCTATCATCGAATCGAAATTAACACTATTTTATTTTATTTTTTTATTATTATTTTTTTTTAATGCAACTTAAAACTAATTTTGTTTGGCTTGGCGCCGCAAAAATCTCGCTCGATTCTAAACCAGGAAATGGCATTTTTCGCGGGTGAAAACCAGCACGAGCGGGTGACGTCAGCACACCGGTGTACGTGCAATGTTGCGTTCATGGAAAATCATCAACTCTTATACTCCTGAACAGTCACAACTTACAATGACGTGCTTCAGAAACGTTTGATTTTACGTGAAGTACACACCCAAATCGGTCTTCGGTACCCATCCCTAAATTTTACAGTAAGTAATTTGGAAAGTTACAGATAGGTTTAAAAATGAGTGTAAAACATCGGGTCATAGCTTTGAGGTAATTATCTGCCACTAGGTGGCATTAGTGCTTCATGTTGGAGAACCACAGAATTGTACAGGTTGTTCCAAAATGTTTTGACCCCGTTTCGTAGGCCAATAATTTGAACAATTTTCGTTGGAATGACCTCAAATTGTCACAGCTTGTGTCGAAACGTTTCATGTTTTTGCGTGTAACATTTGACAAATAGAGACATTATTAAAGTGTCTTTTTTTTTGTTTAAACATTTATTAATTTTGTATTTTAAGTGCCTTTTTCCACAAAAAACAGCATGTGGGCTACAACTGCCTTTTCCCCTTCTTCTTCATTTCGAATTTAAACAAAATCGATTTTTGGATATAAAATATCGATTCGATTCTATTAATGAGAATCTCGATTCTTTTATGAATCGATTTTTTGGCACACCCCTACTATCCGCCATTTTGGTTGTTTACTTGCACCTCGAAACGCTCTGAGGTCGGAAGTGGGAAGTTTCAACTCGGATATTTCCGACTTCCGACCATCCTCGAATGCAGCATTAGAATGGGGTCAGCCATTTTGGAACACCCTGTATTTAATTAAGACTTCTTCACGCCATTTAAAGCCTTCATTTGAGCAAAAATCCGTTTAATGGCCTGCAGAAACCGTGTCGCATGTGGATCCCACTCATCAGCAGCTGTGTCCTCAGATAATGTAATCTGTGCATCCAACAACACCGGTGCTCTGCTTTAGCTTTTGGCTTTCATAGTGTTTCTGTGTAGTTCAGACATTTTTTTTAAATATTATATCCACCCGTTCTGTAGTTCATGTTTTTTCAAGTACCACTCTTTTAGCGAGATGCGCAACGGGTCTCCTTCACGGCACCGGTGTCCTTCCCGTGCCCTTTTTTTTTTTTCTATGGGCAAAAGTCATTAGCGAAAGGGTTAAGGTCAGCCATATGTTTCCATAATTACCTTGCTCTGGTGTCACGGTGCGGACAGAAAGCTTTCCGCTAAAACGCCACAGCAGCGTTTCAATTACATTGCCTCTTGTCGCACCGCCCGGTGAACATTGGAAAGTAGCCGAAGGTGACAAAAGGTGCAGATGTTATCGCGTGCACGGGCCGCAGCGAGGGGGGGGGGGGCGCGTTATCACGTAGTGGGTCAGGAGCCACGTGTGGAGCATTGACGCTTTAAATCGCATGCACTTATCTGACATATTGAAAAACTGGCACTTTAACTCAGTCACTCGCCGCCATTTTCACATTTCGCAATCCTGTTCGCTCCCGGCTGTTTTACTGGATTTTGACTGATTTTGCAAGGCCCACGGAATATTGTGTTCTATTGCTATAAAATCATGGAACCTATCAAAAGAAAGATTAAAGTCTCTTCTTTCACCAGGAAAAAAAAGTATGTTTCTATCTGTTTCCGTTTTGCAGCAATTAGCATTAGAAGAGAGCTAAGTTTTATCAGTTTTCACAAATCTATTTAAAATTGTAAATTATTTAGCTTTTTTTCTAGATGGCTCTGGTTTATGTATGCTCTAGCATAAAAAAACAAACAAAAAAACGTATAAATACGTCTTTGGGACACTTAAAACATTTTAAAACAAACGTATTTACACGTTTTTGGGAGCAAATGAGTTAAATGTGCCCTACTGTTTGGCTATTAGCAACTTTGAGACAACCTCACGGGGAATAGCAAACATTTGACAATATGCACACCATCTACTAAGCTAGGCTGCATTGCAAAAATCAATGTGGACTGATTGTGCTACATGTGTCACGTCATCCCCCCCCCCCCCCCCCCCCCCCCGGGGGCTCACTTCTATTACGCCGTGATTTAAATTTGCGATTCTCCAGCCCCAATTTGAAGTTATTACGGCCAACTGGAGTTAATGGATAAGACAAGCACCTTACATTATTAATTAAGGAGATTGATTTCAGTCTTTGAAGCTTTTGCTCGCGCACACGCACACACACACACACACACACACACACACACACACAAGCGTCGCCATAAGGTTGGGCTTGAGGAAAGCAGTAAATTCAAACGATCCATTTATTTCGCACTGTGAAAATTCATTGGGTTGAAATGTTTCGTTATTGTTTTTTTAGCCTCCCGTTATGTTGATTTCCTGCAAAAGCAATCATGTTCCTGGGTTTTATTCTATATGTTGATGAATTGCACTTATTAACTCAAACACAAGACATTTTGGAGTGAAAAAAAACTCTCTTTTCTGTATAAACCTTACGTCAGTGGTGTCCAAACTACGGCCCGGGGGCCATTTGTGGCCCGCCGTCCATTTTTTAAGTGGCCCGCGACATATGCTAAAAATGGCATTGACTCAGTTCAAATAAAATAAAAACAAAAATGTTTGGAGATGGTCAAAGTAAGAAGGGAGGGTGTCGAAAAACACAGGCGCTATTAAACGGAAAAAAACAAATTCAAAAAACAATTTCATTAACGAAATAAAACAAAAACGAAGATGCTTTTTAAAAAAGAAAACTAACTGAAACTACATTTTGTGTCTACAAAACTAACTAAAATAAAACTATAATTATAGCAAAAATGTCCTTTGTTTTAGTCTTTGGTAATTAATTGAATGCATGAGCCTTTTAGTAGATTTATTTTGATATAATCCGGAATAATGACGTCGCGCCCATACTGTTCTTTTCAATATTGCGCACGAGTAATACACAGAAAAAAAACAAACACAAAAACAAAAACTAAAACTAATACTGAATCTAAGTAAACTAAAACTAAGCATTTATTAAATAACTAAAACTAATAAAAACAACAGAACCACACTGAAAAGTAATTAAAACCAATTAAATTTAAAAAACAAAACTCAAAACAAAATAAAAACTATAATGAAAAATTCCAAAACTATAATAACCCTACTGCCATATTACAAATAAATTTGTTTATATTCTGTAGCATTTTTCTAAATGTGCAAAAGCAAAAATAAATTATTTGTACTTTTTTTTTTTTTTAATGTGGCCCTTGCGTCCTTCTGATTTTCTGTTTATGTGGCCCTCAAATGAAAAAGTTTGCACACCCCTGCCTTACGTACAAGCACACTTCCTTCCCCAGGTAAGTGATGTCAAGCGCAGACATCCCTCTTGATGAAAAACAAACTTTTAGCATATAAAGTTGACTCTAATCTCCCAGCAATGCCGAGCAAAGGCTGCCGCATGCCAAAATGTGCCTTTTTTTTTTTTTTTTTTTTCCCCCCACCAAGGTCAATAGGTCTCGGCCGGCTTCCTCCGACGAGAGCCGCAATTAAAGCTGGGAGGCCGTGCATCATTCCGGGCCTGAGTCATAAGTTGCCCACCAGTACTGCGCATCACTCTCAGTTACGCCACGCAGAGTATTTATTTGGAAGGCCATCCGACTGCCCACGGGGGAGTCATTAAGCTCGTATGCAAATATGAGGGATGGATGCGGAGTTCACCTTGCCGTCGCGCTGCTGGGCCGGCATTGGGGTCATTTGGCCGGCTCGGAAAAGAAACGCCTGTGGATGCCTTCGTTGCGATACCAAACCAAAACATTGTGCAGGATTTCCTCTATGAGGATTGTTTTTAAAAGTATATATTTTTAAAAATGGCAAAATATTTTTCGAGACATAAATTGAGTCATTTGATAAATTGAATTTTTAACTCATTCACTCCCAACCATTTTCACATTTCGCAATCCCGTTCGCTCCCGGCTGTTTTACTGGCTTTGGACTGATTTTGCAAGGCCCACAGAATATTGTGTTCCATTGCTATAAAAGCATGGAACCTATCAAAAGAATGATTAAAGTCTCTTCTTTCATCAGGAAAAAAAGTATGTTTCTATCTGTTTCCGTTTTGCAACAATTAGCATTAGAAGAGAGCTAAGTTTCATCAGTTTTCACAAATCTATTCAAAATTCAAAGTAATTGAGCTTTTTTTTCCACATGGCCCTGGTTGATCTCCTTTGCTCTGCTGCCACCTGCTGGCCGTTTGTGTAATAACTACCATTTCAGCAACCGTTCTTTGCAGTTGAGAGGCTGCGTCAAAGCCTTCTGTATGCTCTAGCATAAAAAAAAAACAAAAAAAACAAAACGTATAAATACGTCTTTGGGACACAAAACATTAAAAAAAAGTATTTACACGTTATTGGGAGCAAATGAGTTAATCACCAATTTATTGTAGAACTAAAGCACATATAAAATGTTATGCAATTATTATGTCTTGAATTTTGCAATAGTTTCCAAATAAATTTACTTCTAGTTGGTTATACTAACATGTCACAACATTGTGGGTCACATTGACCCATGTGCATTTGGGGTGTACCAAAGAAACACATACCAGGACGGTTAAGTGCAAGAAATTGGGCACGGATCTTAATAAAAGCGTAAGAAATAAACCGCCAGGTTTGCTGTTTTCATGAGTTTCCCTCTCAGCATATAAATAAACAAGGAAAAAAGAAGGTCTGCCCCGTCACAGACACGCCGATGCTATTGAGACAGATTGGGGAGATTTTATGCTCGGGTCATTCTGACCCGGGGAAAGTTAAGAGAAGAGCACTTCAAATTCCGCGAGCGAAACATTTGGTCCGTGCACAAAGCACCGAGATGTGGCTGCTTCTTTCACAAGCCTCGCGCTCGAGAGGGAACGTGTGGGGAAAAAAGTATGGCCGGAAAATTCGGCATGACAAGCCGCACAACGGCACACTTTTGTGTCTGTGGCGGATCTCTCCAAGGCGTCACACTGTGTGAAGAAACGACCTACGTGGTTTACATGTCGAAGCTTTCCCAGCATGGGAAGTGGGAGTGCAAAAAAAAAAAAAAAAAAAAAAAAAGGCACAGACAATACAAAAAACAACACTCAACTTGGATTAAAAACAGCCTTAAAATTAACTCATTCACTCGCCGCCATTTTCAGAGAAACAGTCCCGTTGGCTCACTGGATTTTGACGGATTTTGCAAGGCCCACAGAATATTGTGTTCTATTGCTATAAAAACATGGAACCTATCAAAAGAAAGATTAAAGTCTCTTCTTTCATCAGGAAAAAAAAAAAGAATGATTCTATCTGTTTCCGTTTTGCAGCAATTAGCATTAGAAGAGAGCTAAATTTCATCAGTTTTCGCAAATCTATTTAAAATTGCAAGTAATTTAGCTTTTTTTCAAAATGGCCCTGGTTGATCTCCTTTGCTCTGCTGCCACCTGCTGGCCGTTTGTGTAATAACTACCATTTCTGCAACCGTTCTTTGCAGTTGAGAATCTGCATCAAAACCTTCTGTATGCTCTAGCATAAAAAAAACAAAAAAAAAAAACTTATTAATACGTCTTTGGGACACTTACAACATAAAAAACTTATTTATACGTTATTGGGAGTAAATGAGTAAAAGGAGAACAGTAACTCTCGTCATCATGACAGCCACGATTCAACCACATTTCTAGTTTTATTGAACACTAATAGTTTTTTTTTTTTTTTTTTTTTTTGTGTATGTGTGCGTGCGTTTGCGTGCGTTTGCGTGTGTGCGTTTGCGTGCGTTTGCGTGCGTGCGTGCAAATACGTATAAATTTATACTCATTCATTCACCTAAAGCCTTATAAATATCCCATTACCCTTCGCCTTAACCAGGTACTTCAGAATCTTGCCAGAGTCGTGAGGTTTAAATGGTCAGGAGACCAGAGAAAAGGTCAGAAAAAAAAAGAAATAAAGAGAAAAGAAAGGAAAATCAAAGTGAAATCCAGCACCGACCAAACACTTCCTGCCTTCCCCATGATTACAAAATCGAAGTCTTACGCCAACCTCGGAAGCCTCTAAATTCCAGCAAATTTGGCGAGATCTCAAGAGACCAGAGGAAAAACTAAAGAGAGGAAGGAGGGAAGGATCGATAAGGCAGAGAGAGATCCATAGAAGCCAGTACATCCAATCCATCAAAGTGAAGTCCAGCACCAACAAGACCCCTCCTACGTGGTTACAAAACCAGAGTCTTATGCCAACCCCAGAAACCTCATACTTCTAATGAACACTTGAACACTAATAGTTAATGAATAATAAAATACAGCAAGACACCTAAGAAAGAAAACACAAAAGAAAGGTATGTCACGTCTCAGTGACATCATCGTTTTCAGCTCATTGAGACTTGTCTGTCAAACAACAAGAGGAAGGAACGCCATTTGTCTTTTCAATATTCAAGTGCAGTCACTATTTTTCGAGTTTGTGTCGGCTAAACAAAAAATGTTTTCAGTGTTTTCTATGTCGCTTTAACAACATTCGGTGTAACCGTGGCGCCTCTGCTGGCTTTATAACGTGGTAATGATATTTTTGAAAGGAACTGCCTGGAAGGTGGGCGGCAGTGGGGGTGGTGGGGGGTGGTTCTGACATTTGGCCATGTCAGTCTGGAAGGGACAACAAAGGAAGGAGTCGCTCAAGTGGAACGTGCCGAAAAACAATTAGCACAATAAAAACATTTGGAAAAAAAAAAAGAAAAATGTAGGAAATGAACTGTTAAGGAACATCTGAGGCTGCGACAAGCTGCTCCGACGACGACGAAGAAGTAGCAGCAAGCAGCATATGTTCCTCGGGTGTTTGCAACAAAGCTCAATCTTCATTCCCTGCAGGAGGGAGGAGGAGGAGGAGGATGGGGGGGGGTTTCTCTATTTTTGGAGCCGATACAACTTGAATTTGTCTTCAAGACGGACCGGCTTCTCTTTCTTGGCGGATTTCCCCGCCAACGTGACACTCACGGAAGCCACGAAGACGCAACTTTGGAAAAAGTTTTGCCGTCGTCGGGGTGACATTCTGGAATCTACCTGGCTGGCGCGCGCGGTTCATTCGCTGCTATTTGGGAGTCCATAACGACGACTTAGTAATTACGTGCGCTCCCACTCGCTCGTATTCCGCGCGCTGGAAACCTCCTGCGAATGCTTTCTTTTTAGACACGGAATGAAGGTGCAATTAAAATCGCTTATGCTGTGATTATGCTCATTTGCA